>NC_133328.1:329952704-330260760 GCF_042186555.1 Aquarana catesbeiana | reverse complement strand
TAGCTGAACACTGTGCAGAGGTCAGTATGAGAGGAACAAGAAAAAGGTAAAAAATGAACTATATAGCTTTGCTAATTCAGTGCAATTGGTAGTGGATGAAGGTTAAGTATTAGTTTCACCCGTAGTGGTTACGCCTATTACTAACACCCAAGGCACTGAGCCGTAGCGGTGGGTGCGTTCCTCTGAATTAACAACGCATATCAAAACAACAAAGGGAAAGGCAATTCATCAAGGAAGAACAGGCATTATAGCAAAACAATATAAATTTATTGAATAATTCACTTTAACACCAATCAAGAAATGGTTAAAAAACCAAATACCATCACCAATAATAAAACAGACAACGTTGTCTCAAAACAGAGTGCAGATGGCCACCACAAGCATACAACACATACATTCCTCTCAACTCACACAACAAATGATATTCCTAGATTTAAATATACAAGTAGGTTGCTGGTAAGGAGGGAGTTATGGGTTGGGCACCCATGGGAAGTTCACATCCACCATATAATTAACAGCGCAGGATGAGGATACATCTGTTGATGAATAGATCATTCAGGGCTACGGGTAAAGAGTAAAGCAGTTCACATACAATAAAATTAGATCATTTGTAGCCAATGGGATGAAAAATGTCTACTGGGTGGATTGCTGGAGATATGTGGAGATGGGAATGTAAGAGGATCAGATTGGTCACAACATCAGTGCTAGGGGGAGAGGGATCTGGCTAGGAGATAGATATGGCTATCCCAGATTGGAAATATTGGATGGATCTCACCCCTTTGTTCACACCGGAAATGTGGTCACGATCAGCGGAGTTACATCTCCATCTCCAGGCCGTTCGGTAAGTCCACTTCTATCCACCGGCAGGAATATATGGGCAGAAGATGAAGAGGATTAGCTAGGAATGAGGAGATGCCGTGGTGATACGGTCTCTATCATTCTCCGAATCCCGGTCCTCCGAGTCTGTTTAGCAAGTCCTCACTCACGGTGCTGGTGGATTCCCCAGGGCTGGTGGGCTGAGACTGCACGCACGCTATGCAGAGCGTGATGGCGTCATGCTGATGTGTTTCATCCATCACAGGGATTTCCTCAGAGCATGCGCTGTAGCCTTGTAAGTAACCTTATATAGCCGTAGCACTGGAATATTCGAACGCGAAGCTCATCCCTACTTTTGACCTTCCCTCTTAGATTGTAAGCGCTAAAGGAGCAGGGCCCTCTGATTCCTACTGTATTAAAGTGTATTGTATTTGTACTGTCTATCCTCAAGTTGTAAAGCACTGCGTAAACTGTTGGCACTATATTATTGTACAGGATTTATAATTTAGATGCATTTATGTGCATACACACATTTTTTATACTCAAACGCTTCTTTTAGAATGTGCCGATGATGTATTTTTTTCTGCCTGTAAACACTCCTCTTCAAATACTCCTGTAAACTCCTATATGTACATGGACACAGGTTTATTTACTAAACCCAAAGAGTGCAAAATCAGGCTCACTTCTGCGTAGAAACCAATTAGCTTCTAACCTTAGCTTGTTCAATTAAGCTTTGGCAATATAACCTGGAAGCTGATTGGTTTCTATGCAGAAGTGAGCCTGCTTTTGCACTCTCGAGCTTTAGTAAATAAACCCTATAAGCTAATGTGAAGGCGATTTTACATAAATATGAAAGAAGAAAATATGCTGAATGTCTGTGTAAGAGGTACTTTTCAACTTTGTGTGCAGGAAACCTTAGCCTTAATTCTACCTTTTCTAACAATATATAGCCATGATGAAAGGAAATTATTGCAATACACAGTTTGTTGGATCACTGATGCACTGTTATTAATATAGCATATGAACTTTATGTATGAGTACTAAATTGTATAAAAATTACTAAAGCGCTGATGTGAATGATTGTATCAAATTGTGAACCAAAAATTATATTAAGATGAACAAATGATGTACATGTATCACAAAAAAGTGAATATATAGAAAAAAAGTTAATAAAGCGCTACCATCAACCTTAATATAGCACAGTGATCCAATAAATAATGTGGTCCAATAAAGGATGTGATCCTATAAAAAATAAATAAACTAATCATTTATATGTGTTCAGTAAACCACACTAAATATACATTAATTACTGTTCTTCCAAAATGCTTGTAGATTTCTGAAGATACTGGGAAAGACGTCAAATACCACTCATTTGTAAGATAAAACACAAAAGGATAACGATACCCAAATGGTCAGGTGTGTAGTCTCTGATGATGTTCACATGCGGTGGATTGCTTTCAAACCTTCATTGCTTTCAATCCTTCATAGATTGATATTGCTCAAACAAAAGAAAGAACATACCTCATTGCACAAATAAATAAACTAAAAATTACATGTGGGTAATAAAACACAGTTGCACTCACACATGCCCCGCAATAAGATCGCATTTAAGAAGGTCAGTTGCATATATTCAGAGACAATCTCCTCACTTAGCTGTTCCTGCTCACACAGCACTGGGGTTACTGGCTCCTCCTATGCGTTACATCACTGGCACGTGACTTTTTCAAGGTAAAAAACCTTTTGTTTAATTAATACATTAGAATGTGATCAACTCTGCTGTGACATAATACTGATATGTAAAGGGACAGTATATAAGTAAAGCATGATTAGTTCCATTTATTTATTTTTTTTATTTTGCATTTAAAAAGTACACAAATTGACTACATTCCGCTAAGCTAAATCACAGTCAGTAAGTATATACCCAATTTTGATTGTGCTCTGGCTTGGTATATATATGGATAATATTATTATTGATGAGCTTCTGGTTTGGGTCAAATGTATTTTCAATTCAAACCCAGACTGTTTACAGTTCATTGAAAAGCCAAAGTAACTTGTCTGCCAGAACTCTGGTAAACCAACAAAAGCCAGGGATGTGTGAATTTGTAGCAATCTGTAGCTATCTGGTGTTTGTGGACAAACCAATTGGGATCCTTGGTTTTTGACCAAATATAGTCATGGTTATCATCCAATAGTGGCAGATAATTAGATTGACAAGGATTTACATCAGTTGACAATGTAATTGATGTTGGATATACAGCGAGGACATTGTTTACTTTTTTACAATAAACAACTTTGTCATGGTGAGGGTTTTTGATCATCTTTTTTTGATTGATTAACCACTTATTGACCGGAAGGATTTACCCACTTCCTGACAAAGCCATTTTTTGCAATACGGCACTGCCACAATTGCGCGGTCATGCAATCCTGTACATAAACAAAATTTGGGTCCATTTTTTTCCACAAATAGAGCTTTGTTTTGGTGGCATTTGATCACCTCTGCAGTTTTAATTTTTTGAGCTATACACAAAAAAGACCAACAATTTAAAAAAAATATATATATTTTTTACTTTTTGCTATCATAAATATCCCAAATTAAAAAATAAATCTTCATCAGTTTAGGCCAATATGTATTCTTCTACATATTTTTGGTAAAATCGCAATAATTGGTTTTTGCAAAGGTTATAGCGTCTAAAAAATAGGGGATAACTTTATGGCATTTTTTTAATAATCTTTATTTAGCAAAACATTTTTTACAGTTATTATTATCCAACATTTACAAATCCATTCCTAGTCCAGCATTATATTTGGATTACAATCTGTTTTCACATAAACACAAAATCAAATGCCTAACCTCTATTATCTTATTTCAATAAATTATTCTTATATTAAATCCCTATCACTGCTAACCTAAACCTCCTACTCATTCATACAGCCCCCCCGCATTCTTACAACACTTACACAACTTCACGCTCCATACCCATAAGTACCAAAAAAAAAAAAAACCCCCCCCATTCCTCTCTCTTTTGCCTCTATTTGAGCTAGCATCCTGTACTTCTCACAATAGGGATGACAATGCTCTAAATTCTTCCCACGTTTGCCATGCTGGCATTATTTGTTTTTTTAAACCTTTTTCGATCATCAACCTCTCTTCCAGGGAATGTATCTCACTCATCTCACACATCCATTCATCTATGGAAGGTACTGTCCTATTTTTCCACCTTCTAGCTATATCCGTTTGTGCTGCTGTTAAAAAGTATTTTAAAATACCTTTTTTTTATACTTTTCACCGATCCTGGAATCATTGACAATACAGATACTAATATATCTGGTTGTAAATTTATTCCTGTCACAGCCAGATATATTTTATATATTTTGTTCCAGAATGTCTGAACCCCTGGACAGAAATACGCTATATGTGACATTGCACCATTTGCCCCCTGACATCTCCAACAGGTGTCTTAATTTTCTGGATTAATTTTATGCACATCTACAAGGCATTTATACCATCTAGCTAGTAATTTATCATTTCTTTCTTGATGCCTATTTGAAATCGACATGTTGTGTATTAATGTAATTGCTTTCTCCCATTTAGCCCTGGGGATAATGATCCCCAGCTCTTCCTCCCACCTTTTTATATAACTTATCTCTTGCTCCTTATTATTGAAAATTAAATATTTATATACATTAGATAAAGTATGTGTTGGTTTCTGCTCTTGTAGAAATAATATTTCCAGTGCTGTCAGTGATCTATCCAATGTCCCCTTTTTCATGAGAGAAATTATATATTTTTGCAGTTGCCAGTGTTGCATCCATTTCATTTTATGTTTCATACCTAGGGCTTCCAACGGAGGAAGTCTGCTTCCCTCCATTGTCTGTACCACCCATATATCATCCCTTCTCTGCCATTTTAGGAAGATCGTAGTCTCCATTGGTGGTGAAAATTCTGGATTGATGAAAAGGAGTGTCATTGGGCCTATATATTTGGACCCTATTCCCCTCCTCACCAATCCATCCCATATTTTCAATGTTGATACAACCAGAGACAGCAACTCCTCCCTAGGGGGGCGATTTTCCCTCCTTTTCCATGGCAGTGATTTCAATTTTATGGCCGCAATCTCTTCCTCTAGTTTCACCCACTGTTTACATTCTGCATTGTGAAACAATCCATAATCCTAGCCACAAATACCGATCTAAGATATACCAACAAATCTGGGAGAGCCAGGCCCCCATTCTTTTTTAACCTAGTTTGTAATTTTCTGCTAATTCTGGCGGGCTTACCTGCCCAGATAAAACTCCCTATGGCCTTTCGTAGGAGATTCAAAATGTTTGTTGAGGGAAATATTGGAATAGTCTGAAAAATGTAGAGTATTATTGGCAGTATATCCATTTTTATAATATTTATCCTGCCCATCCAAGAGAAAATCCCCTTGTCATATTGTTGGAGCGTCGTTATTATTTTTTGCATTATTGGGAGATAGTTATATTCCTGGAGCTTCTCCAGCTCCCTAAGGATGAATGTTCCAAGATATTTGATTGCGTTTTTCTTCCATTCAAAAGAAAAGTTTTTTTTTAAGGAGTTCGACAGTGTTCATAGGAAGTGTAATATTCAAAACTTCAGATTTATTATAATTTACTATGAAATTACTCAGTTCTCGCAAAGCGTTTAAATTCCTTTAATCAAATTTGGTATTGTCACCGTTGGATATGTAATATAATTACGTATATATATTAGCAGATTGTCTGTGTATACCGACATTTTATATTACTCATCTCTCACTTTTATTCCTTGTATATCTATATTGTTCTGAATCGCTGTCGTCAGATGTTTAATAGCCAATACATATAGCAATGGGGACAGGGGACATCCCTGTTGAGTTCCATCAGCTATATTAACTATATCAGATACATCTCCATTTGCGCATATTCTGGCAGTTGGACTATGATATAGGACCATTATTTTTTTTTTTTCCAGAAGAAAGTTTATTGTCAATAAAAATCATGTTATACAATAGCGTTGCATATTGGTGGTACAAAAGAAGTTATATAACGTTGTGGTGTATAATACGTATTACAATGAGTATCTATTCAATACTATACACCGTAATTGGCCTGTCTAATAATGAACAGAAGTATGGAAGAAGAGATAACAGATAACCGTAAGTAGTCATAAACCAGAATTAAACATTCAAACAAGGATATCTATGTCCATAATTGATTCAGTGAATCTGCTTATCGTTATATGTTTTTTTTTTTTTTTTTTTTAATTAATTTTTATTTTTGTTTTGTTAGGACCCTTTTAGGTTTTCGTACTGTTCGTGTGGTAGCCTATCGCTTTGTGTTTGTTGAATCAGTCGAGGTTATTATGAGTTATTGTGTATCTCAAGAAGGCATCTTTTTAATGGTGTAGGGAAATATAAGAGGCCTTCAAATAGTAACTAGGTAAATCGTAAGTTTAAACAATGTTAGGACCTGTAAAACTTATTTGTTTGGGGTCCTGGAAGTCTCTATATATGTAGTGTTACTATATATTGTAAATTGTTTCTGGATGTGATAGTACGTGGTAGGATTGCGGTCGCCGGACCACTAGCAATCCTACTATTAGATAATCAGGAAGGATGGGATGGCTGTATCGAGGGGTAAGGGGAGAGGTGATCATAGATTTGGAAATATTAGGTATCTGAGGAAGGTGTGTGTAGGTTATGAGGTAATGAACATGTCAGTGATATCATTATATAGAATCCTAAATAGGAAGGTGATGGTTGTAAGGTATGGTAAGGTATAAGGTGGGAGGGGAGAAAGTAATTTAGGGGGGTAGGGTGGACTATAATGAGCCCTCCTCCGACAAGGACTCAAATGCCTGTGTACAATCTCAGGACAATAGAGGCACGTATTCGGCTGTCGTTTGGAAATGTTGCCAGCACGACCAAACATACCTGAATTTGGATGGTGTATCTCTGGCTTGGTGAATCAGTTCCTCCATTTCGGCTATTTTATTGATTCGTTTGAACCATTCAGCTATAGTAGGGGGCTTGGAGGATTTCCAGAGAGTCGGAATGCACATTTTTGCCGCGTTAATCATATGTAGGGCAAGAGAGGGGTGGTAGTCTTTTTTTGGGATGGAGGAGTGGTGTAGCAGCATTTGGGCAGGGGTGAGTGTAATCTGAAAGGTGGTAATTTTAGTGATAATACGTTGGACTTCTTTCCAGTAGGGTTGGATGAGTGGGCAGGACCACCATATGTGGATCATGGAGCCTTCTCCTTCTGAGCATCTCCAGCAGGTGGAAGGGATGGAGGGGGAAATTTTGTGTAGTTTTAGCGGAGTTTTATACCATTTTGAGAAGATCTTGAAACTGTTTTCTTGTGTTGACACGTTAATTGAACCTTTATGTATGTAGGAATATATATTTTCCCAATCTTGGTCTGACAGGTCTAATGATATGTCTCTTTCCCAGCTATGAGTGGCTATATTGGATTTGGGAGTGTGTTCAGAGAAAAGAAGTGCGTAAATTTCTGAGATTACATGTCTCTGCGGTTCCTTCTTGGAACACATTTCTTCAAAATGTGTGAGATGTCTGGAGTATTCGGTTTTCTTGGGAGGGTGATTAAGAAAGTGACTTATTTGATTGTATGTCCATGGCGGAAAGGGTCTTCCGGATGTATGTGTGGGTAAATTAGTTATAGATACGAAGGTGTTACCGGAAAAGAATTGTTTTGCACGAATATCTTCATGGGGCCATTATCCCTCAAGGAATGTAGCGGATACATCCGGTGGGAAGTCTGGATTATTTCATAGCGGTGTCATGGGGCCTGGGCTAGAGGATATGAGATGTTTTTGGCATGTTATCTGAAACGAAGAAAGTGTGGAGGAGATCAAGGGATGTTGTGTGCATGCCAGAGGTATCTGTTGTGAGGGAATCCAAGGCAGTTGTTTAATTGGGATTGAGGAAAATTCATTTTCAATTTGCGTCCAGGCTTTAGAGTGTGAATGGACATTCCAATCAACTATTCTCGACAGTTGGCATGCCCTGTGATATTTGGCGATGTCGGGGAGGGCTATGCCACCTTTTAATTTGGGTATTGTGAGTCTTTCGAAACTGAGTCTGGGGCAGCTCTTGCCCCAAATAAATTTGCTGCATGCCCTGCGGTACGAAGCGAAAAAGGCTTGCGGTAATCTTATGGGAACTGTTTGCATGACATAAAGTATTCTAGGGAGAATGTTCATTTTAATTATCGATGCCCTTCCAAACCAAGAAAAGAGACCTGTTGACCAGGACTTAAGATCTTTTTGAATTTGTTGGAGGATCGGTATATAGTTTTTGAGATAGAGATCAGATAGGTGGGCCGGTAGGCGGATCCCGAGGTATGTAATCACACCTCGGGTCCACTTGAAGGGGAAATTAGCTTGACAGGATTCAAGGGTTTCCTTCTTTAGGGATATGTTGAGGGCTTTGGATTTTGTGAAGTTGATTTTTAAATTGGTTAAGAAGTTAAATGTGTCAAGATCTTTAAGTAGATTGGGCAATGTAATGTGGGGATCAGTAAGGAACAAGAGGATGTCATCTGCGAAGGCAGATAGCTTATATGTATTCTCTGAAATGGAGACTCCTTTGATGTCTGGATTCGATCGTATGCGTTGAAAAAGTGGTTCTAAGGTAAGGACAAATATCAACGGTGAAAGTGGGCATCCTTGGCGCGTCCCATTTGACATGGAGAAGGCATTCGACAGGTGGCCATTGACACGGACCTGTGCAGTAGGAGAGGCATAGAGGGCCATTATAAATTGCAACATACGGTCTTGTATACCGATCATTTTAAGTACTGATGACATATAGTCCCACGCCACCCTGTCGAATGCCTTCTCTGCATCCAAAGACAAAAAGAAACCTTGTTGTTGGGTGGAAGTTAACCATTTGTGAATATTGATCGCCTTGGTTGTGTTGTCTCTTGCCTCTCGGCCTGGTATAAAACCCACCTGATCTAGTCAGACAAGGTTAGGCAGGAGAGGCAAAAGACGATTAGCTAAGATCTTGGCGTATATATTGAGATCAACATTCAGTAACGATATTGGACGGTAGTTTGACACTTTCGATGCGTCTTTATTGGGTTTAGGTATTACAACTATGTGTGCTGTCAGTAGGTCTCTAGGTGGGGGATTGTCAGAGGATAGGGAGTTGAATGCAGCCAGGAAGTGTGGTTTGAGGGTATCAATAAATGTTTTATAATATCCGGTTGTTAGGCCATCAGGTCCGGGGCTTTTGCCGGCCTTCAATTGTTTGAGGACCACATCCAATTCATCTGACGATATGGGTTGCTCCAGATCGTCAGCTGTTGCAGAAGAAATGTGTATGGGGCTGTATTGTGTGAGGAAATCTTGAATGGCTTTCTTTCTTTGATTGTCTACCCTTTGTAGGTTGGGTGGATGTATGTTATACAGCTTAGAATAGTAGTGTACAAAATGTGCGGCTATTTGGTCATTGGATACTACTTTTGTCACCGCAGCATCTATTATCGAGTGTATCGTGGTGTGTGCTTTTTTGGCTCGGAGCGCTCTTGCTAATATTTTGCCTGACTTATTGCCGTATTCATAAAATACTTTTTGGGAGAGAATATAGTTTCGTTTCGTTTGCTTGTTTAAGACTTCTAATAGGTCATTCCTGGCTTGGAGCAATTCAGGGAGGGATGTCATTGCTTGGGAAGTTTTGTGTGCTCTTTCCAGTGTTTGTATTCTTGCAGTCAGTGTATTTATGTGTTCCTGTCTTTCCTTCCTACGTTTAGCCGAGAGTGCTATTAATTCTCCCCGTATGGTGCTTTTATGTGCTTCCCAACGTATCATAGGTGAGATATCAGGTGAGTCGTTGTCATTGAAGTACAGCGAGAGGCGTTTTTGTATGGCAGTCATTGTGGCGGTATCTGTGAGAAGCGAGGGATCCAGACGCTAAATTTGGGGACGGAGGTTAGTGTTTGGAAATTCTAATGTCATGGATATTGGGTGATGGTCCGACAGATACATGGGGTCAATTGTGGCTATGGTTAACATCGGTAGGTCTCTTTGAGAGAGGAATAAGTAATCTAGTCTGGAGTGTCGGTTATGTGGAGTTGAATAAAACGTGAAGTCTTTCTTGTTCGGATGGAGTGTACGCCAGGAATCATGTAAAGACAGTTCTTTGAGTTGTGATTTAATTGCACGTAAGGCGCTGTAAGGCAGGGTTGTGGAGCCATTCGAGGTGTCATGTAGGGGACTTAGGGGGACGTTGAAGTCTCCCCCTAGGACAAGAAGGCCTTCTTGGAATAGAGTGAGTTTTTGTAAGGTGGACCGGAAAAAGGGGACTTGTTTTGTGTTAGGTGCATATATGTTGGCGAGGGTGATTCGTTTGCCATGTAGTGTACCTTTGACAAAAAGGTATCGTGCTTCTGTGTCTATGCAGATTTCTTTGATGTGAAACGGGCAGTTTTTAGCGAATAGGATGGAGACTCCTTTAGATTTTGTAGATTTATTAGTAGCGTGGATGAAGGTTGGAAAGCGGTAGTTAGAGAGTTTTGGGGTGGAGCCTGTTCTAAAATGGGTCTCTTGAAGAAAGACAATGTCCGCTTTGTTTTTTTGTAAGGAAAGTAGTAACTGAGAACGTCTTTCGGTGATGTTAAGGCCCCTTATGTTAAGGGATATAATTTTGATTGTTTTGTTTTTGGTGCAAAGTGTTTGCGGCATAGTGGGGGAATGGATGAAGTTTTAGAGGAGCTGGCACAGGAGTGTAAGAGGTTTTTGTAGTACTATGAGTATTCGTCGTCGGAGGAGGGGGAGAGATAGAATAAGGGAACCAGGAAGGTAGAGCAAAGAGTCCGTGTCCTATGGAGGGGAGTGGCAGTAATGGATAGGGAACGAGGGTGGGTATAGGGGTAGGATAGAATGATACTTTTGTATTTCAATCTGGTGCTTCTGTGAATGAAGATAGTAGGGGATCTCGTGTGAGTGTGTGAATGCTTCCGGTGACAAGCGAGAGCCCGCTCGCTAATCCGTAGAAATTTTATACCTGTAACTAGGTATGACCGGAATGAGTCAGCGGCTTGAGGTGGAGTCTAGTATGTAAGTCAGAATTAGAGGTTGTTAATGCCACTGAGGTGAGGAGCGGCTGAAATCGGTAGGAAGAGTAGAGGTACAAAGAGAGGTAGCTATCCGCTAGACAGAGAGGAGATGTAAGCTAGGTGAGGAGGTTGAAAATGGTAATTAACTATTGCTTATTTTCATCCTGGGGGACGTGTGATTAGATGTTCGGTGCATTTATCACAGGGATCTGCATAAATAATATGAAGGGGGGGGGCATTGATTTTTGTGCAGGGAAGAATCCGCATTTCGGATTAAAAGGTTAATCTGAGTGTTCATTCATTGTACCCCTATGGTGTAAGACTAGTTTCAGTGTGCCGTCTAGGCGTGAGATCAACTGAGTATTATTTGATCTTTAACATATAGTTTTCGGTAACAAGGTGTAAAGGAGAAACATAAACAAACCGTAAGGCTGACCTTAGACTTATAAACTTTGGTATAAAGAACTCAATACATTGATAACCCGTACAGGTCATGCTGTTAACTTTGGTTTAACCTATCTGGGTTGAAGTAGCTACTCCCCTATGCTTAGGGTAAGATAGTCTGATCCCTATGTCTTAGTATGCCGTGTGTTAATATGGCTTGAACTGTTTCTGCGGCAGAGTGAGCGGGTGGGTCGAGAGATTTTTGGGTAGGTATGGTCCAGAGCTTTGAAGCATGTGTGAATGACACGTGTCTGGGGCTGCTCATGGATAGTTAGTATCGACCGGTAGATGTAGAGGCTGGCTGGAAGTCAGTCATCTATTATATCATGGGGATATTAGACGGTTGCTAATGGTACTGTAGCATTTGTCTTCTATCAGCGGTGGGGGAGTCAATTATTAAAGTCTGCTATTCGTGGCCTTAAACACTTGTTTGGTGTAAGGAGTCGTTGCTTAAAGTATGAGAAGCGTCTGGGGGGTCACTATCATCTAAGGAGGTGAAACTCTCTTTAGGAAGGAAGATGGTGCCCTAGTCAGGTGGGGTTGGACTGGTATGTTTTGGGTAGCGGGCCCCTCAGCACCCAATGGGAAGTATATTCCTGGGGTGAGGGACTGGAACACAACTGGACCTTGTTTATGAAGTTTCAGAGACACGGGGGATGGTCCAGTTGTATCTACAGGTTGTATACCCAAAAGCGTTTCATTAGGGCGTCGTTAAATATGTTCAGTGTGTGATACTTAGAGTAACCCCCAGCGCATGTGGGTGTAGATTAGATTGGGGTAAAATATTGTCATTATGAGAGTGTATGCAGTTAACCTGTATTTCAGTAATAATTCTCCACCAATTAAACATGTATACTGAAAATATGCTACATAGTACTATAGGTGGCAGGTACGGTGCTAGCGATCCACGGGGACAAACCTCCCTTATTGACAAGCAGGAAAAGTGTTAGCCGGATCGGTAAATGAGATAAATGGGTCAGTGTGATGAGTAGTCTTGCTAAAAAAGTGCTATGTGTTGGGCAATAACCGTATAGAATTGGGCATGATTCGTAATGCCGTAAGCGGGCATGTGTGTTCGGATTATCAGTTACTATTTACCTATGTGTGGTTACTTATCGTCTATGGCAGTTTTATGAAATCCCATGGATCACCACACTCACCGCCACTGCACCACCATGTTTAAAGTAGAGATAGTACTGAGAAAGGAAAAACAAAAGTAAATAGTGTAAAGTAAACTGAAGCTAAATAGTAGTGTTAAGAGCATCAAGAAAGCAATAACAGAATTTAAAGGCAATATATTATGGTCGTGTCCTCCCCCCCATTTTAAAACGAGGTGGGTATGTTCGCAGATCGAGAAAGGATACGTGGATAGCTTGGTCAAGTTCATCAAAGTCAACCAGAGTATTTTAAGCATAGGTGACAGTCCTTATCAACGTGAGTATCGCCACTCTAGATGAAGGAATGTTTTGGACCGTAGCTTTCGTTTTCAAGTGTTCATAGCGCTTAGTGTTGTAGCGCGTATACCTTTCTTTTCTTGGTGTCCTGTGTAGAGGGGAAAAGACAGTCTCACAAACCCAAGACACAGGGGGAGCTAGCAGAAGACCTGTATGGCATACGCAGCCTGTCATAACTCAGGGAAAATCTTGAAACTAGCCTGAGGAAACCAGTGAAACGAAGGGTAATAAGGAGAAAGTTTTATCCAGTAGTGCTTGAGCTGTTGTTGTTTATTAGCGGTCCTGGTTTGCGGGGCGGTCAGTGGGCTGGGGCCGCTCTCGGTGCCTGGATCTTGTAGATGGATTCTGGTTTCCGAAGGGGAGCGGTGCCTCCTGTAGCGGTGCTGTTGAGTTTCCATTGGCTCGAGTTCAGGCGGGATCTTTCTGGGAGCCGGAGGACGAAATTCCGCGTACCACTCGGGGACCTCCGTGAACGGTATGTCCAGGGTTTCGCAAAAATAGCGTAGATCCTCTGGCACTCTGAGTAGTGCGGAGCGTCCCTGAGATGAGGCTGACAGGCAGAAGGGAAATTTCCACCTGTATGGAATTCCCTTGGCCCGGAGCACATCCAACAGGGGGCGCAGTTCTCTGCGACATTGCAATGTTATTGTTGAAAGGTCTTGGAAAAGGCGAATGTCAGCGCCATTATGTGTTAGCTTCGTTGTGATTCGGGCCTTACGCAAAAGCTCCTCTTTCAATTGGTAGTCAATGATATGGCAAATCACATCCCTAGGCGGGTCCGCATCTCTCCCCCGTGGACGTAGGGCACGATGGATGCGTTCCATACCTATAGGTGTAGTGGGGGTTTATCCAGGAGGCTGTTGAAGAAGCAGGTCACTTCAGCCATTAGTCTATCTGCATCAATTGATTCCGGCAGGCCTCGCACTCGTAGATTGTGGCGCCTGCCGCGGTTGTCCAAATCTTCCACGTGTCGGTTTAGGTCCCGTAACTGTAAGGTATGCGTGTCTAGAACCTTACACGTACGGCGGAGTACAGTGGAATGGGTTGTAGTCGTCTTCTCCACTTCTTGGACCCTGCCCGCGATGGCTTGTATGTCGATCTTAAGGTCCGTGATTGCGGCTGTAAGAGCCGCCGTAAGGGTGTTTTTTATGTCCATTGCCCCGGAGTGAAGATCCTGGAGATTGGGTTGTGAGTGTGGTGTGAGAATTACCGCTCCAGCATTTGAAGATGAGATGGCTCCTGCCTCTGGGCCTGCTGTCTGAGGCGAGCCTCGTGTGGGCGCCATGTTGCCAGAGTGGGTCCGGAACATTTCTGGGATATTCTGGTTAATCCTACCAGATAGGTCTCGGGGGGACCTGGATCTGGACGTGGAGGAGCTGCGAGAAGAAGTCCCCATGTTTTTCAGGTGATCAGACGGGAAAAAACCTCCGTTGTAGTCAGATTCACCTCTCTGTCAGCGGGAGCAAGTGAATTAAGCTGCCATCTTCTCCCGAGGTCAGGCAATGCCCCAGGACCATTATTTTTTTGCAAAGCATTAGGCCCACTCCCCATTGTCTTAATGTCTCTTCGAAAAACCGACATCCCACCCTATCGAAAGCCTTCTCGGCATCAATTGCCAGGAGGCAGGATGGGATGGCGTGTTTCCGGGCATATTCTATAAGTGTCCGATTCTTCAGGGTATTATCCCTCGCCTCTCATCCCTTTATGAACCCCACTTGATCTAAGTGAATATATGTCAGACGTTTCGGTGTAAGTCTATTGTCTATAATCTTTGAGTATAATCGAAGATCAATATTTGTCAGTGAGATTGGTCGGTAGCTTCCACAGAGTGTATGATCGTTCTCTGGTTTAGGTATGAGTGAAATATATGCCTGCATACCCTGTGAGACAAATGGTTGAGAGGAAGAGACTGAATTAAAAGTCCACTTCATGATTAGGGTTAGTAAATCTTTAAATGACTTATAGAACCATGGGGTAAAACCATCCGGGCCAGGACTTTTACCTGCTATTAATGAATCAATTACCTTCTGTATTTCAGTCTCTGAAAATTCTTTTTCTAATTGCTCTACCTCTACTACTATTAAAGTCGATATAGCAGTATCCTTTATATATTGTCGTATATTCTGCTGAAATATTTCAGGATCCCTGTCTGCTAGTTGGTTAGGTATATTATACAATCGGGAATAGAAAGTATGGAATGTTTTCAAAATCCCTTTTGGATCATATACAGTAGGCGACCGCGATATTGTGTCAATCCCGCTGGTGAGATTTGACACCTGCGAGCCCCGTTGTGGGAGCCAGCGCCGAGCTGGCTCGCTCATCGGGAAAGGAAAACTTTTGAGCGACAGGCAGTGCTGACAGCTGTCTGGTATGAATCATGAGGGGGAACGCCGTGCCAAATTTTAAATAAAAAAACGGCGTGGGTTCCCCCAGGGGCATACCAGGCCCTTAGGTCTGGTATGGATTTTAAGGGGAACCCCCTACGCCGAAAAATCGGCATGGGGTCCCCCCAAAATCCATACCAGACCCTTGTCTGAGAACGCAGCCCGGCCGGTCAGGAAAGGGGTGGGGACAAGCGAGCGATCCCCCCTACTGAACCTTACCAGGCTGCATGCCCTCAACATGGGGGGGTGGGCACTTGGGGCAGAGGGGCTCCCTGTGGGCCCCTCCACCCCAAAGCACCTTGTCCCCATGTTGAAAAGGACAAGGGCCTCTTCCCGACAACCCTGGCCATTGGTTGTCGGGGTCTGCGGGCGGAGGGCTTATCGGAATCTGGGAGCCCCCTTTAATAAGGGGGCCCCCAGATCCTGGCCCCCCACCCTACATCGTACCCCTCCCCATTCACCTAGGAAAAAAAGTGTCAATAAATAAAACACACTACACAGGTTTTTAAAGTAATTTATTAAGCAGCTTCGTGGGTCTTCTTCCGACTTCTCCGCTCTCTTATCTTCTCCCAGTGTCCGGTTCTATTTCCTTTTGCTTTTTTTCACCTAGCTCCATGTTTTATAAACAAACCCCTCACTATATACTTCAGTGTTTCCCATTGGATGGATAGGAAAGTACTATCGTTTACATGATCCTGCATGAAGTTCGATATTGCTAACCCAATCTCTGAAATACATGCCTCATCACATAATAAGTTGTCATTTAATTTCCATGAGCCTCTTGTTGCATTGCTGCTTGGCATGTCCATTACCAGAAATATAGGGGCGTGATCTGACCATAGGAAATTACCTATCTCAGAGGAGGAGATTGCGGCCACTCCCAATGGATTTATCAAGAAATAGTCTAATCTATGATATGTGCCATGACCTTTTGAGTGGAACGTATATTTTTTCTCCAGTGGATGAAAGGCCCTCCACATATCAACTAAATGGTATTTATCTAACATTTCCTTAAATTTCTTTTTGTCACTACTCATCTGGGGCATTGAGGGTGCCGTAGTGTCCATATCCCGGTTAAAAACTAAATTGACATCTCCCCCCTATTACTGTCACCCCCTCTGCTCTTTCCATGAGATCTATTATCAGTTGAGTACCTGTTTTAATCTGATCCAGGTTAGGTAAGCATATATTAATAAATGTATATTTTTTTACCATATATAATAAGTTTTAATAGTACTGCCCTGCCATCTCGATTCATCCATCTTTCTACAACCTGATAGGGTATTGACTTATGAATTGCTACTCCTCTGGATTTTGAATAAGCATCATTTCATGATACCAGACAGAATAATGTCTATTTTGTATATTAGGTATATGGTCAGAGCGAAAATGCGTCTCCTGAAAGAGAACAATGCCAACATTTTGTTTATGGAGAAAGTGCAGAACTTGCGATGTTTTTGTTGCTACATTTAACCCTGTAACATTAAAGGAGCAAATTTTTATGGTGCCCATAGGACAACAAGAGATAGAGCAGAAAAAAAGAAAAAAAAAACCCTCATCACTCACACAAATCACCAAACACTCAACCCCCACACAGACCTTACACACTAACTTCAACAGTCACTACCTACTTGACTCCTTTAAAAAATTAAATGCGCACTCAACCAATCCACCCCAAAACACTCAACCTGCCACTCAGACCTTACACACTTCCCTAAACAGTCACTCCCTACTCGACTCCTTTGAGTCTAACCTTACTATGTAAGTTCCCTAGGTTAGGGAATATAAAGGGACCTCCTTTGGATAGGACATGCCTAGCCCAGGCTTATTTATTTATGTAAAAATATTTCCAAAATAAGAAGAGAGAAAAAGAGAAGAAGAAAGAAGAAAGGAGGAAAAAAAAAACAACTTCACCATCCCTAAACATCATATCATAACCCTCTGTAATAGAGTTTTAAGAATTAGATTACCTTTCCTTACCCTTGTCAATCTCCTCATTCATCTCCTCATACTTATAAATGAAGTGTTAATTTATCCCCCCCAAAAAAAACACCATCTCCCCTCAAGCCAACCCGTGTAACATCCTGTTTTTCATTTAATCTTAATTGTGCTATGTGATTTAGATCACTAATCCCCAGTAGTGCATTATGCATTTTCATATTATTTCACTAATTTAATTTACATCTGATTTTCTTTTTTAAATATATCAAACTCGTGTTTATAAATGAAGTGTTGTTCTATCCCGGAAAAAAAAAAAACCCTCCCCATTGCCCCATCACTCAAACCCATATATAACAAATCCTCAATGCTACATTATGCATTTGCACATTATATCACTCCATTCAGATTAAATCTTATTTTCCGTTTTAAATGTACTAAACTCATGCTTATAAATAAAAAAAAAAAAAAAAAAAAAAAAAAAAAAAAAACAAAATTTAACTTCCCCCTTTCCCCATCACTCAAACCCATGTGACATTTTGTTCTTCATTTAATCTTAATTGTGCTATATGATGTAAATAATAGATCCCCAATGCTATGTTATGCATTTTCACATTATACCACTTCATTCAATTTACCTCTTGTTTTCCATTTTAAATATACCAAACTCCTGCTTATAAATATGAGAGGAAAAAACAATTCCCTTCTCTCTATCCCCTCCTCCCCCTCCCCAACCCCCCCAACCTCCCCAACCTACCCTTCATCTCCCACTTTTATTTATCTTATTCTATAGTGCCTTCCTGAGATATCCTGATATATTTGTGGCCATAGCAGTATATCCACTAAAGGCAGTTGAAGATGGTACAAAAAAAAAATCAGGGCGATCCCCAATGTCCCTGAATATAATTTTTTGTCCATTTTGGTGAACAATTATCTGAAAAGAGAATCCCCATCTATACAAAATCTCTTTCTCTCTTAATTCTTCCAATAGAGGTTTAACTGCTTTCCTCCTGATCAATGTATATCTAGACAGATCCTGCAGAAATATAAGCTTGGTGCCATCAAACCCGAAAACCCTTTGTAGCCGCGCTGCTGTCATGATATTTTCTTTAATGTGGAAAAAATGTATTCTGCATATCACATCTCTCAGTTTCATTTGGTCATGATCCTTAGGGCCTTGTGATCTATGTGCACGATCAATCTCTAATTCTGCCATTTTTGGCCATTTTAACAAGGTATTAAATATGCCCTGAAGTATCAGCTTTAGATTTTCCGTGCCTGTTGTTTCTGGCAAACCTCTAACTCTTAAATTATTTTGTCTGCTTCTATTTTCAAGATTGTCAGTAGCATTGATTATATATTTTAAATATAGCTTGTGTTCCTAGTTTTCTTCCAATAGTAAAATTTTTTGATCGATAACAGCCATTTTAGAATCTATGACATCAATTTTATTTTGAGTGTCAAGTAAAGATGTTTTCAATGCCTGTATTTCAGCGTCGTATGAGGTTTCCAGTCTGTACACATATTTATCCATGTCCTCTCTTGTCGGTAGGGATTTTATGTATGCCTGCATATCTCAACTGAGACTGTTTACCGATCCTTCCATGTCCATTGTGGAGTGTTGCATAATACCCAAAGGGCTACTGTTTAATCTAGGCTCTACATCTCTATCAGGGGAAGCAAAATTCAATTCAGCCACTACCGTGCCTTTTTGTTGAGCTAGTGACTTTGAATGTTGAAAAAAACCCTCGATGTCCGTTTTTTGCACAGATTGGGGTTTAGGGGGATTTTTAGCTGTGCCCCCCTGTTGATCCCCTCTTTGTTTTTTGTGTGTGTGTGCTTTTAGGTGGCATATTGTATTCAAAGTATTAATAATAGAGAAATATAGCTCTCACCTATACTCTTTACTCTTTATAAAGCACTTATACACCCTCAGTTGATACTTTTTAACCACTTGCCGACCGCCTCACGACGATGTACGTCGGCAAAATGGCACGGGCAGGCAGAATCACGTACCTGTACGTGATCTGCCTCCCGTGGGCAGGGGGTCCAATCGGACCCCCCCAGTGCCTGAGGCAGTCGGCTTCTGTCTGTCAGCGATCAGACGTGAGGGGGAGGCCATCCATTCATGGCCCCCCCTCTCACGATCGCTCCCAGCCAATGAGAATCTTCCTCTGCCTTTGTAATGTAAACAGAGGCAGAGGAAGTGATGTCATCTCTCCTCAAGCCGGTCTTTTTTGTTCCGGCGCCGAGGAGAGAGGACATCAAGTAAGTGCACCAACACTACACTTCCAGTAGAACATTCCAGGCACACTTTTCACCCCCCAGTCACCCTCTGATCACCCCTCGATCACCCCCCTGTACCCCCTGTCACACTGACACCAATAGCAGTTTTTTTTGCATTGGTGTCAGATTGTGACAGTTATAAGTGTTAGGGCAGTTAGGGTTAGCCCCCTTTAGGTCTGGGGTACCCCCCTTTAGGTCCAGGATACCCCCCTAACCCCCCAATAAAGGTTAACCCCTTTATCACCCCCTGTCGCCAGTGTCGCTAAGCAATCATTTTTCTGTATTAGTGTCACTGGTGATGCTAGTTAGGGAGGTAATTATATAGGTTCGCTGTCAGCGTTTTATAGCGACAGGGACCCCCATATACTACCTACTAAAGGTTTTAACCCCCTGATTGCCCCCTAGTTAACCCTTTCACCAGCGATCACCGTATAAGTGTTACGGGTGACGCTGGTTAGTTAGTTTTTTTTTATAGTTTATTATAGTTTTAGGGCACCTGCCATTTATTACCTTATAAAGGTTTAACCCCCTAATTGCCCGGCGGTGATATAAGTTACGTTTTTAGGGTCAGATAAGGTCTGCGTCGCCCCAGGCAGCGTCAGGTTAGCGCCAGTACTGCTAACACCCACGCACGCAGCATACACCGCCCTTAGTGCTATAGTATCCGAACGGATCAATATCTGATCCGATCAGATCTATACTAGCATCCCCAGCAGTTTAGGGTTCCCATAAACACAGTGTTAGCAGGATCAGCCCAGATACCTGCTAGCACCTGCGTTTTGCCCCTCGGCTCAGCCCTGCCCAGCCCACCCAAGTGCAGTATTGATCGATCACTGGCACTTACAAAACACTAAGCACACATAACTGCAGCGTTCGCAGAGTCAGACCTGATCCCTGTGATTGCTAACAGTTTTTTGGTAGCGTTTTGAATCAGTCGCTAACAGTCAGGAGCTTTTTTGCCTGTGAGTCTCACTAGTGTACCCCTAAATTTAGAGCCCAAAATGGCAAATCGAAGGTACACTAGTGAAGAGGCCTACACTTTTCTGAGCATGACAGATAGTGAAGAGGAAGTCACTCATCTGTCAGATTCAGGCTCAGAATACGATCCTGTAGAGGACAGCGGCTCCATTACAGATAGCTCTGACGACGGAGTTGTGGTCCCTGCTAAGGTCAGGCGTACCAGACCCGAATCTTCTTCTTCTGTGCTTGAAGTGCAAGAACCGCAGGTCCCTCGTATGGAGCAGAGCAGTACTAGCGCCGCTATTCCTTCTGGTGAACTGGCAAGCACCAGCGGCCTAGTACACCCTGGTCGTACATCCAGCATTACAGTATCACGTGGGGATGTGGCAAAACACATAAGTGCAGTTCAAGCTGGCGAGGTGGCAAGCACTATTAGTGTCCTGCTGCCACCAAGAAGATGAACACAGGCCTGTCGTGCCCATAGTGCCCTTCCTGCTGCATTCGCCGAATGGGAACCCACCATTTCTGCAGCATCCGTACTTCCCCCATTTACTGGCCAACCCGGAATTCAGGTGGAAACAGTTGATTTTACGCCACTGGATTTTTATTCGCTGTTTTTCAACGAAGATCTCTATAGATCTATTGTGAACCAAAGCAATTTATACGCTGGTCAACACATCGCCACTATTCCCCAGTCCTCCCTTGCCAGAGATTAGAGACCAATTACGGTCTCCGAATTTAAGATCTTTCTTGGCCTTTCCCTCCTCATGGGCATAACCAAAAAGAGTGAGTTGCGGTCATATTGGTCCACTGACCCAATTCACCATATGCCCGTGTTCTCTGCTTCCATGGCCAGGGCACGATACGAGCAGATTTTGCGGTTCATGCACTTCAATGACAATGAACTCTGTCGTCCTCGTGGAGACCCTGAATACGATCAGCTCTACAAAATTTGGCTCCTTGTAAACCACTTCAACCAGCATTTTGCAGACTTGTTTACTCCCCATCAAGTTGTCCGCGTTAATGAGTGACTGATTAAATTTTCTGGCCGCTTGTCATTCAAACAGTACCTTCCCAGCAAGCGTGCCAGATACGGGGTCAAGATGTATAAGCTCTGTGACAGGGCCACAGGCTATACATGTAGATTTATGGTTTACGAGGGCAAAGATAGTCACGTAGAGCCGACAAACTGCCCTGACTACATGGGAAGCGCTGGCAAGATAGTGTGGGACTTGGTGTCACCCTTATTCGGAAAGGGGTACCACTTGTACGTGGACAATTATTACACGAGCGTGCCAGTTTTTAGTCACCTTTTTGATCAACAGATTGGAGCATGTGGCACCGTGCGACCTAATCACCGGGGCTTGTAGATTCCCGTCTTAGGCTGGGGGAGAGAGCCTGCTTGCAGTGTAATAACTTGCTCGCTATGAAGTGGAGGGATAATAAAAATGTTTTCATTCTTACCTCCCTTCATGCAGACACGACGGTCCAAATTACTACGGCGACTGGTGTTGTGGAGAAACCCCTCTGTGTCCACGAATATAACCAAAATATGGGAGGGGTGGACCTCAACGACCAGTTGTTGGCGCCGTACCTAGTTGCCCGTAAGGCCAGACGCTGATACAAAAAAGTGTCTGTTTATTTATTTCAATTGGCTTTGCTGAACGCTCATGTGCTATACAGAGCTTCAGGACGGACTGGATCCTTCCTTAAATTCCAGGAAGAGATCGTCAGAGCCCTTCTGTTTCCAGACGGTGCTCCACCTCACCTTCCCCAACCAAATGCGGTAAGCCGGCTGCATGAGAGGCATTTTCCTTATGTCCTCTAGAGTACCCCTACCCAACGAGCCCCCCAAAAGAAGATGTTGTGTCTGTAGCAAGCGCGGATTTAGGCATGAAACCCGGTATTATTGTCCCTCCAGTCCTGACAATCCTGGTCTATGCATTGGTGAATGTTTTGAACGCTACCATACACTAGTTGAGTTTTAGCGTAGGGTACAGCATTGCACAGACTAGGACACACTTTCACAGGGTCTCCCAAGATGCCATTGCATTTTGAGAGACCCAAACCTGGTACCAGTTACAAAAGTTAAAGTTACTAAAAAAAGTGTAAAAAAAAATAAATAAATAAATAATAAAAACACAAAAAATTATAAAAAAAAAAAAATAGTTGTCGTTTTATTGTTCTCTCTCTCTCTATTCTCTCTCTATTGTTCTGCTCTTTTTTACTGTATTCTATTCTGCAAGGTTTTATTGTTATTATGTTTAACCATGTTTGCTTTTCAGATATGCAATTTTTTCATACTTTACTGTTTACTGTGTTTTGTTGGTAACCATTTTTTTGTTTTCAGGTACGCCATTCAGCTGCAGAGCGGATTTATTTATCTTGACAGCAACAGCGTTTGCTCCCACGTTACATAAAGCCGTGACTCCAGCGCAGTCGGAGGTGATTTCACCACCACAGTTACATACTTCAGCATATATGCCAAAGCGTGGTGGCAGCAGTGGGTGAAGGAGCGATTTGCTCCTGCCTTTGTGGGAGGATGCCCCCATTCTTCGGCATATATATATTTTAGGCACAGGTTGCGTTAAATGTTTTATTTTTTACTATGTTTTTTTTTGTATTTGCTTTGCAGGTATGGTAAGTCCAATGCCCCGTACACACGGTCAGATTTTCCGATGGAAAATGTCCGATCGGAGCGTGTTGTCGGATATTCCGATTGTGTGTGGGCTCCATCGGACATTTTCCATCGGATTTTCCGACACACAAACTTTGAGAGCAGGTTATAAAATTTTCCGACAACAAAGTCCGATCGCGTCAATTCCGACCGTGTGTGGCCTGTTCCGACGCACAAAGTGCCACGCATGCTCAGAAGAAATTCTGACACGGAACAGCTCGGTCTGGTAAAATTAGCGTTCGCAATGGATACAGCACTTTCGTCACGCTGCAATGTTAAAAATGGTTTAATACAGTGCACTCTCTTCTTCTTTATAATGTGACAAGAATTAACCACTTCAGCCCCGGAAGGATTTACCCCCTTCCTGACCAGAGCACTTTTTACAATTTGGCACTGCGTCGCTTTAACTGCTAATTGCGCGGTCATGCAATGCTGTAACCAAACGAAATTTGCGTCCTTTTCTTCCCACAAATAGAGCTTTCTTTTGATGGTATTTGATCACCTCTGCCGTTTTTATTTTTTGCGCTATACACGGAAAAAGACCGAAAATTTTGAAAAAAAATGATATTTTCTACTTTTTGTTCTAAAAAAAATCCAATAAACTCAATTTTAGTCATACATTTAGGCCAAAATGTGTTTGGCCACATATCTTTGGTAAAAAAAATGTCAATAAGTGTATATTTATTGGTTTGCGCAAAAGTTATAGCGCCTACAAACTAGGGTACATTTTCTGGAATTTACACAGTCTTTAATTTATGACTGCCTATGTCATTTCTTGAGGTGCTAAAATGACAGGGCAGTACAAAACCCCCACAAATGACCCCATTTTTGGAAGTAGACACCCCAAGGAAATTGCTGAGAGGCATGTTGAGCCCATTGAATATTCATTTTTTTTGTCCCAAGTGATTGAATAATGAAAAAAAAAAAAAAAAAATTACAAAAAGTTGTCACTAAATGATATATTGCTCACACAGGCCATGGGCATATGTGGAATTGCACCCCAAAATACATTTAGCTGCTTCTCCTGAGTATGGGGATACCACATGTGTGGGACTTTTTGGGAGCCTAGCCGCATACGGGGCGCCGAAAACCAATCACTGCCTTCAGGATTTCTAAGGGCGTACATTTTTGATTTTACTCCTCACTACCTATCACAGTTTTGAAGGCCATAAAATGCCCAGATGGCACAACCCCCCCCCAAATGACCCCATTTTGGAAAGTAGACACCCCAAGCTATTTGCTGAGAGGCATGTTGAGTCCATGGAATATTTTATATTTTGACACAAGTTGCGGGAAAGTGACAATTTATTTATTTTTTTTTAATTTTTTTGCACAAAGTTGTCACTAAATGATATATTGCTCACACAGGTCATGGGCATATGTGGAATTGCACCCCAAAATACATTCTGCTGCTTCTCTTGAGTACGGGGATACCACATGTGTGGGACTTTTTAGGAGCCTAGCCGCGTACGGGACCCCGAAAACCAATCACCGCCTTCAGGATTTCTAAGGGTGTACATTTTTGATTTCACTCTTCACTGCCTATCACAGTTTCGGAGGCCATGGAATGCCCAGGTGGCAAAAACCCCCCCCAAATGACCCCATTTTGGAAAGTAGACACCCCAAGCTATTTGCTGAGAGGCATGGTGAGTATTTTGCAGCTCTCATTTGTTTTTGAAAATGAAGAAAGACAAAAAAAAAAATTTTTTTTTTCTTTTTTTAATTTTCAAAACTTTGTGACAAAAAGTGAGGTCTGCAAAATACTCACTATACCTCTCAGCAAATAGCTTGGGGTGTCTACTTTCCAAAATGGGGTCATTTGGGGGGGGTTTGTGCCACCTGGGCATTCCATGGCCTCCGAGACTGTGATAGGCAGTGAAGAGTGAAATCAAAAATTTACGCCCTTAGAAAGCCTGAAGGCGGTGCTTGGTTTTCGGGGTCCCATACGTGGCTAGGCTCCCAAAAAGTCTCACACATGTGGTATCCCCGTACTCAGGAGAAGCAACAGAATGTATTTTGGGGTGTAATTTCACATATTCCCATGGCATGTTTGAGCAATATATCATTTAGTGACAACTTTGTGCAAAAAAAAAAAAAAAATAATAATAATTTGTCTCTTTCCCGCAACTTGTGTCACAATATAAAATATTCCATGGACTCGACATGCCTCTCAGCAAATAGCTTGGGGTGTCTACTTTCCAAAATGGGGTCATTTGGAGGGGTTTGAACTGTCCTGGCATTTTATGCACAACATTTAGAAGCTTATGTCACACATCACTCACTCTTCTAACCACTTGAAGACAAAGCCCTTTCTGACACTTTTTGATTACATGAAAAAATTATTTTTTTTTGCAAGAAAATTACTTTGAACCCCCACACATTATATATTTTTTTAAAGCAAATGCCCTACAGATTAAAATGGTGGGTGTTTAATTTTTTTTTTTCACACAGTATTTGCGCAGCGATTTTTCAAACGCATTTTTTGGGGAAAAAAACACACTTTTTTACATTTTAATGCACTAAAACACACTATATTGCCCAAATGTTTGATGAAATAAAAAAGATGATCTTAGGCCGAGTACATGGATACCAAACATGACATGCTTTACAATTGCGCACAAACGTGCAGTGACAACAAAATAAATACATTTTTAAAAGCCTTTAAAAGCCTTTACAGGTTACCACTTTAGATTTACAGAGGAGGTCTACTGCTAAAATTACTGCCCTCGATCTGACCGTCGCGGTGATACCTCACATGCATGGTGCAATTGCTGTTTACATTTGACGTCAGACCGACGCTTGCGTTCGCCTTAGCGCGAGAGCAGGGGGGACAGGGGTGCTTTTTTTTTTTTTTTTTTTTTTCTTTATTATTTTTTTGCTTTTTTATCTTATTTTAAAACTGTTCCTTTCATTTTTTTTTTTTTTTAATCATTTTTATTGTTATCTCAGGGAATGTAAATATCCCCTATGATAGCAATAGGTAGTGACAGGTACTCTTTTTTGAAAAAATTGGGGTCTATTAGACCCTAGATTTCTCCTCTGCCCTCAAAGCATCTGACCACACCAAGATCGGTATGATAAAATGCTTTCCCAATTTCCCAATGGCGCTATTTACATCCAGCGAAGTCATAAAATGCTCGTAGCTTCCGGTTTCTTAGGCCATAGAGATGTTTGGAGCCACTCTGGTCTCTGATCAGCTCTATGGTCAGCTGGCTGAATCACCGGCTGCATTCTCAGGTTCCCTGTTGAGACAGGAGAGCCAGAGAAAAACACGGAAGACGGTGGGGGGGGGCATTCTCTCCCACTGCTTGTAAAAGCAGTCTAGAGGCTAATTAGCCGCTAGGATTGCTTTTACATGAAAGCCGACCGCTGGCTGAAAAGAATGATACCAAGATGATACCTAAACCTGCAAGCATCATTCTGGTATAACCACTCAAAGTCGTGAATGCTGTACCTGAAGACAAAAATATGGTTAACAATAAAGCACAGTAAACGGTAAAGTATAAAAAATTGCAGACCTGAAAAGCAAACATGATAAAACATAATAACAATAAAACATTGCAGAATAGAATACAGTAAAAAAGAGCAGAACAATAGAGAGAATAGAGAGAGAGAGAATAGAGAGAGAACAATAAAACGACAACTATTATTTTGTATTTTATATTTTTGTTTGTGTTTTTTTTTTTTTTTTTTTACACTTTTTTTGTAACTGTAACTTATATAACTGTAACCGGTTCCAGGTTCGGGTCTCTCAAAATGCGATGGCATCTTGGGAGACCCTGTGAAAGTGTGTCCTAGTCTGTGCAATGCTGTACCCTACGCTAATACTCAACTAGTGAATGGTAGCGTTCAAAACATTCACCAATGCAAAGACCAGGATTGTCAGGACAGGAGGGACAATAATAGCGGGTGTCACGCCTATATCCGCGCTTGCTGCAGACACAACATCTTTTTTGGGGGGGGTTCATTGGGTAGGGGTACTCGGGAGGACATAAAAATGCCTCTCATGCAGCCGACTGCATTTGGTTGGGGATGTGAATGGGGGAAGTACGGGCGCTGCAGAAGTGGTGGGTTCCCAATTAGGATTGGCGAATGCAGCAGGAAGGGCACTATGGGCATGACGGGCCTGTGTTTGTCTTCTTGGTGGCAGCGGGACACTATTTGTGCTTGCCACCTCACCAGCTTGAACTGCACTTATGGGACTCGCCACGTCACCAAGTGTTACTGCAGTGCTGGTTTGACTACGACCGGGGTGTACTAGGCCGCTGGCGCTTGCCAGTTCACCAAAACGCTACCAAAAAAACTGTTAACGATCGCAGGGATCAGGCCTGACTCTGCGAACGCTGCAGTTATGCGTTTAGTGTTTTGTAAGTGACAGTGATCGATCGATACTGCACTTGGGTGGGCTGGGCTGGGCCGGGCGGAGGGGCAAAACGCAGGTGCTAGCAGGTATCTGGGCTGATCCCGCTAACACTGCGTTTTTGGGAACCCTAAACTGCTGGGGACGCCAGTATAGATCTGATCGGATCAGATATTGATCAGTTCAGATACTATACCACTAAGGGAGGTGTACGGTGCGTGCGTGGGTGTTAGCGCTACTGGCACTAACCTGACGCTGCCTGGGGCTGGTGCTTGCCAGTTCACCAAAACGCTACAAAAAAAACTGTTAGCGATCGCAGGGATCAGGCCTGACTCTGCGAACGCTGCAGTTATGCGTTTAGTGTTTTGTAAGTGACAGTGATCGATCGATACTGCACTTGGGTGGGCTGGGCTGGGCCGGGCGGAGGGGTAAAACGCAGTTGCTAGCAGGTATCTGGGTTGATCCCGCTAACACTGCGTTTTTGGGAAACCTAAACTGCTGGGGACGCTAGTATAGATCTGATCGGATCAGATATTGATGCGTTCAGATACTATACCACTAAGGGAGGTGTACGGTGCGTGGGTGTTAGCGGTACTGGGACTAACCTGACGCTGCCTGGGGCTGGTGCTTGCCATTTCACCAAAATGCTACCAAAAAAACTGTTAGCGATCGCAGGGATCAGGCCTGACTCTGCGAACGCTGCAGTTATGCATTTAGTGTTTTGTAAGTGACAGTGATCGATCGATACTGCACTTGGGTGGGCTGGGCCGAGCTGGGCGGAGGGGCAAAATGCAGGTGCTAGCAGGTATCTGGGCTGATCCCGCTAACACTGTGTTTTTGGGAAACCTAAACTGCTGGGGACGCTAGTATAGATCTGATCGGATCAGATATTGATCTGTACAGATACTATACCACTAAGGGAGGCTTATGCTGCGTGCGTGGGTGTTAGCGGTACTGGCGCTAATCTGACGCTGCCTGGGGCGACGCATATCACCGTCGGGTGATCAGGGGGCTAAATCTTTATTCGGTAATAAACGGCGGGTGCCCTGACACTATAAAAAATAAACAAACTAACCAGCGTCACCCGTAACGGTTATACAGTGATCAGTGGTGAAAGGGTTAACTAGGGGGCAATCAAGGGGTTAAAACATTTATTAGGTAGTATATGGGGGTCCCTGTCGCTATAAAACGCTGACGGCGAACCTAAATATTTACGTCCCTAACTAGCGTCACCAGTGACACTAATACAGCGATCAGAAAAATGATCGCTTAGCGACACTGGTGACAGGGGGTGATCAAGGGGTTAAAACTTTATTAGGGGGGGTTAGGGGGGTACCCTAGACCTACAGGGGGCCTAACACTCACTGCCCTGACACTGTAACTGTCACAAACTGACACCAATACAGTAATCAGAAAAAAAAAAAAAAAAAAACTGCTTGGTGTCAGTTTGTGACGGGGGGGTGATTGGGGGGGGATCGGGGGGCGATCGGGGGGGGGATCGGGGTGTTTAGTGTACCTGGCATGTTCTACTGTGTGTAGTGTGTTGGTGCACTTACATTGCAGTCTTCTCTCCTCGGCCCGGAACGGAAAATACCGAGCCGAGGAGAGATGACATCATTTCCTCTGCCTCTGTGTACAATACAGAGGCAGGGAAATGATCCCATTGGCTGAGAGCGATCGCGAGGGGGGGGCACGAATGGATGGCCTCCCCCTCACCTCCGATCGCCGGGGGAGATTTGCCGACCGCCGCAGGCACCGGGGGGGTCCAATCGGACCCCCCACCCGCGGGCAGGCAAGGACGTACATATACGTCCTTTTGCCTGCCCGTGCCGCTCTGTCGACGTATATAGTCATGCGGCGGTCGGCAACTGGTTAAGTAGTTTTGCTGCTCATATTCACACACACTTCTCACAAACTTTGTTGTTTTTTTTTCCTTGGGATTCCCTGAATATATTGTTATTTGTCACATCGTTCAAAAATTTTTTTTTTTTTTTTTTTTGGTTTTAAAGCCATTTTTCTTTTCGATTTTATGTTTGTATTTTTTCAAAGGCTGATCTTTGTTTAATGTTATTTTTAGTTTTACTCCAGACTATTTTTGTGTGTGTTTTGTGTGTCAAGTTACCACACCATTGATATCTTTTATTATTTAATCTCAAGGAGATTGTTTGGTGTTGGTGTCCCTTGTTAATTTCACATTGTATATTTGAAATGTACCTGAATCCTCACCAACAAACTGTCCTTTTTGAAGTCAAACACACAAAGGCAAGTATAATTCAAACCAAAATTCCTTTATTAAGGGCTCAGAACCAAACAAAGAGGGAGGCAACGCTGGATAAACAGGAGAAATTAGCGAAGCCTGTGACCCCCAGGGCAGACATCAATTCTTGAACATCAAAACTGGTGGCCTGAGGAGTCCATATGTAAGGGAGGGCAGTCTGGTCCAGAGGTCCCAGAGATCCGGAAAGCAGCAGATGACATCTGTGTCCCCAGGCTGTGGTACCACAAGAGGCTGCATCTTTTGGCCGACCAGACTGGATCCAGGGTCCTCACTTTCTGGTCTTCCTTCCATGCTTCATTCCAGGCTGTGGCTGTGCTGTTGGAGATGTGGCAGGAGGAGGAGTAGGACCTGGAGGAGGAGGAGGACTAGTAGGACCTGGAGGAGAAGGAGGAGGAGGACCTGCAGGAGGAGGAGGAGGACCATGTGTGAGTTCACAAAGGTGTGTATCAGATGTAATTTGGGCCCTCATCTCCTTATTAAGAGCCTCCAATATTAGCGACTCACACAGAAGTTGTTGTCCCTCCTCCATACTCTGCATTTTAGAGGCAATGATGGCAGCGAAGTCATCCTCCACGGTGTGTGGTGCTCCCAGGGCCTCTGTAGCCCTCCAAATGAGGCCTATGGCAGCCTCCTCTAGGGCACTCCTCCTCCTGCCATTTTCTCTTTCCAGGTGTAGGGGAGGGACCGGCATATCAGGCAGCCGGCTCGGCCCGGCCACCTCCTGGCTGAGACTTCCCTGTGTATGAAAAAGGGACATGGTTTTAGTTTTTGCAACATCAATCACAATCAGAAATTAGTACGCCAAACTAACATCTAGTTAACATCATTGATCAGACAAATATTTAGAGGAATGCTATACCTGGCTCAATCTGGGCTCCTCCACATGTTGCTGCCTGGAAGTCCCAGGTTGGGCGTCAGAAGCCTTAGCTGAGGGGGAAGTAAGCGTGGAAGGAAGACTGGAGAGTGATGGCCTGGGTTCAGTCTGGCCTGCCAGAAAATGCAGCCTGTCATAGTACCACATCCTGGGGACATAGATGTCATCTGCTGCTCCGGTTCTCTGTGAATCCTGGACTTTCTGGTGCTCCCTTACATATGTGCTCCTCAGGCCACCAATTAAGATCTTCAAATATGTGATGTCTGCCGTGGGGATCACCTGCTTCACAATTTCCAACAATTGATCCAGCACTGCCTTCCTTTCTGTTTGGTTCCTGTAATGTGGGTGGTTGATCTCCCACAGACAAGGCAGCTCCCTGAACATGTCAATGAAGATTGCCATGAAGTCTGTATCATTCAAGATATCCATTTTCACTGCAAGACACAACACAAGACAAACCCTAATGTCACGCCAAACTCTACTAATCTTGTTACAATATAGGCCTCAATGTAGAAGCAGTATAGGCACAAGTATGTCTCTTACCTTCATTCTGATGATAGGCGCCTCCAATGCTCCTTCCTCTGCTCACAGATTGTACGTAATACACACGTGTGGTATGCTTTATACACACTGCGCATGCGTGTAACTCCGCTCGCCCCGACGTTCTTTCTAGTCTATTCCCCGCCCCTTTTCGTTCGGCGCAGTGGGTGAAGAGCACATGGCGGAGTCAGAGCAGGTGCGTGCTAATTACAGGAACGAGGAGGAGGAGGAGGAAAGCCCAGATCCGGACACGTCCCGATCCAGAAGGAGAAGATTTAAGGCCACAAATATGTCCTTTGGGGAGATGTTGGAGATGGTGGACATCCTGAAGAAGGCCGACTATGATGGAAAGTATGGGCCTTACCCCAACCCCAATATCAGAAAGGCCAAGATCATTGCGAAAGTGGTCAAAAGTCTGCACAGGAATTTCGGGATACGACGATCGAAAGATCAGCTCAGGAAGTGGTGGTCGGACCTGAAATTAAGAGAGCCCGGGCAGTACAGAAAGATCCAGAGAGTGCTGCAAAAAAGTAAGTAGTTGTGCTGTGTTCCTATTCTTTTTGTCTTTATTACGTTCGTGCTGCTCCATATGCTTTTCTAAATTGTTGTACAGTTTAAAATGTCAATTTTAATGTTCATGGGCCCATTATTCGTTGGTATCAAACTTTTTTTTTCGGCCTCTAAAACACCATTGTTTAGGCCATATGCATTTTCCTACATTTTTTGGGGCCTACTTGGATGCAAAATATTTGGTTGTGTAGATGGCTTTGTTACTAGAATGAAATGCAAACTAGATTCTGTGTAAGGAGAGGACACTCAGCAGCTGCTTTCACATCTGGACACTGGAGCACTAGTGTGGGACACAAGAACACCATTTTTATTAGGGGTCCCACACAGGTGCTCCAGTGTATACTATAGGGGGGTCTCCATCTGCGAAGCTTGTACAAAACAGGTAAAGTATTGCAGGTTGACAAAGGACACTAAAAAAGCGACATCTTTGAACTTTGCTAAATTTGACAATTGTACCCCACTTCAAAGCAATTTTTCCTATTTCTAGTTCTGCCATCAAATATCTGTGTGCTAATTATACCATTTTTGTTTTACATAGGGGAGAAAAGACTCGGAGGACACCCCTCATCCGAGGAGACCAGAGACCCCCCACCTCTGGAAGAAGGTGAAATACCCCCAACACAAGTGGAGCAGGAGGAGGAAGAAGATGTGGTGGAAATTGGCACCACAACAGGTGAGTGTCTGCGACCACAGACTCAGGTAAGAGATGGATGCCGGCAGATTGTTGATACCTGTTTTTGTTTGGTTTCTCTCTTTTTAGGTGATCGTGAGGTTATGGATCGAGATCCTTTCACATCGGAAAGTGCCCAGATCCTGATCGGGGAGATCATGGGGTGTAGTTTAGAATTGGAAAACATCAAGAAAAAAATCAATTATGTGCTTCAAAAAAATAATAACATCATTGATGTTTTGGGGCGAATTTAAAACCCCACAAAATCACTTTCGTTTTTTGTGTGGTACAATCTTTTAAATTTTTGAGCGATGTTTCGAAAAGCCAAATTTGGAGGATGCACACAGTGTGCCAACATGTGCTATCTGCCATCACGGGAGATCAATGGACGCGTTTTGGGGGTGCAACCCCTTCCTCAATAATAAAGTAGCAGTGAGGAAGGGTTTGCTCCCACAAAACACGTCCCTTGATCCCCCGTGATGGCAGCTAGCACATGTTGACATTCATAAATTGGTGTGCATCTTCCAAATTTGGCTTTTCAAGGGGTGACTTCACCCCATCTGAACGCAATATCAAACACAGTTCCTAAATACTCATGTCTGATATTGCCTTCAAGTTTTACCATATGTGAACTTTGTAAGTTCAAGTTTTTTGTGTTTCTTGTTGGTTTTACACAGGCCTGTTTTATCATAAATGGACATTTCTATTTTTGATAATGCCACCCCCAAAATTGTTATACAACAAACATGTTGGTTTGTTTTAAAAAAGTTTCTAAATGCACATGTGATTGTGCAGCTATTAAAAAGTTTGTTAATCAAGAATGTGTGGATTATTGTCTCAACGCTACAACACTTTTGTGGTGATGTAATTGCTGTTTTCTGAGAAAATGGTGGTTATTTCCTAAGGGCAAATCCTCTTTGCACTACAAATGCATTTTCAGTGCAGTTTCAAGAGCACTTGTAGTATAAAAAGTGTATACGCCTTTAGTAAATAACAGCCAACAGTGCTTTGTATAAGGTTACACAATCACGCCATTTTCTCCACACATTGCTGTCAGGGTCAGCTAAAACAAACACAAGCAGTAAATGTCACCAAAGATTAAATTGTTTTTTTTAATTTGCTAAATGCTTCACAAATTGTCTGGCATATTGATGGCCCCCCTACCCGCAAAGAACTCAAGGTATCTTAACCGGACATCACGGGCACTCAGGGAGGGCAAGCCAGGACGGCCACTTTCAAGCGCCATCAGGGTTGTATCATGTAGATTTCCGGCCTCAGGCCCAACTGAGCCAGCATAGTTGGCAGAATGTTGGCGTAAAAAGTTATGGAGAACACAGCACGCCAGGATTAGATGATTACGTTTATACTCCGCCATATGGATGGGTGTCAGAAATAGGCGGAACCGGCTGGCCATGATTCCAAATGTGTTCTCCACCACTCTTCTGGCTCTGGCCAGCCGGTAATTAAAAACCCTCTGTTCCGGGGTGAGGGTCCGCATCGGGAATGGCCGCATAAGATGGTCCCCCAGTGCAAATGCTTCATCCGCAACGAAGACGAATGGGAGTCCTTCCACATTGTCCTCTGGAGGTGGCAAGTCCAAGCTGCCATTCTGGAGACGCCTGTAGAACTCCGTCTGGGCGATGACTCCACCATCGGACATCCGGCCATTCTTCCCCACGTCCACATACAAGAAGTCGTAATTAGCCGACACCACCGCCAACATCACAATACTATTGAACCCCTTATAGTTGAAATAGTATGACCTCAAGTTGGGTGGTGGGACGATGTGGATGTGTTTCCCATCAATTGCCCCTCCGCAGTTAGGAAAGTCCCACCGCTGGGCAAAGTGGGAGGCCACAGTCTGCCATTCCTGTGGCGTGGAAGGAAACTGTTGAGGAAAACAAAACTAAATTAGTATTTTTGCACATAAACATGGCAAGCAGATTAGGCACAAACATTCTTGGCCAACCTCCAGATAGCATTTATTAAGGGGAAATTAACACCAAAGTATAAGGTACACCTATCATATTCCCCCTCCCCCCCTCTCATGGGCCATTTCTAACATTATAGGGGGGGGATCTTGGACAGGTAACCCTCTCCACTTCATTGAGAGATGAATGCCTAAATACAGGGTATTACTTGGAACAGCCCCTTCTTAGTTAAACTATTGGCGGCCCACTGGACAGGTAAGAAGTGTCATAATACAAAGATATAAATACACACTGTACACATTTGAGCACATTTGGACATTATGATATTACATATCAAGATAATAATAGAATACAAAAACTTTAAACACTACCATTGGAAAGTATACAGGCAGGCCCTTGCACTACATGCTTTGGGTAATTCATCCATACATCTGAGCACAAAAGAGGTGGGTATAGTGTGTATGGGTTTGGCAAAATCAGGAGATAGATGATTGAGGATAGATAGAGAATTGGGATCAGCTGACTTAGCAGTTGAGGGGAGGGAGGGTTACTAAAAATGATTTGGGGACACTACAAAAAAAAAGCCTCTGGCCTGCCTGAATTTAAAGCACAAATCAGATTTCTAAACATTTTAGGGGGTGTTTGGGGTAAAGCACTACTATGGAACTGATAAAATACATTGTTAAGTGACTACATGAGGTGAATATAGGGCAGGAGAGCATGTTGGGGAGGTTATTGAAGGCAGATATGTATGAAGGAGTACAAAAATAAATACATAAAAATCCAGCATGAATGAGGACAAAGGGGACATTCACAGCATGTTCCAATCATGGTAATTAGGGAATGAGGAGAGAAATACAATATCTTAGCAAACATTAAATACAATAAAATGTGATATTAAAGGATAAAAATCTTACCTTCATATACTCCTTCTGCAGGACCTGGATGATGGCAGAACAAGTCTCTGGGATAATGATCCCCAGAGCCTGGGGGGAGATGCCTGTCGAGAACTTGAGGTCCTGCAGGCTTCTTCCCATTGCCAAGTACCGCAGGGTGGCGACGAGCCTCTGCTCCGGAGTGATGGCTTGCCTCATGCAAGTATTCTGCCTGCTGATATAGGGGGTCAGCAAAGCCAACAAATGGTGAAATACGGGGTCCGTCATCCGGAGAAAGTTGCTGAAATCATCAGGATTATTCTCACAGATCTCACGGAGCAAAGGCATATGAGAGAACTGGTCACGCTGGAGCAACCAATTCTTGGTCCATAAACTCCTCCCCACCCTGTTCATGGACTGGGCTTGTGTCAAGGTCAGGACCCCAACACCAAGCCCCCGCACAGCACGAACTCTACGAGGAGTACGTACACGAAACATGGCTAGAAAACGGTCGGCTGCTCAGAACGAAGTAACAGAATGCACTGAAGAACAGCAAGGCCTGTGAAGAGCGACCTGAAAAACAGTAACGAACGAACAAGAACACAATGACTACTTAAAGTCACGCGGAGCTTGCTTGCACGCACTGAAGAGCAGATACAAACCCACAAGCACAAACTGAACCGCAGAAAACGATCTGAAAGCCACAAGTCTAAAAAAGCACAAATCGTCTCTCACCAGACTTTTACTAACACGAGATTAGCAAAAGGAGCCCAAAGGGTCCTTTTCTAGTCTCGTCGTACGTGCTTGACGTCACCGCGTTGTTGGCAATCGGAAATTCCGACAACTTTGTGCGACCGTGTGTACGCAAAACAAGTTTAAGTTTGAGCCAACATCCTAGAATTTTGTTGTCGGAATGCCCGAACAAAGTCCAACCGTGTGTACGGGGCATTACTGTTATACTGTAATGTTACTTTGTTTTATTGTTAACCATCATTTGCTTAGCAGGTACGCCATTCAGTTGCAGCGTGGTTTTTTTTATCTTGACAGCAACAGCGTTTGCTCCCACGATATATAAAGCCGTGACTCCAGCACTGTCAGAGGTGATTTCACCACCACAGTTACATACTTCAGCATATATGCCGAAGCGTGGGGGCAGCAGTGGGTGGAGGAGCGATTTGCTCCTGCCTTTTGTGGGAGGATGCCCCCATGCTTCGGCATATATATATTTTAGGCACAGGTTGCATTAAATGTTTTATTTTTTACTATTTTTTTTTGTATGTGCTTTGCAGGTATTGTAAGTCTTATGCCCCGTACACACAGTCGGATTTTCCGATGGAAAATGTCCGATCGGAGCGTGTTGTCGGAAATTGTGTGTGTGGGTTCCATCGGACTTTTTCCATCGGATTTTCCGACACACAAAGTTTGAGAGCAGGATATAAAATTTTCCAACAACAAAGTCCGATCGCGTCAATTCCCACCGTGTGTGGCCTGTTCCGACGCACAAAGTGCCACGCATGCTCAGAAGAAATTCCGACACGGAACAGCTCGGTCTGGTAAAATTAGCGTTCGCAATGGATACAGCACTTTCGTCATGCTGCAATGTTAAAAATGGTTTAATACAGCGCACTCTATTCTTCTTTATAATGTGACAAGAATTAAGTAGTTTTGCTGCTCATATTCACACAGACTTCTCACAAACTTATTTCTTTACTATTTATCGGGATTCCCTCAATATATTTTGATTTGTCACATCTAACAACATTATTTTGGTGTTTTTTTGTTTTTGTTTTTAAGGCCGATTATTTTTTTTTTGGTTTGTATTTTTTTCAAGGCTTATTTTTTTGGGGGGGGGGATTTTTATTTGTACTCCTGAAAATTTTTGTGTGTGTTTTTTGTGTCAAGTTACCACAACACCATTGATATGTTGTTCTATTTAATCTGTAGGAGATTATTTGGTGTTGTTGTCCCTTGTTAATTTCACATTTTATGTTAGAAATGTACCTGAATCGTCACCAACAAACTGTCCTTTTTGGATGAAAACACACATAGGAGAGTATAATTTTCCAAAAAATAACTTTTATTAAGGGCTCACAACTAAACAAAGAGGGAGGCAACGCTGGAGAAACTGCAGAAATGGGTGAAGCCTTGGACCCCCAGGGCACACATCAACTATTTTCTAGCAAAATTGGTGGCCTGAGGAGTCCTTATGTAAGGGAATGCAGTCTGGTCCAGAAGTCCCAGAGATCTGGAAAGCAGCAGATGACATCTGTGTCCCAAGGCTGTGGCCATACGAGAGACTGCAGCTTTTGTCAGACCAGACTGAACCCAGGGTCATCACTCTCTGGTCTTCCTTCCACGCTTCCTTCCACGCGGTGGCTCTGGTGGTGGAGTTGTGGCAGCAGGAGGAGGAGGAGGAGGAGGAGGATGGTCCAACTCAATCACGTCGGTCTTGGGTGTTAGTTCCCCACTCACCCCCTTAGTTAGGACTTTATAAATAAGTTGCTCACACAGGAGGCATTGACCCTCCTGCATGCCCTGCAGTTTGGTGGCAGCCATGCAGGCAAAGGCCTCTTCAGGAGTGGGTAAGGCTCGGAGGGATGCAGAAGCCTCCTGAATGAGCCTGAGCGCTGGATCCTGCATGGGAGTCGCCTTCCTCGCTCTTTTATATGGAAGGTGGAGGGGAGGAACCTGCGATTCACTCAGGCTGCGACTGGTCCCAGGCTTCTCTTGGCTGACACTTAGCCCCGCCTCCTCCTGGCTGCCACTAATCCCCACCTCCTCCTCCTGGCTGAGGTCTTCCTGTGTAGGAAAAAGGGACATAGTTTTAGTTTTTTATTCATCAATCACACACAATTTTCACCTCCTGACTGTTGCAAATTAAATGTTAACAGATATAACAGACTATCCTTCTGAGCCCAGCATTTTTCATTCTTGTCCCAATTATTTTTGCCCACTACTGTCTATTGATATGTAAAACACTTTTTCAATCAGCAATTAGTGATCAATAATAACATCCAATAAACATCATTTATTTATAGACCAGAAATCTGTAGAACAATGCTATACCTGACTCCAGCTGGGCTCCTCCACTTCTTCCTGGCTGGAAGGCCTCTGGCTCTCTGCCTGAATTTAAAGCACAAATCACATTTAAAAATATTTTAGGGGGTGTTTGGGGTAAAGCACTACTATGGAGCTGACAAAATACATTGTTAAGTGACTACATGAGGTGAATATAGGGCAGGAGAGCATGCTGGGGAGGTTATTGAAGGCCAATCTGTATGAAGGACCTAAAAAATTAATTACATAAAAATCCAGCATGCATGAGGACAAAGGGGACATTCACAGCATATTCCAATCATGGTAATTAGGGAATGAGGAAAGAAATACAATATATTATCAATCATTTAATACAATCAAATGTGATATTAAAGGATAAAAATCTTACCTTCATATACTCCTTCTGCAGGACCTGGATGATGGCAGAACAGGTCTCTGGGATAATGATACCCAGAGCCTGGGGGGAGATGCCTGTCGAGAACTTCAAGTCCTTCAGGCTTCTCCCCGTCGCCAAGTACCGCAGAGTAGCGACGAGCCTCTGCTCCGGAGTGATGGCTTGCCTCATGCAGGTATCCTGCCTGCTGATATAGGGGGTCAGCGAAGCCAACAAACGGTGAAATACGGGGTCCGTCATCCTGAGAAAGTTCCTGAAATCATCAGGATTATTCTCACGGATCTCACGAAGCAAAGGCATATGAGAGAACTGGTCACGCTGAAGCAACCAATTCTTGGTCCATGAACTCCTCCCCACCCTGTTCATGGACTGGACTTGTGTCAAGGTCAGGACCCCAACACCAAGCCCCCACACAGCACGAACTCTACGAGGAGTATGTACACGAAACATGGCTAGAAAACGGTCGGCTGCTCAGAACGAGGTAACAGAACGCACTGAAGAACAGCAAGGCCTGTGAAGAGCCACCTGAAAAACAGTAACGAACGAACAAGAACACAATGACTACTTAAAGTCACACGGAACTTGCTTGCACGCACTGAAGAGCAGATACAAACCCACAAGCACAAACTGAACCGCAGAAAACGATCTGAAAGCCACGAGTCTGAAAAAGCGCGAATCGTCTCTCACCAAACTTTTACTAACATGAGATTAGCAAAAGGAGCCCAAAGGGTGCCGCGGTTGGTTCTGAACTGGCCTTTTCTAGTCTCGTTGTACGCGCTTGACGTCACCGCGTTGTTGGCGATCGGAAATTCCGACAACTTTGTGCGACCGTGTGTACACAAAACAAGTTTGAGCCAACATCTGTCGGAAAAAATCCTAGGATTTTGTTGTCGGAATGTCCGAACAAAGTCTGGCCGTGTGTACGGGGCATTACTGTTATACTGTAATGTTACTTTGTTTTATTGTTAACCATCATTTGCTTACCAGGTACGCCATTCAGTTGTAGCGCAGATTTATTTATCTTGACAGCAACAGCATTTGCTCCCACGATACATAAAGCCGTGACTCCAGCGCTGTCGGAGGTGATTTCACCACCACAGTTACATACTTCAGCATATATGCCGAAGCGTGGGGGCAACAGAGGGCGGAGGAGCGATTTGCTCCTAACTTTTGCGGGAGGATGCCCCCATGCTTCGGCATAAATATAAGGTGCATGTATGCCCATCATTAGAAGTGGGTGGATGAAGGGAGGTATTCTAATGGTGGGCATACCCACCGATCAATCTCTTTTTTTCATGCAGCCCACAGGCTGCATGAAAAAAAAGTTTACAATATATGCCCAACAAGGACTTTGAGTGGTTATACCAGAATGATGCCTGCAGGTTTAGGTATCATCTTGGTATCATTCTTTTCAGCCAGTGGTCGGCTTTCATGTAAAAGCAATCCTAGTGGCTAATTAGCCTCTAGATTGCTTTTACAAGCAGTGGGAGGGAATCCCCCCACCATCTTCCATGTTTTTCTCTGGCTCTCCTGTCCCAACAGGGAACCTGAGAATGCAGCCGGTGATTCAGCCAGCTGACCATAGAGGTGATCAGAGACCAGAGTGGCTCCAAACATCTCTATGGCCTAAGAAACAGGAAGCTACGAGCATTTCATGACTTAGATTTCGCCGGATGTAAACAGCGCCATTGGGAAATTGGGAAAGCATTTTATCACACCGATCTTGGTGTGGTCAGATGTTTTGAGGGCAGAGGAGAGATCTAGGGTCTAATAGACCCCAGTTTTTTCAAAAAAGAGTACCTGTCACTACCTATTGCTATCATAGGGATATTTACATTCCCTGAGATAACAATAAAAATGATTTAAAAAAAATAAAAATGAAAGGAACAGTTTAAAAATAAGATAAAAAAGCAAAAAAAAATAATAAAAAAAAAGCACCCCTGTCCCCCCCCTACTCTCGCGCAAAGGCGAATGCAAGCATCGCTCTGGCGTCAAATGTAAACAGCAATTGCACCATGCATGTGAGATATCACTGCGAAGGTCAGATCGAGGGAAATAATTTTAGCTGTAGACCTCCTCTGTAAATCTAAAGTGGTAACCTGTAAAGGCTTTTAAAGGCTTTTAAAAATGTATTTAGTTTGTCGCCACTGCACGTTTGTGCGCAATTTTAAAGCATGTCATATTTGGTATCCATGTACTCGGCCTAAGATCATCTTTTTTATTTCATCAAACATTTGGGCAATATAGTGTGTTTTAGTGCATTAAAATTTTAAAAAGTGTGTTTTTTCCCAAAAAAATGCGTTTGAAAAATCACTGCGCAAATACTGTGTGAAAAAAAAATTAAACACCCACCATTTTAATCTTTAGGGCATTTGGTTTAAAAAAATATATAATGTTTGGGGGTTCAAAGTAATTTTCTTGCAAAAAAAAAATATTTTTTCATGTAAACAAAAAGTGTCAGAAAGGGCTTTGTCTTCAAGTGGTTAGAAGAGTGGGTGATGTGTGACATAAGCTTCTAAATGTTGTGTATAAAATGCCAGGACAGTTCATCCCCCCCCCAAATTTTGGAAAGTAGACAACCCAAGCTATTTGCCGAGAGGCATGTAGAGTCCATGGAATGTTTTATATTGTGACACAAGTTGCGGGAAAAAGACAATTTTTTTTTTTTTTTGCACAAAGTTGTCACTAAATGATATATTGCTCAAACATGCAATGGGAATATGTGAAATTACACCCCAAAATACATTCTGTTGCTTCTCCTGAGTACGGGGATACCACATGTGTGAGACTTTTTGGGAGCCTATCTGCGTACGGGACCCCGAAAACCAATCACCGCCTTCAGGCTTTCTAAGGGCGTACATTTTTTATTTCATTCTTCACTGCCTATCACAGTTTTGGAGGCCATGGAATGCCAAGGTGGCACAAAACTCCCCCAAATTACCCTATTTTGGAAAGTAGACACCCCAAGCTATTTGCTGAGAGGTACAGTGAGTATTTTGCAGACCTCGCTTTTTGTCACAAAGTTTTGAAAATTGAAAAAAGAAAAAAAAATGTTTCTTGTCTTTCTTCATTTTCAAAAACAAATGAGATGTGCAAAATACTCACCATGCCTCTCAGCAAATAGCTTGGGGTGTCTACTTTCCAAAATGGGGTCATTTGGGGGGGTTTGTGCTATCTTGGCATTTTATGGCCTTCGAAACTGTGATAGGTAGTGAGGAGTGAATCAAAAATTTACGCCCTTAGAAATCCTGAAGGCGGTGATTGGTTTTCGGGGCCCCGTATGCAGCTAGGCTCCCAAAAAGTCCCACACATGTGGTATCCCCGTACTCAGGAGAAGCAGCAGAATGTATTTTGGGGTGTAATTCCACATATGCCCATGGCATGTTTGAGCAATATATCATTTAGTGACAACTTTGTGCACAAAAAAAAAATGGTCACTTTCCCGCAACTTGTGTCAAAATATAAAATATTCCATGGACTCAACATGCCTCTCAGCAAATAGCTTGGGGTGTATAATTTCCAAAATGGGGTGATTTGGGGGGGGTTGTGCCATCTTGGCATTTTATGGCCTTCAAAACTGTGATAGGTAGTGAGGAGTGAAATCAAAAATTTACACCCTTAAAAATCCTGAAGGCGGTGCTTGGTTTCGGGGGCCCCGTACGCGGCTAGGCTCCCAAAAAGTCCCACACATGTGGTATCCCTGTACTGAGGAGAAGCAGCAGAATGTATTTTGGGGTGTAATTCCACATATGCCCATTACATGTTTGAGCAATATATCATTTAGTGACAACTTTGTACAAAAAAAAAAATTGTCACTTTCCCGCAACTTGTGTCAAAATATAAAATATTCCATGGACTCAACATGCCTCTCAGCAAATAGCTTTGGGTGTCTACTTTCCAAAATGGGGTCATTTGGGGGGTTTTGTACCATCTTGGCATTTTATGGCCTTCAAAACTGTGATAGGTAGTGAGGAGTGAAATCAAAAATTTACGCCCTTAGAAATCCTGAAGGCGGTGCTTTGTTTTCGGGGCCCCGTACGCAGCTAGGCTCCCAAAAAGTCCCACACATGTGGTATCCCCATACTCAGGAGAAGCAGCTAAATGTATTTTGGGGTGCAATTCCACATATGCCCATGGCCTGTGTGAGCAATATATCATTTAGTGACAACTTTTTGTAAATTTTTTTTTTTGTCATTATTCAATCACTTGGGACAAAAAAAATAATATTCAATGGGCTCAACATGCCTCTCAGAAATTTCCTTGGGGTGTCTACTTTCCAAAATGGGGTCATTTGGGGGGGGGGGGTTGTACTGCCCTGCCATTTTAGCACCTCAAGAAATGACATAGGCAGTCATAAACTAAAAGCTATGTAAATTCCAGAAAATGTACCGTAGTTTGTAGACACTATAACTTTTTGCGCAAACCAATAAATATACGCTTATTGACATTTTTTTTTACCAAAGACATGTGGCCGAATACATTTTGGCCTAAATGTATGACTAAAATTGAGTTTATTGGATTTTTTTTATAACAAAAAGTAGAAAATATCATTTTTTTTCTAAATTTTCGGTCTTTTTCCGTTTATAGCGCAAAAAATAAAAAGGGCAGAGGTGATCAAAATACCATCAAAAGAAAGCTCTAATTGTGGGAAGAAAAGGATGCAAATTTCGTTTGGGTACAGCATTGCATGACCGCGCAATTAGCAGTTAAAGCGACGCAGTGCCAAATTGTAAAAAGTTCTCTGATCAGGAAGGGGGTAAATCCTTCCGGGGCTGAAGTGGTTAATACAGTAGTGTGACTTTACCAGGTATATTTGTCAGGAACTTCCCACATCACTTAGAACCTAGGTTTCTGTGTCACTAGATCTTTAAACCACCAAAAGTTTATGTTAGGAATGTCGATTGTCTAGGGGTATTTTTAGACCCTCGATAACTCTGCATAAGGTGTACCTTACAATCCCAACAGGCCTGTGAGATTAGCCCATTGAGACAATGATAAAAAAAAATGACAAAGTCTCGCTGAGCAAATCTAAATCTTTATGCCCCGTACACACGATCGGACATTGATCGGACATTCCGACAACAAAATCCATGGATTTTTTCCGACGGATGTTGGCTCAAACTTGTTTTGCATACACACGGTCGCACAAAGTTGTCGGAATTTTCCGATCGGCAAGAACGGTTACATACACCATGTACGACGAGCCTTGAAAAGGGCAGTTCAGAACCAAGCGCGGCACCCTTTGGGCTCCTTTTGCTAATCTCGTGTTAGTAAAAGTATGGTAAGAGACGATTCGCGCTTTTTCAGACTCATGGTTTTCAGATCGTTTTCTGCTGTTCAGTTTGTGCTTGTGGGTTTGTATCTGGTCTTCAGTGCGTGCAGTGAGCACAATTGACTTGTCGTTGTGTTCGTTCGTTACCGATTTTCAGGACGCTCTTCACAGACCTTGCTGTTTTTCAGTGCGTTCTGTTACTTCATTCTGAGCAGCTAACCATTTTCTAGCCATGTTCTGTATACGTACTCCTCGTAGAGTTCGTGCTGTGTGGGGGCTTGGTGTTGTGGACTTACAAAGTCCAACTTTTGTAGAAATTGAAGGCAATATCAGACATGAGTATTTATAAACTGTGTTTGATATTGCGTTCAGATGGGGTGAAGTCACCCCTGGAAAAGCCAAATTTTGAAGATGCACACAAATTGCCGAATGTCAACATGTGCTAGCTGCCATCACGGGGGATCAAGGGATGTGTTTTGGGGGTGAAACCCCTTCCTCTCAGCTACTTTATTATTGAGAAAGGGGTTGCACCCCCAAAACGCCTACATTGATCTCCCATGATGGCAGATAGCACATGTTGACACACTGTGTGCATCTTCAAAATTTGGCTTTTCTATAAAATGGCAAACATTTTTTAAAATTTTACATTCCAAATACCACAAAAAAGGAAGGGATTTGGAGGTGTTTTAAACTCTCCCTAAAACATCAATGATGTTCTTCATTTAGTTTTTAACATCATTGATGTTTTTCTGGATGTTTTCCAAGTCCCTATTATACCCATGATCTCCCCGAACAGGATCTGTGCACTTCACTGGTGAAATGACCTGGATCCACAACATCACGATCACCTAAAAATATAGAAACACAAACCCACCATGTATTATAAATATGCCAGCATCCATCTTTTACCTGAGCCTGTGGTCGCAGACACTCAACTGTTGTGGTGACTATTTCCACCACATCTCCTTCCTCCTCCTCATGTTGGCTTTGGGGGATTTCACCTTCTTCATGAGGTGGGGGGTCTGTTGTCTCCTCGGATGAGTGGTGTCCTCCGAGTCTTTTCTCCCCTATGTAAAAAAAAAAATAGGTATACTTAGCACACAAATATTTGATGGCAGAAATAGGAATATGAAACCTTGCTTGGAAGTGGGGTACAAGTGTCTATTTTGGCAGAGTTCCAAGATAAAGAAATATTTTTTTCCTTTGTCAAGATTGAATACTTACCTGTTTTGTACAAGCTTCACAGATGGAGACACCCCTATAGTATACACTGGAGCACCTGTGTGGGACCCCCTAATAAAATGTGTGTTCTGGTGTCCCACACTAGTGCTCCAACGTCCAGATGTGTAAACAGCTGCTGAGTGTCCTCTCCTTACACAGAATCTAGTTTGCATTTCATTCTAGTTACAAACCCATCTAGACACCAAAATTATTTTAAGGGAAGTAGGCTAGCAAAAATGTATTCAAATGCATATGGCCAAAACAATGGTATTTTCTATGCCGAACGAACAATGTTTCATACGAACGAAGAATGAACATGAAAGTTGTCATTTTAAACTGTACAACAGTAAAGAAAAGCACATGGAGCAGCACGAACATAATAAAAATAAAGAATAGGAACACAGGACAACTACTTACTTTTTTGCAGCACTCTCCTGATCCTTCTGTACTGATCATGCTCCCTTAATTTGAGGTCCAACCACCGCTTCCTGAGCTGATCCTTGGATCGTCGTACCCCATGATCTTGGCCTTTCTGACATTTGGGTTGGGGTAAGGTCCATACTTCCTATCATAGTCGGCCCTCTTCAGGATGTCGACCATCTCCAACATCTCCCCAAAGGACATATTTGAAGCCTTAAATCGTCTCTTCCGGGATCGGGATGTTTCTGGCTCCGGGCTTTCCTCCTCCTCGTTGCTGTAATTAGCACACACCTGCTGTGTCTCCGCCATGTGCTCTTCCCCCACTGCGCCGAACGAGAAGGGGCAGGGAATGGACTATAAAGAACGTCAGGGGCGGGCGGAGTTTCACGCATGAGCAGTGTATATAAAGCGTAACACGCGTGCGTAGTACGTATGATCTGTGAGCGGAGGAAGGAGTATCGGAGGCGCTGATCGTGATAACGAAGGTAAGGTTTAAATTTGGGCCTATACTGCTTCTAGATTGAGGCCTGTATTTAGACAAGTTTATAAGACTTTAGGCTGACATTAGGGTTTGTCTGGTGTTATGTCTTGCAGTGAAAATGGATCTAGTCAATGATCAGGACTTTATGCCAATCTTCATAGATATGTTCAGGGAGCTGCCCTGCCTGTGGCAGGTAAACCACCCCGAATATAAGAACCGAACAAAGAGGAAGGCAGCGCTGGATAATTTGCTGGAAATTGTGAAGCTGGTGATCCCCATGGCAGACATCACCTATTTGAAGATCCTAATTGGTGGCATGAGGAGCACTTATCTAAGGGAGCACAAGAAGGTCCAGGATTCCTAGAGATCAGGAGCTGCAGATGACATTTATGTATCCAGGCTGTGGTACTATGACAGGCTGCATTTTCTGGTAGGCCAGACTGAACCCAGGCCAGCACTCTCCACTCTTCCTTCCACGCTTCCTTCCCCCCAGCTAAGGTTTCTGACTCCCAACCTGGGCCTTCCAGGCAGCAACATGTGGAGGAGCCCAGCTTGAGCCAGGTATAGCATTCTAAATTTTTCTGGTTGTCCAATCAATAATGTTAAATATATGTTAGTTTGGAGTACTAATTTTTGATTGTGATTGATGAAGCAAAAACTAAAACCATGTCCCTTTTTTATACACAGGAAAGTCTCAGCCAGGAGGTAGCCGGGCCAAGCAGGCTGCCCGATACCCAGGTCCCTCCTCTCCGTCTTCAAAGAAAAAGTGGCAGGAAGAGGAGTAACCTGGAGGAGGCTGCAATAGGTCTCTTTTGGAAGGCTACTGAGGCCCTCAGAACACCCCACAGTGTGGAAGATGATTTTGCAGAGCTAACTGCCTGCAAAATGATGCAGATGGAGGAGGGCCAACAACTATTATGTGAGTTTGTAATTTTGGAAGCTCTAAATAAGGGGTTGAGGGGCCAACTCACATGTGAAACCCACATTTGTCAGCTCACCCATGGTCCTCCTCCTCCTCCAGGTCCTCCTCCTCCTCCTTCTCTTCCTCTAGGTCCTACTCCTCCTCCTGCCACACCTCCAACACCAGAGCCACAGCATGGAAGGAAGCGTCTAAGGAAGACCAGAGAGTGATGACCTGGGTTCAGTCTGGTCTGGCAAAAGATGCAGGCTCTTGTATGACCACAGCCTTGGGACATACATGTCATCTGCTGCTGTTCATGATCTCTTGGACTTCTGGACCAGACTGCACTGCCTTATATATGGACTCCTCAGGCCACCAATTTTGCTGTAAAATAATTGATGTGTGCCCTGGGGGTCAAAGGCTTCACCAATTTCTGATGTTTATCCAGCGTTGCCTTCCTCTTTGTTTGGTTTTGAGCCCTTAATAAAGAATTTTTTGTTTCAATTATACTTGCCTATGTGTGTTTTCCTTCAAAAAGGACAGTTTGTGAGGAGGCAGGTACATTTCAAAAATACAATGTGAAATTAACAAGAGACACCAACACCAAGCACTGACAAAAGTGCTATATCCATTCCGAACGCTAATTTTACCAGACTGAGCTGTTCCGTCTCGGAATTTCTTCTGAGCATGCGTGGCACCTTGTGCGTCGGAATTGTCCACACACGGTCAGAATTGACGCGATTGGATTTTGTTGTCGGAAAATTTTATAGCTTGCTCTCAAATTTTGTGTGTCGGAAAATCCGATGGAAAAAGTCCAATGGAGCCCACACACGCTCGGAATTTCTGACAACACGCTCCGATCACACATTTTCCGTCGGAAAATCTGACCATGTGTACAGGGCATTATTCTGTCTCTGTAAATATAAAGGGGGGCTTTCAGAGGGTACAGCCCTTTTTACATCATTACAGATTGTCCAATCAAACAGAAGCAAAATTTATGATGAACCGTATCTAAGCAAACATATACATACAATGTCATTTCTGGGAAATCACGTGCTTTACGAGAAATTGGAAGTATCATATGAGAAGCGAAACTAGGAAAAGATAACAAGAACAATAGACAGTAACGCACCTGTTTGTAAAATAGAGTACAGGATAAAACACAAAATGGAAACTGATTATTGTAAAATGGATGTGCTTAAGCTAAATATGCCTTCAATCCCCTCTTAGATCATATAAGATGATCTCTACATTCTATCCAGTGTTCTAGTACTTCTTTGGGATTGTGGCATAGATTGCCTGATGATTCTTCATGTATTTCATGTAGGATAGAACCTTATCATCAGGAGAGTATAGTAAGGGGTGAAACAAAAAAAGAACCAAAATTAATAACACCACATCCCAAATATATATGAATAGAGAGAAATGGACTTTGAGGCAGTAAGCCTCGGGCCTTTAATAGTGTATTAAACTAACGATGTTCAGGAATTATCGATTCCAGAATTGTTGTTTTATTAAAAAGAAGAAATTTTATTCAAACAATGTTTGAAAAGCATAAGACCAATTAAGGTACAAAAATTCCATAAAATACAATGGCAAATCATTATAAGAATACCATTTTTCTCAACATGTTTCGCTCAATGGAGCTTCTTCAGGCCTCATAAATATCACCAATTGCACTCTGAGAAAATACAAAAACTCTTTCACCAGATTCTTAATCACATCAGCTAAAACAGTGATACCAAGTCACTGGAGAAGCACCACCGCCCCTACAATTAAGGAATGGATGGAAGAAATACGTCTCCTTAAAGGAATGGAAGAGATCAGAGCAACAACACAAGGGAATATAGAAAATTTTAATAAAATATGGCAACCATGGATTACTTTTAAACATTCTGATTCATATACCACTTTCACATAAAGATAAACCTTTTATACATAGACCAATATTTTTCCTATAATATATTTATTTAATTTAATTTTTATTTCATTTTCTTTCCTCCTCTTTACTCCTCATTTCTATTACTATATCTATATCTAAGGACACCTCTCAGGGGTCCACAAATTTATTCTATACAAAGCTAGAGTATTTACAAATAATTTATCAATATAACAATAGGTCAGATACGAAACCACCTTGGTGGCCTTACCAGTAAATGAAGTCAATTATTCACTGTTATATGAAACTTATGTACAAATGTTATTGTACTAATGTTATTTTCAAACATTATTAAAAGCTTTTTGTTTAAAAAAAAAAAAAAATATTGAATACAGCATTAAGAAGATATACATAGTTTTTCAATTAGTCAAAAGGGAACTTTTGTGCCTGCGTGGGTTTCCTCCGGGTACTCCGGTTTCCTCCCACACTCCAAAGACATGCTGGTAGGTTAATTGGCTTCTGTCCAAAATTGGCCCTAGTATATGAATGGGGACCTTGGATTGAGGGTAGGGACTGATGTGAGTGTGCGATGTACAGGGTTAGGGACAAGGGTCAGGGTTGTAGACACACACTCACTCAGGTTGAACTGGATGGACTGGTGTCTTTATTCAACCTTACTAACTATGTAACTATGTAACTATGTAACTTCTATATATAGATATAGACTGTATTTGATATTACAAAAACAGTGTATAAAAACATAAAACTTATGTTTCATATAAGAAAAAAATATGTTGAACTACTATATAGAGATGAACCTTACCTAGAAATTTATTTCAATAGGTTTCACTTAGAGCTGAAAATCGCAGACATTTTGGGGTCTAATCCATGAGTTGCCTCCCCCTATAACTTCAGGCCTCACATAAACTTTTGCAGAGACAATACAAGGGCGATCAAAATTGGCAAAGTCCTTGCTGATAAGGAAAGGACCAATGAAGGTGGAATTAATGGAAATATATATATATATATATATATATATATATATATATATATATATATATAATTATTGTATATAAATAATTGGATAATGTTATATCAAATTAAAAGAAAGTTGTTTTTGAGAGTTACCTCAGCAGTATTGATTTGTAGAATCAATATTGTCTAATAGTCACATCCACAGTGTTAATTGGACAGAATCACTTCGTAAACAGGATGCATAAAGTAGATAAAACGTAGTGTATCAAAGGTGCTGGGGGAGACCTGGAGAGGGAGAAAGCAGCACTCACTCAATCCAAGTCAGACCCTAGACCGCAATGATAACCAGAAAAATGAAATATAATTAAAATATAATTAAATTAGTTTTACATACATGAATGAATTAAAGTATCAAATAATGAAGAAATCAAGCAAAAGCCGCAGCGCAATATAAACCTACCTTCATGAAAAATGGCCAGAGGTTAGAAGGAACCAACAAGGAAGGAAGGTTCCTTCTGTCTAATCTCTAATGTGTCCGGCAGAGGAATGATGGGGAAAGAAGGAAGATTCCCCGTATTTGTATTAGTCTCTGGCGTGGCAGCGTCTGACATCACTGCCGCGCCACGGACATAGAAGGGGTGTCACTGTGCATGCGCCCGCACATGGAAACAAGGCATCAGGAGCTGCGCTAATGACGCACAGCCATTGATCGCCATGTTTAAAAATACTTTGCCCATAAGAGATGGAAAGGGGGCAGAAAAGCAGAAGAAAGTATGAGACTGGATCGATTGCACATCAATCGCGGAATCATACCTCGAAGCAACAAAAGGGCTGGAAAATATGCTGGGGGGTAGAAACAAGCGAAGTAACACACAAAAGGCACAAATGGCGGGGGTCATTGATTGTGGACCAACACCGCAAGTGCCCTGGGTGTCCGTGCAAGCTTAAAAATAAAAAATAAAGGAGGCTTAAAGTGGGAGGAGACAAAACATGGAGAGAGGGATCAATCCTTTATTGTAAATGGAGTCATGCAATAATATGAACTGAACAAATCATCAAATCAAATCTAATAAATTATATATAAGATAATCAATGATAAATTAAATATATATCACATGTTTAAGAAAGTGTATATATTATATGTAAGACAATTTTTCACAATATTGATATTGAAAACTGTGAGAGAAGTATTGAGCAAGGCTCAAAGCAATAGAAAAAAAAAACACAATTTAAAGAAACGGCTTAAAACTGAGAGCATCATTAAGGCCAGGGTATTTGAGAGCACATAGATTGGAGATCCATTTGGCCTCACGCTGTAATAGGATCTGATCATAATTATCTCCTCTTTCATCAGAGGGAACGTGTTCAAGGGCTACAAAGTGCATCATAGTGTCATCAAATTGATGGAAGAGACCCATGTGCCAGCTAATGGGTGTCTCTATCTTTTTTTTACATACCAGAAAGACATGATCTCTAATACGGTGAAAAAAAGGGCGTTTTGTTTTTCCCACATAGAAGGCATTACAGCCGCAGGTCATCAAATCCCAACTGATTGACAATCAGGAGATTGAATGCTTGCAATTATGCAGGTACAACACTTAAAACAGAGGTAAAGAATCAGAGCAAGGATAAATATCATAACAATGACAAGGACAATGTCTTTTAACCATGAAAATACACCTCCAAACCCAAATCCTGCATTGTCAAATGGACTCCATCTTTTAGCAATGTCCCTAGCTTCCTGCTGGAGCTGGCCTACTTCTTTTCGGTGTTGTGCAATAATATCATAGTAGTCAGGCACCTTGACACTTGTGTTAGAGATCCAAGTACAGCATTCGTAGTCCTCAGTCATTTCACATAAACCTATGAGAGCTGCACTTATGCTTTCTATAGCCAACTCATGTAGTTCTAGCTGTTTTCTAATTGCTCTAGTTTCTATGTTATCTCATCCAATATACTTGAATAATTGTTCAACCTTTTCATCGTTTCTATACCCCATCCAGTTCAAGAAGGAAACCATGCCTAGGCCATATCTTGTTTATAGAACAATTCCCTTTTGTCACGGTGTTTGAGGGGGTACCTGGGGTGTATAGCGGCCTCTAGGGGATGCCCCCTTTTATCATCCCCTACCACTCCCATGACAGGTACCAAGGATGCAAGATAACACCATCCCTTAACATGGAGGGGCACCCAGGGATAACACACTTTACTACAACATACATAGATACTTTGTCCTAATGCAAATGGCCTCTTAGCGACAATCTCATGAGTGTACTTGTCCTGTGTTGCGATTATAAATTGGTGGAATATATCACATACATTGTCAGAGAGGGAGGAAAAGTTATGCAAAGTACGGTTTAGCTTTGGGTCAGATACTTGAAACAGTGAGCAGGCATCCTTGGCTCTGCCCCTGCATTTGCACATGGAGATGTTAAAGATTGACCTGCTACAAATGGGGGGGTTAGTCTGTGTCTCATTCCCTAAATTAAAACACCAATCAGGGGAATTACTTTTACCTGCTATTGGAAAGGTAACAGTGTTGTTTATGTAAAGAGTGGATATGTTAGTTAAGAAGACAGGAGGAGTCTCCTTGAGGAAGGAGGAAATATTTAAAGGTACAGCCAAAAGAGGAATTCAGGCAGTGCTAGGATGTAATTTGCTACATATCCAACATTCTTCATACCCTGATTTTTGAGCATAAGCATTCTTAAATTTTAGCAAAAGCATCTTATCAGTAAAACTATCTCCAATTTCTCTTTGTTCTAGCTTGTGTCACTGTAGTGTTCTTGTGTGTGTGTGTTCCCACAGATACTTTTAATTGCACCCAAATCTTCAGGGTGGTAGAAACAGTTAGTGATGATCCAGGTGGACAGGAACACTATCAGAGAGATCAGGATCAGGAGGCAAAATGCCTTGCCAGAAGTCTGTGGTGAAATAAGCAAGGTCATCTTCTCTGGCCGGACCTACTTTCCCAGGAACTCCTCCTTCATCTGCTTGGACTTCTGCTTGAGGGCCTCCTTTATCCAAGGTCTCTTTCCTGCTCCTAGGGCTTTGGGCAACCTTTTTTACTCGGCTGGCATGGATCCAGGACTGTCTGTTTTTCACTAGGATGGCTGTTCTGGTCACTGCAACCACTGTGGTAGGAGGTCCAAAGGGATACTCTTGCTTCTTATTTCTGTTCAGCTGTTGGACCACCATGGTGTCTCCGACCTTGAAGGGGTGAGTAGCTTCCTGTGAAGAAAAAGAGGTGTGAGCAACATTTCTTTCGACTGTATCCAATGTTTCAACCAGTTTTCTTACATATTCTTCCTGTATTAAGTTTAAATCTTTTCTATCAGTAAAGGTGCTCTGGCCCATGGGGTGGGGAAAGGTCTACCATAAAAACTTCAAAAGGTGAATACCCCGTTGTTTTGGAAGGGGTCTTATTTCTGCCAGGACTGCTGGGATGACCTTTTTCCAGTTGGCAAAGGTTCCTCCTGTGGCCTTTCTTATTTTGTCTTTTATTGTTCTGTTCATTCTTTCTACTATTCCTGAGCTTTAACCACCTGGCATCCGCGCTATAGCCGAATGACGGCTACAGCGCGGACCTACATTCCCGGGAGGACGTCATATGACGTCCTCCCCTGTGCACGCTCCCTGCGCGCGCCCTGCAGGGCGCGCGCCGGGCGCGTTGTGATCACCGAGTCACTGAGACTCGGCTGATCACCGATCTGTGTAAGGGGCCGGTCCCGGCCCCTTACCATGTGATCAGCTGTCAGCCAATGACAGCTGATCACATGATGTAAACAAAAGATCGGTAATCGTTTTTTTTTTTTTACTCACGCTGACAGCGCGAGTAGAAAAAAAAGCCGATCACCGGATCGGATGTGAGGGACATCGGTCCCCAAGTGGAAGAGGCACATCTGCCTCATCAGTACCCAATAAAAGTGCCACCTAATAGTGCCCACAGTGCCACCTAATAGTGCCCACAGTGCCACCTAACAGTGCCCACAGTGCCACCTAACAGTGCCCACAGTGCCACCTAACAGTGCCCACAAGTGCCACCTATCAGTGCCCACAAGTGCCACCTATCAATGCCCACCTGTAGTGCCAATCAGTGCCACCTGCCAGTGCTGCCCATCACTGCCACCCATCAGTGCCCATCACTGCCACCCATCAGTGCCCATCACTGCCGCCTATCAGTGCCCATCACTGCCGCCTCATCAGCGTACATCAATGAAGGAGAAAAATTACCCGTTTAAAATTTTTTAAAACAAAATATAAAAAAATAAACTTTTTTTTTAAAAAAAAAATCAGTTTTTAAAATTTTTTTAATAAAAAGTAAAAACCGCAGAGGTGATCAAATACCACCAAAAGAAAGCTCTATTTGTGGTGAAAAAATGATAAAAATTTCATTTGGGTACAGTGTTGTATGACCGCGCAATTGTCATTCAAAGTGCGTCAGCGCCGAAAGCTGAAAATTGGTCTGGATAGGAGGGGGGTTTAAGTGCCCGGTAAGCAAGTGGTTAAGGGTGGTAGGGAATGTGAAACTTCCATTCTATATTGAGAGTTTTTACCAAGTCCTGGCAGACCCTGGCCATGAAAGCTGAACCATTGTCTGAGTTTATATGAAGTGGGCATCCCCATCAAGGAATGATTTCCTGAGTGAGGATCCTCACTACTGTTTGTACATCTTCTTTTGTGGTTACAAAAAGTTCAACCCATCTTGAGAACATGTCCACAATTACCAAAAGATATTCCTGTCTTTTGCCTAGTTTGGGCATGTGTGTGAAGTCAATCTGCAAATGTGTAAAAGCAGTTGTTGGATATATCAGGTGTTCATGTTTGGCCTTGTGTATGATGTTTGGATTGTTCCTGATACATGTAATGCATCTTTATACAAAATCCTTTACCAGCAAGATGCATTCTGTGATATAAAAATCTCTACTCAGAAGATCAGCCGTGACCTGTATACCTACATAGCCTATTCCATGGTACTGTGAGATGAAGAGTGATGCACTTGCTGCTGGTATACATGGTTTCCCCTCTTTGCAGGGGAGTCCAGTTTTTGGATCTTTCTGCACACCCTTTTTATCCCAGTCCCTTAACTCATAATTTGATGCATAATCCTGAAGATCTGCAAATGACTGTTCAAATGGGGATAGGTCAGGTATCAGCATAGCCATTTGGATATCTGCTGTCTGTGAGATAGCAGCTTTTTTAGCAGCAAGGTCAGCCAGAGCATTTCCCTGGCTATCTCTGTCTGTTGGCCTGTATGTGCTCTGCAGTGTACTATAGCCAGTGTTTTAGGTAGCTGGATAGCTTTTAGCAGTGACATTACCAAAGAAGAATGTGATATGTTCTTTCCATCTGCTGCCACATAGCCACGCCTGCTCCATATCACACTGAAGTCGTGTACCACGCCGTACCCATACTTCGAGTCAGTGTAAATGTTTACATCCTGACCTTCAAAGAGTTGCCATGCTCTAGTGAGTGCAATTAATTCAGCAGCTTGTGCTGATCGATATGGGATAGGCTCGACCTCAAGTATAACATCTGGAAGCTGCGCAACTGCATACCCTGCATGGTATATGTGATCATTTGGCCTAGAGCAAGAATCAACCACAAAAACATTCTGTGTGTCTGGCAGTGCTGTGCAACATAAATCAGACCTGAGTGATGTGTCTTGGTGAATGAGGTTTCTGCAGTCATGTTGTGGCACAACCTCATCCTGCTCTCCTTTTAATCCTAAAAGGGCGTTTAAGATTGCAGCTGGGCCTGCAGTGGGAGAAGCATATTTGATGTGCAATTTTGGATTGGACAGCAAAATCACCTCATAGCCGCTCAACCTCTGAGCAAACATGTGCTGTGTATGTACATTTTTCAACAGGATTGACACATTGTGGGTGGTGTGAAGTGTGGTGTCGTGTCCCACGAGTGAAAGAAGTGGCCATCTCAACCACCATCGCACAGGACGCTAGAGCTCTGAGACACGCAAGCATGCTTTGCACCTGTACTGGAACCACCTTTGAGAGTAAAAAAAAAAAACTACAGGGCGCAGTCTCCCACCATGTTCCTAGGTCAGTACTCCAGCCATGGTTCTACAATTTTCCCTGGCAAACAAGTGAAACTTTTTGCCATATTCAGGGAGGCCGAGGCTCGGGCTGGTAACCATTGCACATTTCAACATGGCAAAAGCATTTAACATTTCATCAGACCATTTACAGTATCAGACATTTCAGAGAGGGTTGCTTGTCTCAATATATTGTCATAGAAAGAACAGTCAGGTATCCATTGGCGGCAGTAAACAATCATTCCAAGAAAGAGGAGCATGTCTTTCTTGGTAAGTGGGCGGGGCAGACCCACCAGAGCAGCAGCTCTTTTGTGACTGACTTTCCTGACTCCCGGAGACAGCACAAACCCTAGGCACTCAACCTCCTGTTTACACATTTGTAACTTTTTCTTAGACACTTTGTGACCACATACATGTAACCATTTCAATAAAGATAGGCTATCAGCTCGGCAGTCCTCCTTTGAAGAACTACAAATCAAAAGATCATCAACATACTGCAACAGTACAGAACCATGAGGGGCAGTCCAAGGCCCAAGGGTGGCTTGGAGTACTATAGAATAGACCACAGGTGAGTCTATGTAACTCTGGGGCATTCTACACCAGGTAAACTGGCGATTGCGTTGGTCAATTGACACAGTAAAAGCAAAGAGTGGCCGTGTCTCCTCGTCTACAAGGATGGAGAAAAAGAAATTCTTTAAATCAATCACAGTAAAATACTCTGCATCGTATGGTATGGCGGTAAGTATTGATGGCACATCAGGCACTATTGGCGCAATCGGTACCACTAGGCTATTGCTGACCCTTAGGTCTTGTATGAACCTATAGTCACCATTTGCCTTCTTTACTGGGTTAATGGGAGTATTGTAGGGTGAGACAATTTCCCTTAAGATCCCTTTCCTTAAGAAATCCTCTTTTTCTCTAGCTATGGGGTATTATCTGTGATATACAGGCTGGGCCCCTAGTTTAAAAGTGGCTTTGTAAGGTGTACAAAGGATAAATCCCACATCCAGTGAATGTTATGCACAAACTGCCTCCTCTTTTCCTCCTTCGATCACATCTTCTGTCAAGGAAATTAATAAAAAAAGGGTGAGGATATTTATTCTATCAGATTCTACATATAAACTTCCTTGCTTTGTGACTTTCATTGTAATTCCCAGTTTTCCTAGTAAATCTCTGCCCAAGAGATTCATTGGACAGCCAGGTATTATTCTGAAACACTGTTGAATCACTGATCCCATTCTAGTCGGGTCAATGATTGAAAGGGGTGGTGTTGTAGAAGTTTTGGTCAGTATCCCATTTATTCCCATTGAAGGCTCAGCATTTTTGACCTCTCCTCTATAATAATCCTTGCAATTGTACTGCACGTAGCTCCACTGCTGGCTTTTGTTTGCAAGCTGGTAGGGAAGATTTGTTGCTGCGTGTCTTCATGTGATGAAGTCCTTATCTGGTTGTGAAATGTAAGGGGAGGAGGCAGGGCACATGGTACAGGCATAGAGAAGGTTGATTTAACCCTTAAATTTACCATCCCGTGACTCTGCTAAACCCATCGTGGACAATGTTTGGGCTAGGATGTTAGAGGGAGCCTCGATCCAGCCGTGATCTCCACAGCATGCATTTTTATCTTTATTTTAGTTTCTAAATATTCTGATTAAGTTCTTGTAGATACTGAGTCTTTTTTTTTTTTCTAAGCACTCCTTATGGCCAGAGGTTCCCCTGATCATAAGCAAGCTTTGTACGTTATTACTTTTCTTATGTTTATAACCAAACCATTTTTATTTACATTTCTAATTTTTGGCAGAGTGCCAACAGGTTCAAACAGTGCCTTCAATTGCAGTAGTACTAATGCCGCAAACAATTACCTATTACGGTTAGTGAGATATTAGCACTTGAACCCTGTTGGCAAAAAGCCAAAAATCCAAATTTTGCACATGACTTCCCCTTCGCAAGAAATGTCAGTAGCAAAAAGAATTATTCAAATAGCATGTTTTGATCAAAAGTTATCCTCAGAATATCCTGCCAACTACAATACGAAACAGGTTACATCTTATACTTTAGAGTCAAAGCATTCATATGTAAATCATTAAAAGTAAGCATCAATACATCACCGGATATTGTAGCATCACTCTACATTTCATTATAACACAGTGCAGTGGAAAGGTGTCGTCTTACCTTACAACACTTGACAAATTCCACAGACAAATTACAAATTAACTTATGACTGCCACGCAATATAAAGATAAAGCAAAGAGATTGGGTTTTGTCCGGAACACCTTATCAGACTTTTTCTTATAATTACAGTACTGTATAAATCATAGTTTTCTCAGAATCTACAGGCTTCGCAGAGCCCTTAAAAAACTCTCCCGGAGTTTTTTAATCTTACTGTTTACCCAAAACAGTAGCCACTGCTACACAGAGCAGTCTTTGAAGCCCTCCCAGGGCTTAGGTCGCTGTTAACTCAGAACAGCCTTATTATTGCTTCTCAGAGCAATTCAATTTATCAAGGTCTAAAAATTAATTACAGGTCACTTCAAAGGAATAGATCTATAAATAAATCACAGCAAGAGAAAAATAGATATAAATTTAGCTCACCGGACGTATTATGATCAATTCTGGACGAGCACCCAAGCTGTTAGGAATGTAGATTGTCTAGGGGTATTTTTAGACCCTCGATAACTCTTCATAAGGTGTACCTTACAATCCCCACAGGCCTGTGAGATTAGCCCATTGAGACAATGATAAAAAAACAATGACAAAATCTCGCCAAGCAAATCTTAAATCTTTATTCCCCTTAAAATCTGGTATGGATTTTAAGGGGAACCCCAAGCCAAAAAAAAAAAAAAAAAACGGCGTGGGGTCCCCCCAAAAATCCATACCAGACCCTTATCCGAGCACGCAACCTGGCAGGCCGCAGGAAAAGAGGGGGGGACGAGAGTGCGGCCCCCCCCTCCTGAACTGTACCAGGCCACATGCCCTCAACATTGGGAGGGTGCTTTGGGGTAGCCCCCCAAAACACCTTGTCCCCATGTTGATGAGGACAAGGGCCTCATCCCCACAACCCTGGCCGGTGGTTGTGGGGGTCTGCGGGCGGGGGGTTTATCGGAATCAGAAAGCCCCCTTTAACAAGGGGATCCCCAGATCCCGGCCCCCCCTGTGTGAAATGGTAAGGGGGTACTTACCCCTACCATTTCACTAAAAAACTGTCAAAAATGTTAAAAATGACAAGAGACAGTTTTTGACAATTCCTTTATTTAAATGCTTCTTCTTTCTTCTATCTTCCTTCATCTTCTTCTTCTTCTGGTTCTTCTGGCTCTTCTGGTTCTTCCCCCGGCGTTCCTGTCCAGCATCTCCTCCGTGGCGTCTTCTATCTTCTTCTCCTTGGGCCGCTCCGCACCCATGGCATTGGGGGAGGCTCCCGCTCTTCTCTTCTTCTTTTCTTCTCTTCTTCTCTTCTTCTCTTCTTCATTTTCTTCTCCGGGCCGCTCCGCACCCATGCTGGCATGGAGGGAGACTCCTGCTGTGTGACGGAGTCTCCTCATCTGACGGTTCTTAAACCGTCACCGGGTGGCCCCGCCCCCCATTATTTAAGAACCGTCAGACGAGGAGACGCCATCACACAGCGGGAGCCTCCCTCCATGCCAGCATGGATGCGGAGCGGCCCGGAGAAGAAAATGAAGAAGATAAGAAGAGAAGAAGGAAGAAGAGAAGAGGATGAAGAAGAAGATGAAGAGAAGAGCAGGAGCCTCCCCCCATGCCATGGGTGCGGAGCGGCCCGAGGAGAAGAAGATAGAAGACGCCGCGGAGGAGATGCTGGACGAGAATGCCAGAGGAAGAACCAGAAGAGCCAGAAGAAGATGAAGGAAGATAGAAGAAAGAAGAAGCATTTAAATAAAGGAATTGTCAAAAACTGTCTCTTGTCATTTTTAACATTTTTGACAGTTTTTTAGTGAAATGGTAGGGGTAAGTACCCCCTTACCATTTCACACAGGGGGGGCAGGATTTGGGTGTTCCCTTGTTAAAGGGGGCTTCCAGATTCCGATAAGCCCCCCGCCCACAGACCCCCACAACCACCGGCCAGGGTTGCGGGGATGAGGCCCTTGTCCTCATCAACATGGGGACAAGGTGTTTTGGGGGGCTACCCCAAAGCACCCTCGCAATGATGAGGGCATGTGGCCTGGTACGGTTCAGGAGGGGGGGCCGCACTCTCGTCCCCCCCTCTTTTCCTGCGGCCTGCCAGGTTGCGTGCTCAGATAAGGGTCTGGTATGGATTTTTGGGGGGACCCCACGCCGTTTTTTTTTTTTTGGGCACGGGGTTCCCCTTAAAATCCATATCAGACTTGAAGGGCCTGGTATGGAATTTAGGGGGAACCCCACATCATTTTTTTTTTTTTTATTTTGTCCGGGGTTCCCCTTAATATCCATACCAGACCTGAAGGGCCTGGTATGGAATTTAGGGGGACTCCCACGTCATTTTTTTTTTTTAATTTTGGTTCGGGGTTTCCCTGTGTTGAATTCTCATGCCGTTTTTATCAATGAACTTCTATGTGTATTGTCGGCAATGCAATAGCCGCGGGTAGTTTTAAATGGAATTTTTCCTTCGAAATGTCATTTTGCTGTCACACTGTTCTAAACACGGGAAACATGCGCCCCTTTACAGGCATACTATAGACACCCCCCAGGTACGAAATTTAAAGGGATATTACACTTTTATTGTTTGACTTTAAGCATTATTAAAATCACTGCTCCTGAAAAAACGGACATTTTTAAAACTTTTTTTTGCATTGATCCATGTCCCCTGGGGCAGGACCCGGGTCCCCAAACACTTTTTATGACAATAACTTGCATATAAGCCTTTAAAATTAGCACTTTTGATTTCTCCCATAGACTTTTAAAGGGTGTTCTGCGGCATTCGAATTTGCCGCGAACACCCCAAATTGTTCGCTGTTCGGCGAACTTGCGAACAGCCAATGTTCGAGTCGAACATGAGTTCGACTCGAACTCGAAGCTCATCCCTACTGGTCAGTAAGTAGTTAATATGGAGTCATTTACATCATATTTTTTCTCCTGGGGAGGGGTGAATATTTTAGGGCCTCTTTATTATAAAGGGCCTAACATATTCTGATATGCCCCCATGCAAACCCCCAACCCCTTTGAGGATGATATTGTAATATCTTTAATCAGGGGGTTATTCCTTTTTTTTTTAACTTTAAGTTTTTATTGAAAAAAACATATTCAGTATGTACAAAGCATATGAAAACATAGTTTGCATTGAGTACAAAATGAGTAGACATATATCAAAAGGAATTAATCAACATAGGAACCTCCTTGATGGAGTTTAAGCCCGCCACCCCAAAGGGATCTGACTGAAAATGCCAACCCAACTAAGGCCGATCCAACAGATAGGACTGTAATAGTCCCAACACAAAGTACAGCCATCAGTCTAGAGTTGGCTTAAGCCAGGACAAAAGTCCATCCCTTGCAAAGAATTACAAAATGAGAAAGGTATCCTATAGTGTTACAATATTATTCAGTTATATCAAACATGAGACAAAGCCTGGGGGTGTCCCATTCAGGGGGTTATTTCTAACAGCTACTGCTACCAGTTCCATAATTAGTGAAACTATTAGTGGAGTGTAAGGGAACTTCTATCATGTGTCATTTGTAATGAAGAGTTTGAGCTTAAAATGTTTGTAAGCCACTGATATAAAATGCTCCTATCCCCTCTGTATTATAACAAGTAGTGCCCATGTGCTTGTGTTATATAATAAATATGCTTCTCTCTACTGCCAACACATCAGCTCCTGGCACTCAGGTGCCTTCTCTCTCTTCTGCCCAACCGGGTGGGGCCAAGCACTGCCGATGACATCAGCTGGGGAGGAGAGAGGAGCAAGAGAGCTGAGGGGTCACATGATCGCAGGGAGCCTGCTGATGACGTCAGCTGGGGAGGAGAGAGGAGCAAGAGAGCCGAGGAGTCACATGATCACAGGGAGCCTGCTGATGACGTCAGCTGGGGAGGAGAGAGGAGCAAGAGAGCCGAGGAGTCACATGATCGCAGGGAGCCGCTGTGTTATCAGCAAAGATGAGCATATTTATTATATAACACAGACACAGGGGCACTTATTGTTATAATACAGAGGGGATAGGAGCATTTTATATTTAATATGAAAGCAACAGGAACGGAGGGGGTGGTCGCTGACACAAGCAGACAGGCAGGGAGGGGAGGGAGGAGGAGGACACAGGCACACAGAGGAGACAGATAGCAGGCTGCGGATGACAGAGGCATGTAAACTGACCACAGTGTCAGGGCTCAAGCCATGATACACCGTTGTCAGTTTACAAAGGGGAGGGTATAGCCAGGCAGGATCAGACAGGTATTTTTAGTTGTTCCAAGAGTCCAAATGACACAGCACAAGCACTGTACTGTATAACATGCTTTAAGGGAACAGGATCTGTTTTTTTGTGAGGGGGGAGGTTAACAAACACTTTAAAATCACCATTTCTGTGTTGGCATCAAAACTATATTTATAGCATAGCATTTAGTGGAAAAAATAACATTTTTTTCATTCAGTTGAATTTAGACAATATTAGTCAATACAGTAGCAGATTATACTAAAATATATTACAATTGTAAAACAATCGATTTCAAATACTGTGATAATTGCATATAATAGTCATTCAAGCTCAACACGCTTCTTGGACATGGTACTCTTCATCAGGAACTATCAATGTAGATGTTATTTGTGCCATCTAAATGGAATGACATGTTTTAATGATATATAAAGAAAAATATAACAAAATTTAACACACTGTGTAATAGCATTTCCCAGGGGATTTCCACATGTGGGCCTGGACAATTCCTATTCATGGACTCATATCTCCCAGGGGTCCCACAAGCCCTTCTCTCCCCTTATCTTCCTCCTCTAATTTAGTTTCACTTCAATCTCTTCTGAGTAGTTTTCATATATTATATAATTTAACTTTTGCTTTACTATCACAATTCCATTTAGATCAAAAGAATGTCGGAATTTATTGACTTTATCCTAGGATATATATATATATATATATATATATATATATATATATTTTTTTTTTTTTTTTTATCCTATGGGGCAAGTGTGATTTGGCATATTTAAACCTGCACTGTTGTTAATGTCATATTTACCTTCTATGTTGCAGCTTATGGTATGATGTAATACATATACGTCCTCATTGCTAGCGTGGTGGTAAAGGGTCCATGGGGCAGATAATTAATGAGCCCCCTTTCAAGATTTAATTTGATTTCCTCAAGTGGAGTCTATAAAAAACATTGATGGTAATTGTAATAATAATGGTCATAATAGTAATGATAACAATAATAATAATCATATTAATACTAATGGTAATTATTAATGCATAATTTAATCCAATTGTATGTCAAATTTAGGCTAATTAGTTATTTAATCGCTTGCCGACCAGTTGCCGTCATTATACTGCGGCAGGTCGGCACGATCCCGCGAACTGTCATAGCTGTAAGTCAGCCCTTCAAATGCCTATAGCAGGCGTGCGCAAACTGCATGGTGGGGGAGCCGATGCGCATGGCCGGCGGTCATGATGACCGCCAGCCATGCGTGATCGCGGGCACGAGAGCCAGAACAGGAACGTGTGTGTGTAAACACACAAATCCCTGTTCTGTGAGGAGAGGAGAGGAGAGGAGAGGCAGATCATCTGTTCCTACTAGCTAGGAACAACAATATGTCTCCTCCTCTAGTCAGTTCCATTCCCCCCACAGTTAGAAACACAAAACGAGGGAACACATTTAAAACCTTGATCGCCCCCTAGTGTTAACCCCTTCCCTGCCAGTGACATTTACACAGTAAGTAGTGCATTTTTATAGCACTGATCGCTGTGTAAATGTCAGTGGTCCCAAAAATGTGTCAAAAGTGTCCCATCTGTCCGCCGCAATTTTGCAGTACCGCAAAAAAAAGAAAAAAAAATATCTCTGATCACCGCCATTACTAGTAAAAAAAAAATAATAATAAAAATGCCATAAATCTATAGTTTATAGATGCTATAACTTTTGTGCAAACCAATCAATATATGCTTATTGCGTTTTTTTTTTTTTTTTTTTACCAAAAATAGGTAGAAGAATATATAGTAATGAAGATTTGGATTTTTAAAAACATTTTGGGGGATATTTATTACAGCAAAAAGTAAAAAAGAATATTGTTTTTTCTCAAAATTGTCACTTTTTTTTTGTTTATAGCGCAAAAAATTAAAAAACGCAGAGAGGATCAAATACCACCAAAAGAAAGCTCTATTTGTGGGAAAAAAAAAGAACGTCAGCTTTGTTTGGGTACAGCATCGCACAGCCGCGCAATTGTCAGTTAAAGCGACGCAGTGCCGTATCACGAAAAATGCCTGATCATTAAGCAGGAAAATCTTCCGGTCTGTAAGTAGTTAATCATAGCAGATTTCCTATATTAAAGTTAGGACCTACCGCAAAACAAAGAGAACAATGCCGGTTACAGATCTTTAAATTCAGCAAACACCAAAGGTAGCATAATGCTGCTTCATTCAAGCAGCGACTGACACAATCTGCAGGATTAACAGGAATAATACTAGCCATCAGTGACTTAATTAGCCCTTTTCCTTCCAATATTTTTAAAATATATATTTGTGTGTTTTAAAAAACGTACTTGTAAAAATGTACTTGTTTTGTTCTGCCAGACATGATCATTCAGCCTGTTTACAGGCTATGAAGAAGGGAGACAAGGGCCCTGAGCCTGCCCAGGAGATATATCTAGCCATGATTACCCACAGATGGATCCCAGATGGATCCCAGCTGGGGCTAGGTGGCCATAAACAGGATATCCGGCCGTCCGCCCTGATCCAAGATGGCCAACAGGGCTTCAGGAAATACTGGAATTGCCATGTTGAAAAAGGACATATGCCCTGAATCAGAGCCCAAAATTACACACCAAATCAAGAGGGAAAGACCCCCAATTGCAATTGAGTGTAATATTGAAATAAAAATACAGTCTTTTAATGCTGAGTTTCTATCATGGTTTCATATTTAAGGGGAACCCTATGTTATCTCATCAATATGATCCATTGTGGTGGTTAGGGTAAATACAGAAACCAAAATGCAAATGGTGGAAGGCTGTCAAAGAAAAGGTACAAAGCTTGGAAGTGCAGTCGCTGTAAATCTGAGGGGTAGATCTGAAATGAGGGGAAGCTCTGCTGATTTTATCATCCAATTATGTGCAAGCTAAAATGCTGTTTTTTATTTTCCTTGCATGTCCCCCTTGGATCTACAGGGACTGCACTTCCAAGTGCACTTTCAGTGCAATTTCAAGTGCACTTTGCACTTGTAGTTTGCACATTTACAAGTCTAATAAGTCTGCTTTTTTGCATCAGAGGTGATATTAAAGTCTAGCATGTTTTCTCAGCTGTTTGAGATGTGTAATCTGTTTTGTAATTGGAGTGTAGACATTTACAATATACAATCATGTGGCTCATGTTACTATCAGAAGGGAGAATGATAACTTTCATTCTGAAGAGTAGCAGGAACTGGAGGAGGAAAGAAAAAGCATCTCTGATAGCGACCATCACTGCCTTTTTTGCTTTAGTGTTTTCAGTGGTGGGGTGCTGCCTGAACAGGGTACCAACACACTGGAAGTACCAGGCGACTGCCCAACATTTTTTTTTATTATTACAAACGTTTTTTTATTGTTTAAAAGAAATAGAAAAAAGAATAAAACATACAGTCTGGTATCAATGTACATCATAAAAAATGATATCCAAAGCATAATAACGTAAAAGGTTGTGACAAAAGAATACTTCCAAAGCGTACAGAATATATCATGAAAAAACTCATACATGAAGGTATTATCTAGTCATGGTCTAGGTACTTTGCGCAGTCCCTAGCTTTATGCCAATAAAATGTGCTTATGGGATTTCCAAGGCTCCCATCTATGATCAAATATGTGCATTCTGTCCTGTAGAGTATACAAAATCCTCTCCATAATCATTATCATATCAATTCTATCTTGGATGGAGGTTAGGGGGACAACTGGGGATTTCCAGTGAAGGGCAATGACCCATAGGGTGGATATACATATTGTGTGTATGAGACATTCCTCTCTGCGGAGGATTCCTGGGATTGTTGCTCCAAGTAAACACATCGGGAGCGTGAGCTTCAGAGGGGTTCTGGAGATTGCAGAGGCGACTGCAGTCACCCTTTCCCATATCGGGGTTAGAAGTCTACAATCCCAAAATATGTGTTTGAATGTGCCCAGCAACTGGCAGCCTCTGAAGCACAGTCCCGATGTTCCTGGGTACATTATTTGAAGTCTGGAGGGTGTGTAGTATCATCTAGTTAGGACCTTATAGGCTGTTTCCCTAACCGCTAGTGATTTAGTGGCCTTCCGAAGGTTTGCTAGCATGGTCTCCCAGTCCTCCGGAGTAAATTGTTCATCACAGTCAGTCTCCCATTTGGTCCTATATAGGGGGTCACCTGAAATATCTGACACTAATGTAGTTTTATAGAGGGTAGAAATGAGACCTTTACCTCTCGGATTTTCACGGCAGATCTGTTCATAGGAGGTAGAAGGAGAGGAAGGGGTAAGATTATAATGAGACATATAAAAGTGCCTTATCTGCATAAAGCAGAGATATTCCCGCAGTGGTATTTGTTTATGAGTGTGGAGGAGTTCAAATGTGGCAAATGTATTCTCTAGTTGGAGGTCTGCTAAGGTAGTCAAGGAGTTAGATTTCCACCAAGCAAAGTTCTCAGGGTGATGAAATGCTAGGGTAAATAATGGTTCCCCAAGGAAGGATGAGGCTGGAGGGGCTGGTGAAATCAATCCAAGTCTAGTTTTATAGCAGTGCCAGAGTGTGAGAGATTGGGAGACTATCGAGTTGAGGGGAGTAAGCTTATGTGTAACATTAGAAGGTGACCACAATATGGATGAGAGGCAGTAGGGTAAAATGGAAACAGATTCAAATCTTACCCATGGAACTTTTGCATCTGGAATGTTCCATTGCGCTATCTGTGAAAATCGTGCTGCCAAGAAATAAAACAAAAGGTTGGGTAACGCCAGACCTCCAGTGGATTGGGATTTATACAGAATGTGTTTTGAGAATCTGGGTCGTTTATTCTGCCAAATAAACCTATTAACCTCCCGCTGTAATCTGTCAATGTAAGCTTTTGGGATATTGATAGGGAGGGAACGGAAAAGAAATAAAAGCTTTGGTAATAGGGTCATTTTTACTGCCATGACTCTGCCCAAAAATGATATACGGTACGAACTCCAAGTTTTAAGCAGATTTCGTAGTCGGGTCACAAATGTGGGATAGTTAGCAGTGAAGAGAGACAGAAAGTATGGGGTGATGAAGATGTCAAGATATGGGATTTTATCGTTCGACCATTGGAAAGGGAAGGATCCTCGGAGCAATTCACACTGGGCAGGGGGTATATTAATGGGGAGGGCTGTGGATTTAGTCATATTCACCGTAAGTCCAGAGATAGAGGCAAATTTATTCAGTATAGTGAATAAGTTAGGAAGGGAGATTTGGGGCTGGGTCAGAAATATCATAATGTCATCTGCATACATACAGAGTTTGAAATGGGAGGAACCAAAGGGGTAACCAGATATATCTGGGTGCTGTCTAATGGCTATTGCCAGGGGCTCTAATGCAAGGGCAAATAATAAGGGAGATAAAGGGCATCCCTGGCTGGTGAGTCAAGGTTTCAATGATAGCAGCTAATCTATCTGCCAGAGCACGACTAAAGATTTTAAGATCATTGTTAATGACTGAAATCGGCCTGTAGTTCTATGGCAGAGTATGGTCTTTAAGGGGCTTTGGTAAGAGTGACATGTTGGCTAAGGTCAGTTCAGTTGGGAAACGTTCGCCCTTCAGGATGTTATTAAACATGGTGGTTAATCGTGGAGTTAGAATGGAGGCATAGTGTTTATAGTAACTGGCCGTAAACCCGTCGGGAACCGGGGCAACCGATTGTTTCAAGGATTTAATTACTTATTTCTTCCTCCGTGAAAAGAGCATTCAGAGCTTCTATTTGAGAGGGTGTTAAAGAAGGTAGTGGTAATGAGGAAAGCCAATCATGGGATGTTTGTGTTGGGAAGGAGGGGGGATGGGAGAGTAAGTTGGAATAGAATTGTTCAAATACAGTCAAAACTTCTTTAGAGTGAGAGACCATATGACCGGAGGCATTGCGGAGTTTGTATAAATGTGGAGGATGTATAGTTTGATTCAATTTACGAGCAAACATGGAGGAAGCCGAATTGCTATGTAGGAGAAATTTAGCTTTGGACCAATGAAGGGCTTTCTCTGTTTTTGCTGACAAAAAGGTATCTAACTCAAGTCGTTATTTACGCTACCGATTGTGCGTTAGCTAATGTTGGATTCCCCGTTTGTAGTTTATGTAATTTGTCTAGTTTTGTTGTGAGGGTGTATATTTGGTGCTATCATTCTCTATTTTTCTTAGAGGCTATGCTAATGAGTCTACCCTGCAGAACGGCTTTGTGGGCTACCCACAAAGTGCTAGAAGATATATCAGGGGTGGCATTCAACCGAAAGTATTCATGGATAGCAGTGAAAATTTCCTGTCTTGTGATGGGATCAGTAAGTAGGGAATCGTTCAGGCGCCAGGAGTAAGGAGTGTCTGACAGGCCAATGAGGGTGGTAGTCAGGGTTACGATATTATGGTCCGACCATGGACAGACCAGAATGTCCGAGTTAACAGAATTGGCCAGAATAATAGGGGTGCAAAGAATGTAATCCAGTCTGGCAAAGGAATTGTGGGGGTGAGAATAAAAGGTGTAGTTTCTAGCCCCTGTATTATGTGAATGCCATGCATCAGCTAGTTAAATGGACTGTAGAGATTTAGACATGGATTTGGGAAAAGCTGCCAAGGTGTGAGACGTGGTGTTTCTATCTAATTGGGGGTGGGCTACAAGGTTAAGATCTCCACCCACAAACATATGTGTTGCAGAGTATCTTTCCAGAGTTCTGAAAAAAGTGGCAAAGAAGGAGGCCTGTGCTACATTAGGTGCATAAACATTTGCAAATGTTATATCTCTTCCTGCTATCAACCCTTTAATGATAAGGAATCTACTATCAGGATCTTTGTAGACTTGTTGTACCTCTAAAGGGAATGTGTTATACAACAATATAGCTACACCTCTACTTTTGGTCTGATAATGAGTAAAGAAAGTCTGTTTGTATGATCTATGAAAGAAAGTAGGGTGATTATTCGTAGCAAAATGGGTCTGCTGTAGCAAAACAATTTTGGCTCCCAATTTTTTGTATGTAGTAAAGGCCTTTTTCTGCGTGATGCATGTAATTACCATCTATAAAAATGATCCATTGGAGTTCACCTGAATAGTATAGTGATATTGTTTGTGCTCCGCCAGAATTCTCCGCCACAAGGGCAACGCCATATATGAGACATCCTACGAAATGTACGCTGTCGTGCTTAATATATAGAATGCCTTGAATGATACGTTTCAGACAATAAAAAAAAGTAAACTGAATTAGAAAGTGTAGAGTCAAAAAAAGTAAAGAAAAAAAACAGCACAACTAGAAAGAGCTGGGAAAACATTGGGTCAGGTTGAAAACTGCATAATCCTGAAACTGAGACAGTAATATTGTAAGAGGCGAAAATGCCTCTAACTCCAGAAGTCATATCCAAACTTCGAAGGGAAGTCAAGATATGAGTGGAGTGGGGTGGCATGGTAGCGACATCCGTCGGAATAGCCGACAACTATTTATGAAACAATGCAAAGCATGTGCATGCTAGCATCATACTTATCAGGGGACTCAACACAGAAAATCACCCTCAATGTCCACGATCAGAGCCTAGACACAAGCCTCTGGAGATACCTGGAAGTGTGCTCTACCCATCTCTCCGTCCAAATGCACATAGATCGTATCGTCCACCTAAACACACATAAAAAAAAAAGAAAAAAAAAAAGGGGGGGGTTTGGAAAGTGATCGTTCTGGTGTCCATCTGTACGCCTGTGGTCCCGTGGGTAGGAATCCAGGAGTCATTTCAAAGAAATCCAGAAGTCATCAGGCATGAGTGGGTTTTATCAGTAAAGGAATAAACTGGAAAGTAGTCTCAGGTGTACAGGATAACAAAGGTTGTTGCTAGGGACATCCAAGAACGGGCAGTGGCGATCTATCCATAGGAGAGAGCAAGCAAAGTCAAACAAGGCTAAATGGTGAGAACCGAGTCAGCATCCAGAAAAAGATAGGTGTAGGTCAGGCTTTCAATTATGGTTAAGAGCAATGTCCTGCCTGACATTCCTTCTATTGCGTCTAGGAGAAGGTGTGCACCAAATTGGGGTTGATCTTGGGGTGGCGGGTGGGCAGGGCACAGCAGCAGCATCCAGCAAGCCCAATATCACTAAAATCTCCTGCCCTTCCAACAAGGTAGTGGCTGTATATGTAGTCCCGTTATGAGGAATGGAGAGTTAAAAGGGGAATCCCCATCGATAGTGTATGTGGGCAACTGCTAACACTGTGGTCACCTCCTTCATCTTGCGGCGCCTATCCAGGGTCGCTGGAGAAATGTCAGGATATATTTGCACTGGGGTGCCATCCAAGGTGATAGACTGGGAGTTGCGAGCAGCAATGAGGATCTCCTCTTTAATAAGGAAGTCTTTTAGGCAGAGTACAATGTCTCTAGGGGGTTTATCCGGAGGTGGTTTTGGGCGCAAAGCACCATGAATGCGGTTGCAAGTGGATGATTCCACCTTGTGGTCTGGTAGCAATGATTGGAACAGCTTGCAAATGGCGGGGATCAGATCAGTGTTAGATTCAAGGATCCCCCTAACCCTGAGATTATTACGTCTGTTACGTTTGTCAAGATCTTCGACCTGTGATTGTAGCTGTGTGACTGTTGTGGCCAGGTTTTCATATTCTCTGGAGAGCTCATTATGGGCATTACTGAGGTCGTCATGTTTTGTTTCCAAATGATCAGCACAAGATCCCAGAGCTAGAATCTCCTGAGTTAAGGTATTGGTGCCTTTATGAAGCTCTGTTTGGAATTTAGTGGCAATCTTACTGTAGATTGATTCTAGGCTTCTTTCTAAATCCTCTTTTGTGAGAGGGGCAGAGTACTCACTGTCATAAGGTGGATCGGAGTCTGCCTGTGTGCGCTGTGAGGAGGGAGAGGCAGGGCTGCCGGTGCCATCTTGAGACATGCCGTACCTCTCCTGTGATTGCAGCAGGTAGTTGGTTAGAGACCTCTGCACAGTCCGCTCCGGTTTTTTCTTCTTCAGAGGCACGCACAGCTTGATCCTGGGGGTGTTAGGGATGATTGTGCCAAGTTTCGCCGAGTTCTGGCCCCAGGGAGCAGGCTAAATGGATCGAGTAGTGCGGAGCTACTCAGACATGCAGCCAATCCTGCGGAAGTCGCGCATGCGCCTCTGCCCAACATTTTTTATTTTGGTGCTGCACATATGGATGGAACTACAATGCCTATAATACTAGTACTGCACCCCACTTCTGCCTGTCTCACAGCTGAAATGTATAGCTAGGGGGGCCTCCTTAGCTCTGATTACAAATGACACAGCTGAGGGGAGGACTGCTGCTTCATCTTGTAAATTGAAATCTGTACTGAGGGGTTGTGTGTACTGGGGGTGTCTGTGTTGAGGGTGTGGGTACTATAGGGGGGGCTGTTTTTAGAGGTATTTGAAATAAAGGGTCTGTACTGAATGGGGTTGTTTTCGTGTGAACTGCTCATTTCAGTTTGACTTTTTTCATCATCATCCATTTTATTGTGGGCATTGACAAGTTCATTAAGAGCCTTGGAGTGTTCAACAATCTTGTTTTCTAAATGACCTTTTCTCCAATATCAGCACTGGTCTATCTGTATTGAGGGGTCTCTACTGAGGAGGTCTGTAATGGGGGTTCTTTACTGCATGGAGGTTTACTGGGGGGTGTACTGCAAGGGTCTTTACTAGACATGTGCAATTCGTTCAGTTCCAAATTTGTTTTTCAATGAAATTGGACAAATTTATTAATTTGGAAATATTCAACTTAACAAAAACCCGCTTAATTAATATTTCCGGAAATTTGGAAATTCGAAAATCTAAAATTTGAAAACTCGGAAATTCTAAAATATGAAAATTCTAAAATCTGAAAAGAAGAACGAAAATTCAAAAGAATGAAAATTTGAAAATAAGAATGAAAATCTAAAAATTAGAAAACCCGAAAATTCGAGAATCGGAAATAATAACTAACTAATAACTATTACTAAATTATAAGTATTGAAATTTCCTTTTAAATTTGTCTGTTAGTGAACGTAATGAATAGGGATGGGCCGAATGGACCCCTGTTCAGTTCGCTCCCGAACTTTTGAACACAGCGAAAGTTTGGACCCGAATAACAAACCCCATTAAAGTGGGACCTGAACATCAAAAATCCAAAGTGCCTATTTTAAAGGCTTATATGCAAGTTATTTGGCATACAATGGTTATAGGGGTCTGGGCCCTGCCCTGGGACATGTATCAATAAAAAAAAGTTGTGAAAAACGTCATTTTTAAATGAGCAGTGATTTTTTTATTTTTAAAGTGAAAGTATAAAAATGAAAAATTACTTCCAATATAGTACCTGGAGGGTCCCCTTAGTCTACCTGTAAAGTGGCAGATCTGTACCATGTCTAGAATCTGCTGCAGCAATAATTGCATTTACAAAGCCAAAAAAATAAAATTGTCCCTGCAAGCTGCCTTTATTTTGCTCAGCAACAGCTGGGGAGCCATTGTGTATGATGAAGCCACAATTTAGTGCACTGGGAACAAGATTAGAGATTTTTTGGATACATTCTGGTGTCATTTTGACTTTGGATAGAAGTAACGGGTGCGTAAAAATTGGTCTTTGGGTGTCAGTGGTGCCTTCCCACCGTAACCCTATAGAAGTACTCTTGATGAAAGCAAGAATTGGCCTTGCTGTAAAAAAATTGCAATGATATGCACCTGTCAAACAGGTGCTAAAAATTTGTCTTTGGGTGTCGGTGGTGCCTTTCCACCATAACCCTATAGAGGTACTCTTGATGAAAGCAAGAATTGGCCTTGCTGTAATTGCAATCATATGCACCTGTCAAATAGGTGCTGAAAAATTGGTCTTAGGGTGTTAATTGTGCCCATGAAACCTATACCAAAAACATTCTTACAGATGAAGTGATTGAACACCCTCAAAGCTAGACAGCCTCTAAGTCCTGCAAAGATTACACATCCCGAAAAGACTTAATGAGTGATATTGGCATCAGGGGCTTCATAGCTGGTAATCCAGGACTGATTAATTTTTCAAACGGTCAAACGGTCCACGGAGTCTGTGGACAGATGCGTTCTATGATCAGTAACAAAACATCCTGCAGCACTGAATGCTGTTCTGAAAGCACGCTGGATTCAGGGCAACCCAACAACTCAATAGCATACTGGGCAAGTTCTGGCCAGTGGTCTATTCTCATGAGCCAATAAGTCAGTGGGTCATCAGCTGGAAAGCTCTCCATCTCTGTTTTATCCTCGAGGTAATCGTCCACCATGTAATGCAGATGCTGCTGATGGGATGTGGAAGCTGACAGCCCTGGGTGGCGAGGACTGAGTGCACATCTACTAGGGGAGCACCCTGTTTAAGCACATAAGGAGCACGAAACTACTTATCAAGTCACAGCACTGTATATGAGTTTTTCATCATTGTTCCACAAGCACCAGCACTTTTCACTGGGGACTGTTTTATTTATTGTTTGTTTTCAGTATTTTACATTTATTTTTCTGTATGTAGCAATATATTGCATATAGCATTTAGCACAGTATATTTATTTTCTATCATGCATCCTTAATGATCAGCCATTGGCAGGGGGAAAAAAAGCAGAGGCGGGCTGAGCCTGTCATCGAGCCGTACTGGCACAGGTACTCATTCACGGCCCTCTGCTGAATGTATAGCCACTGCGGCATTCCCAAAGTTGAGTTCCACCTGGTCGGCATGTCACAAATCAGGCGGTTTACAGGCAGGTGGAATTCTCGCTGAATTTCAGCCAACCGAGCACTGGCTGTGTATGACCACCTGAAATGGCTACAGACTCTTCTGGTCTGCTTTAGTACATCTTGCAACCCTGGGTACGTATTTAGGAAACGCTGCACCACCAAATTGAAGACATGTGCCAGGCATGGCACATGTGTCAACTTTCCCAGTCTAAGATTGGACAGGAGGTTTGAGCCATTATCGGACACCACCATTCCTGGCTCCAGCTGGCGTGGTGTGAACCACCTCTGGGCCTGTCCCTGCAGAGCTGCAAGAATCTCTGCTCCATTGTAGTTCCCATCCCCTAAACACACCAGCTGAGGCACTGCATGGCACCTTTAAGCCTGACTCTGGGAATAGCCCTTTGAACACTTAGGGGTACCTGATGTTCATAGGACAATTCTGTAGAGGAGGGAATGAAGGTGGTGGAGGAGGAGGAGGGGGTAGAGATCACAGGTCTGGCATCCTCACCACCAGCTGGCACAACAAGCTGCAGCACCGAGCCCTGTCCTGCATCCTTTCGAGTTGCAAGCAGCGTTACCCAGTGTGCTGTGAACAAAATATATTGTCCCTGCCCATGCTTGCTGGACCACGTGTCAGCAGTAATGTGGATTTTACGGCTGGCTGCCTTGCCCAGCGATGCCAGAATATTCCCTTCTACATGATGGTAGAGAGATGGAATGGCTTTACGTGAAAAGTAGTAGTGACTGGGAACCTGCCATTGTGGTACAGCACATTGTGCGAATTCACAGAAGGGGGCAGAATCAACCAGGCTGAAAGGCAGAAGTTGGAGAGCCAACAGCTTGGACAAGCATGCATTCAGACGCTGGGCATGTGGGTGGTAGGGACTGTATTTTTTTTTTACGCTGCAACAGATGGGGCAGAGAAATTTGCCAGCTACAGTCTACTGCCTGTGGTGTGCTGCTGGCAGATGTGCTGCTAGGACCTGGGACACCCTGTGCTATACCATCATTCCTGTCTGTGGAGGCTGATGAAAGGTAATGACTTGGTATCACAGGGGCAGACTGAAGTGGTTAAGGAGGAGGAGGAGGAGGGACAGATTTGTGCCCCTTTTGTGTGGCTTTTAGGGGCTCTAAAAGGGCTGAGTGGTTGGACGTTAAATGCCTTGTTAGGCATGTGGTACCCAAATGGTTGGTGTTTTTGCCATGTTTGGTGTGCCTGAGACACAGTTTGCAGATAGCAACAGTGCAATCTGCTGCAGATGTGCTGAAAAAGGCCCAGACAGCTGAGCTTTGGACAGTGGGCCGGGAAATAACAGCTGCAGAATGTGATCGGATAGGGTGGCTGCTCTCTACTCATCATCATCATCATCTCCATCTCCTCCATCTTCATAATTACCACTGGAGACAATTTGGCAATACGCTGTGGCTTGTGTCATCCTCAACCTCAGAACAAATATCTGAATAGTGTAATGGCTGGGCATCATCAAGGAGCAAGTGGCTGACGCTGTGTTCAAATAACTCAGCTGACTCCTCAATGGCTGATGTTGGGGCTATGGCGGGAATAGATGTGGACGAGGAGGCAGGTTTATCCACTCTGACAACTGCAGAAAAATGCACACTTGTCTCTGCTTGCGTGACAGAGGATGAGGAGGATGAAGAAGGTTTAGTAAGCCAGTCCACCACCTTCTCTGCATGCTGTGGCTGGATAGCATGGGCAAACTCACTAAACAGAGGAAATGATGCACTGCCTGAGGACTGACTACCTCGTCCACCATTGCCTGTGGACACATTTGTTGCTGGCCCCCTTACAGTGCCAAGGGAACATCTGCCTTTCCTTGTTGTCCTCCCAGACATTATTGGGAGGGAGGGGGCAGTGCTTATAAGCAAATGTAAAGAAGAAGATGAAATATGTACATAGATGTACTTTAATCAATGTAAAGAGGTGTTTGGTGCACTTTAATTTGAGTACTCACACTACACAGACACACTCCATGGATACACTATAATATACTACAATATAATGCGCAGAACATACAGTGACACACAGAACTATATGGTGTTAAACTGGCAGTAACGCACACAGAAGTAAATGGCGTTAAACTGGCAGTAACGCACACAGAACTATATGGTGTTAAACTGGCAGTAACGCACGCAAATCTATATGGCGTTAAACTGGCAGTAACGCACGCAAAACTGTATGGCGTTAAACTGGCAGTAATATACAAATGGCGTTAAACTGGCAGTAACGCATGCAAATCTATATGGCGTTAAACTGGCAGTAAGGCACGCAAAACTATATGGCGTTAAACTGGCAGTAACGCACACAGAAGTAAATGGCATTAAACTGGCAGTAACGCATGCAAAACTATATGGTGTTAAACTGGCAGTAACACACACAGAACTATATGGTGTTAAACTGGCAGTAACGCACGCAAATCTATATGGCGTTAAACTGACAGTAAGGCACACAAAACTATATGGCGTTAAACTAGCAGTAACGCACACAGAAGTAAATGGCGTTAAACTGGCAGTAACGCATGCAAAACTATATGGTGTTAAACTGGCAGTAACACACACAAAACTATATGGCATTAAACTGGCAGTAACGCACACAGAAGTAAATGGCGTTAAACTGACAGTAACGCACGCAAAACTATATGGCGTTAAACTGGCAGTACGCACAATGCCGTGTCAGTAATCTTTACATTTGTGTATAGCTAGAGTAGGGACAGTTCAGCTAGCGTCAGTGTAGTGATGGTTGAATGCCGTCTATTTGATTGAGTTACTGCTAGTTTAACAGCAGTAACGCAATCAAATAGACGGCATTCAACCATCACTACACTGACGCTAGCTGAACTGTCCCTACTCTAGCTATACACAAATGTAAAGATTACTGACATGGTCTCACTAAACTATACTGAAACTATCTGAGCTGTCCCTACTCTACACTTATGTATGAATGACACGGTCTCACTACACTACAGTGAAACTATCTGAGCTGTCCTTACTCTAGATGCACACTATGCAAAGCTGAATGATGATCCTCCTCACTACATTCACACTATTCCTAAACTGACACTAAACTAATATTCTACACTGACAATTGAAGCAAAATAGCACACTTACTAACTAATAGCACTGAACAGAGCCCTGTTCTATCTCTCTCCACGCCAAAATCACACTGAAAATGGCTGCTATTGAAAGAATATTTTTACACTGTGGGGCAGGAATGAGCCATGATTGGATAAAGTCATGATGACAGTGTCCAGTCGTAACTCTGACAGTGCTCTGTGCCCTGATTGGCTGAAGCTTTCACTACTTCAGCCAATTAGGGCTTGTAATGCATTGTTCAGCGCCACAATGCATTGTGGTCAGTTCGGAGGGCGATCAAATGGTCGAACGACCCATTTGTTCGGCTGTTTGCCGAACGACCGAACAATGAAAGTTCGGCCTGAACCGTTCGCCCATCCCTAGTAATGAACATGAATTTATCCGAAGTTACAAATTATCCGAAATAACAAATGCCGCAACCAAACCGTATGGAACATAACAAATTAATAATAATTAATAATAATAATAATAATAATAAAAACATTTGATCATTTATCATTTCGGATACATTTGTATTCATTACGTTCACTAACAACCAAATTTGAATGGAAATTCCAATACCTATAATTTAATAGTTAGTTATTATTAGTTAGTTACTATTTTGGATTTTCGAATTTTTGAATTTTCAGATTTTCGCTCTTATTTTTTTGATATTCATTCTTTCGCATTTTCTAATTTTCGGATTTCAAAATGTCGAATGTACGAATTTTCGAATTTCCAAATTTCCAAATTTCCAAATTTCCAAATTTTTGAATTTATTCTAAATAATGTATTTTGATCATAACGAATGACCTGAAAAATGAAAAAAATTAAAACAAACAAATGTTTTGGCAGTGCACATGTCTAGTCTTTTCAGGAAGATGTCTATAGTGAAGGGAGGTCTATACTGGGGGGTGTCTCTACTGAGGAAGTCTATACTTGGCGTGTCTGTTCTAATGAAATATGTATTGGGGATTTGTACTGAGGGAATCTGTACTGAAGGCCTCCAGTGAAGAATGTCTCAACTGAAGGGGTCTGTACTGGTTTTCTGTATTGAAGGGTTATGTATTGTATGGGATTGTGATGATGGGGTTTATACTAATGGGGGCCGTACTCGGGGGTTTGTACTGAGGATGTTGTACTAGGGGGAATCTGTATTGAGAAGGTCTATACTGGGGAGGTCTGTACTGAGGAGGTCTGTAGTATAGAATCTTCAATGAGGGAAGATATACTTGGAGGGTATTTACTGAGAGGGGGGTATGTACTGAGGGATGCCAAATCTGAATACCATTGAACTGAATGGGAGCCAAATGTTAAAAATCTGTTCTGGCTATTTTTCGGCTAATATGGTAGGTATTGTCAAACAAATGCCATGGTTGCTAAATACTGCTCTGAGGGACATGTACAAAAGCAAAAAAAAGAAAAAATTTTAGAGATATTTTTATACATGCATCTAGGCTATTTTAATGTATGCCTATATGTGTTTCTTAGGTGAATAAGAGATGCATTGAGACCATTTTGCTTTCTTTCAAAGAGTTGTTCAGATCCTTTGTAGCAGTTGTACTGTGACAGAATGGCACGGGCAGGCGAATCGCCGTCATGTTACGGCGGCCGCGACGATTGGATTCGATCCAGAACTGATCAATCCCCAGGCCCAGGCCAATGAAATCTGACCTGGACCTGGTGATGGCTCCTGGCGAATGAGATCCTTCCCCTGTCTGTGTAAGTGTAAACACGCAGGGGAAGTGATGTCATCTCCCCTAATGTTGGTCTTTTCCGTTCCAGACTGAGGAAAGAGAACATCTAATAGTAAGTGCACCAACACTACACTGACACCAGTTCACGTAGGTACACTTGCCACCCCCGATCACCCCCCCAGTTAACCCCTTCACCCCCTGTCACTGTGTCACCCAGTGAAGCATTCAGATTTTTTTTTATCGCTGTACTGGTGTCATTAGTGACAAAAAACAGCATTAGGGTAATTAGTATTAGGCCCAGATAGGTCTAGGGACCCCCCTAACCCCCCAATAAAGGTTTAACCCCTTGATCACCCCCTGTCACCAGTGATCACTGTATAAGTGTCATGGGTGATGCTGGTTAGCTAGATTTATTTTATAGCGTAAGGGTACATGTATATTACCCAATAAAGGTTTAACCCCCTGATTGGGTGAGATCGGTTAGGTTTTAGAGTCAGTCAGGGTCTGCGTTATCCCAGGCAGTGTCAGAGTAGTGCCAGTAGCTCTAACACCCACGCATGCACCATACACCTCCCTTAGTAGTATAGTGTCTGAACAGATCAATATCTGATCTGATCAGAACTATATTAGCGTCCCCAGCAGTTTAGGGTTCCCAAAAATGCAGTGTTAGCGGGATCAGCCCAGATACCTGCTAGCACCTGCGTTTAGCCACTCCGCCCAGCCCATCCAAGTGCAGTATCAATCGGTCACTTACAAAAACACAACACACATAACTGCAGCATTCACAGAGTCAGGCCTGATCCCTGAGAATGCTAACAGTTTTTTTGGTTGCGTTTGAATCAGTCGCTGACAGTCAGGTGCTTTTTTTCTTTGAGTCTCACTAGTGTACTAGTAAATTTAGAGAACAAAATGTCAAATCGAAGGTCCAATAGTGAGCATGACAGATAGTAAAGAGGAAGTCACTCATCTGTCAGATTCAGGCTCAGAATATGAACCTGTAGATAACAACAGCACCCTGACAGATAGCTCTGATGACGGAGTTGTGGTCCCTGCCAAGGTCAAGCGTACTAGACCCTGTTCTTCTGCTGTCGTTGAGGTGCAAGAACCACAGGTCCCTCGTATGGAGCAGTGAGCCAGTGCTAGCGCCGCTCATCCTTCTGGTGAACTGGCAAGCACCAACGGCCTAGTACATCCTGGTCATACATCCAGTACTGCAGTAACACGTGGTGATGTGACAAGTCTTCTTATTGCTGCCACCAAGAAGAAGACAAAGACAGGCCCGTCAAGCCCATAGTGCCATTCCTGCTGCATTCGCCAATCCTAATTGGGAGCCCACCACTTCTGCAACACCCATACTTCCCCCATTCACTGGCCAACCCAGAATTCAGGTGGAAACAGTTGATTTTACGTCACTTGATTTTTATTGGCTGTTTTTCACCGAAGAGCTCTATAGATCTATTGTGGACCAAAGCAATTTATATGCTGGGCAATTCATCACCGCTAATCCCCAGCTGACCCTTGCCAGAGATTGGAAACCAATTACGGTTTACGAATTTAAGACCTTCCTGGGCCTATCCCTCCTCATGGGCATAACTAAAAAGAGTGAGTTGCGGTCATATTGGTCCACTGACCCAATTCACCATATGCCCTTGTTCTCTGCCTCCATGACCAGGACACGATTTTAGCAGATCTTGCGGTTCATACACTTCAATGATAATGAACTCTGTGGTCCTAGGGTGACCCTGAATTTGATCTGCTCTATAAAATTCGGCCCCTCGTAAACCACTTCAACCAACGCTTTGCAGCCTTGTTTACTCCCCATCAAGTTGTCTGCGTTGATGAGTCCCTGATTAAGTTTTCTGGCCACTTGTCATTCAAACAGTATCTTCCCAGCAAGCGTGCCAGATATGTGGTCAAGATGTATAAGCTCTGTGACAGGGCCACAGGCTATACATATAGTTTTATGGTTTATGAGGGAAATGATAGTTACGTAGAGCCGGAGAACTGCCCAGACTACATAGGGAGCGCTGGTAAGATTGTGTGGGACTTGGTGTCACCCTTATTGGGAGAGGGGTACCACTTGTATGTGGACAATTATTACACAAGCGTGCCACTTTTTAGTTACTTGTTTTTTTTTTTGTTTCAATAATATTTATTGTTTGTGCTAAAACAGAAGTAAACAATGTGAACATTGCATGTCAAGCTATAGTTTAGTAAATACATATAAAGACAAGATGCGATTAACTATGGGTAAAACAAACAGAAACTTCCTTATGTATTATTCGTATGTCTTAAAGATAGGCATTGCCTGAGATACATGGTCCCTCAGAATGTGAGGTTGCTACTCCTCCAAGAACCCCTAGTGGGACCACTTTTGTTGCTTGGGGGAGATCCAATGTAGGTGTTACTGGTGAACCATGTATTCTCAAACATAAGAAAAAGAAATAACCGCGCTAAAATATATATGAATAAGATATGTGAAATATTCTTATATCGATGTCCCAAAAACCTCTGTGAGAAAATTCATGTATATATGTGAAACATTGCGATAATCAGAAAAATATATATAAGTCCATACATATAACTGTGAATCAAAAGGTGATGTCCATATGTGGTAGATGGAAATCTTTATATATGATAATTGACCAGAATCAGTCACAGAGAGAAGCCGATGAATGGACACAACCAGACTTGGTGGTAAAGATGAAAGAGACACCACACTCAGTGATCCGCCACCGCACAAATATTGCCCTTACCACAAGGCAAGCAAAAAGCAGCCTATGTTCTGTCCTGGTATGGGAAAATCCAGCTGGTGTGACTTGACTGCATACAGCGTGGCTAAGAGGATGTAGCAAGGACCCCACACTCTCGTCTCACAGGCATGTGAATGAAAAGAAACTGACCATAGTGTAATACTGGCAGGACAGTTTAATAAAAAAAGGTAGAAAACTTATATAAGTAGATTAAAAACAGCAAATAGCCGGCCGGCATAGCGAGCACCCGTCCACACCAGGATGGCGATGACGTCAGAGCGTCAACCTCCCGACGTACGTTTCACCACAAATGGCGTCATCAGAGAGGGAGGCGCAGTGATGCCAGGCAGTGTTTGACCCTGATGTAGGTGAATAGTTCTGTGGTTTGAAGCTTAAATTCACGTTGTAGTAGGGGGAAGGGTTTTGGCCAGGGGCCCTGAAGTAAGTCTTGAATGGATGTATTCCCCAGTTGTGTCCAACTGGATAAGGATAAGTCAGGTGAGAGGTGGTGAAGTGTTTCAATCAGTATAGGTATCGGGGTGTGGTGGGTGGGCTATGGATGGGATGGGCAAGAGTTTTCCATGCATGTGCTGCTGATTTCATGGAGGGGGTAGTGATGTCGGTACTCATCGACTTAGTGGGGTGCTCATCAGCTACCACTTCAGATTAAGGCGAAGTAGTGATGATCCTTCAAGTCTGCTCCACAGTTTACGTGGTTCAGAGTGGAATCAGTCAACCAATTGGACCAGTACAGATGCCAAATGGTAATCTTCAAAATCAATGGTCCCTGCTCCCCCTGCTAATTTATGTTTCCTAAGTGTCGTGTGTGTGCATCTAGGCTTGGTTCCTTTCCAAATGCATCTGTTGAGTAGTGTTTGCAGGTATTTGAAGAAGTATTTTGGTATGGGGATGGGTAGAGTTCTGAATAGGTAGAGAATTTGCGGGCGATAAATCATTTTAAATGTTGCTAGTCTGCCAGACCAGGAAAGTTTGTGTTGTGTTAAGGTTTGTGTGTCGGTTTGCAATTTGGTAAGAAGGGGTTTAAAGTTGCCTGAGAAAAGTTGTTTAGTCGATCTGGTGAGTTGGACCCCTAGATAGGATATGCTTTGGTCTGACCATGCAAATGGGTACTGAAGCTGTAGTAAGTTTTTAGTAGTGGCATCGCATTTAAGGTCTAGTATTTGTGATTTGTTTGTATTCAGTCGATGGTAAGATACTCTACTAAACCAATCTAAAGTTTTTTGGACTTCTGCGAGAGAGGAGGTTGGGTTTGTGAGAATCAGGATCACATCATCCGCAAAGAGACTGATTTTGTGTGAAGTTCTGTCTATTTGTAGACCAGAAATTTGAGGGTTTGAACGTATATTTTCCGCCAAGGGTTCCATCAGTAAGTTGAAGATGATTGGTGAGAGAGGACACCCTTGGCGGGTACCGTTTGTGATGTTGAATGATTGGGATAACATGTCTGCGGAGTAAACAGGAGCCGATGGTGTGGAGTAAAGTGCCATAATGGCCCTGTATATATGATCTTTGAAGCCAAATTTTTGGAGAACTTTTTGTAAATAGTTCCAGTGGACCCTGTCGAACGCCTTCTCTGCGTCTAGAGAGAGCAGCAGAGAAGGCGTTCCGCTGGAATCTGCATGGTGGATTACGTTTATCATTCGTCTTGTTGCGTCAGGAGCTTGTCTCCCTTTGGTAAATTCTGATTGGTCCAGATGGATGAGGTCTGGCATTATGTCTAGTAGGCATCTGGCAATGGTCTTGGCATAGATTTTTACATCCAAGTGTAGCAAGGATATGGGGTGAAAATTTTGGGGAGAGGTGGGGTTCTTGCCTTGTTTCTGGAGAGTTATAATTCTAGCATTTAAGGATTCACTAGGGAAACTAGAAAAGGAGGCAGCAGAGTTGAAAAGTTGGGTTAAGTGAGGTGTCAACTGAGTGGCTTAAGTCTTGTAGTATTCCCCGTTAGCCCAACGGGGCCTGGTGCTTTCCCCAAGGGTAGGGATTGTATTGTGGTGAGAATTTCTAGGTCAGTGAAAGTTTTGTTTAGTTATTGTAGTTGTGTTTCCGTCAGAGTCAGAAGTGTGATATGTTGTTAGAGGGTGTGGATATGTTCGTCTGTGGGATGAAATGTGGAAGGGTCATTGTGGATATTATATAAGTCGCTGTAGTAGTCACTAAATGTGTTCGCTATATCTTGTGGGTTAGTCAGGCATGCTTTGGTGTGTGGATGTATTAGGTGGTTTATTTTGGCTTTGGTCCTTTGTCCTTTAAGTCGTTGTGCCAATTTTCTCCCTGCTTTGTTGGAAGTGGAGTATGAGGTGGCCTTAATTTTACGTGTTCAAAGGAGTATAGGAGAAGTGATCTCAGTTCTTGCCTCAACGTTAATAATTGTGATGTGCGTGAAGGGGTCAAGTCAATTTTGTGTTGGGCTTCATAGCTAGCTATTTGTGAGGGGGTTTAGGTTTCTCCTGAGTTGCAGTGTATATTTTGAGAGGTCTGGAAAAATCTGGACTCCCTCATACAGCCGGGAAGCGGTGCCTTGGTCTTAGCTTCTGACATCATTCTCTCCTTGACGTGGAAGAAATGAACTCGCATGAGTACATCTCTTGGGACAGAAGCTGCTAGATGAGATGGTTTAGTTATTCTGTGAATCCTGTCAATGATGATGTCTCTGGGGGATGCATCAGGCAAAATAGTGTGCATGAGGTCCTTTGCATATTTAGGTAGATCTGTTGGAGGGACTGACTCAGGGACCCCCCGCAGCTTCTAAGTTGGCCAGCTTTGCCCGCACCCATTCTTGTTCATCTCTGACTTCATATGTGTCAATTAGATCATTTACCGTAGTAGTGCATTCAGTCATTCCTGCCTCAATTTTAGCGACCCTGCTATCCATACGATGTATGTCAGTGGAGATTTTATGGAATAAAGAGGACAGGTCGGTCATTAGTGATGACTGTAACGACATGAGCATGTCCTTAAGAGTAGCATATATTACTGGTTGCCCCATGGTTGGGAAAGATGCCATTGAGCTGTGCAGGGCCTGGTTGGAGCTGAGTGGATTGAAGGCCTGGGTCTCGAGTAGCGGTAATGGCGGCCATGGATGCGGAGCATCCATCCACATCCAGGCTTTGGCGGGGCTGCTCGTAAGGGGATCTGTCCCTGGATCAAGTGTGGGTGAAAGGGGGATGTGCTGAGAAGCCCATTTTTATCCTGGGATTCATCAGGAAGGTCCGTGTAGGCCTCTTACGGTGCTGCTAGGCCACCACCGCCATCTTGTGGAGTACTGACCTTGTCCTCTGGGGGAAACATGAAAGATGTCAGTTTCTGTGGTTTATAGTCTCCCATCCTCTTGCGGGACATTGCTGCTGGAACTGGGGAAGGCAGCAGAGTGGAGATAGCTAGATTGTGTGGCGTCGGACATGCCTGTGGCGATCCGCTGTTCTCTCTTACAGTGGAGCTACAGGGCTAAGCATCCATCTTCAGCACCGGCTAGACATGCCCCCTTTAGTCACTTGTTTGATCACCAAATTGGCGCATGTGGCACTGTGCAGTCTAGTCACCAGTGCTTACCCCAGCGGCTTGTAGATTCCCGTCTTAGGCTGGGGGAGAGAACCTGCTTGAGATGTAATAATTTGCTTGCTGTGAAGTGGAGGGATAATAAGAATGTTTTCGTTCTGTCCTCCCTTCATGCAGACACGGCAATCCAAATTCCTACGGCGACTGGTGTTGTGGAGAAACCCCTCTGTGTCCACGAATATAACCTTAATATGGGAGGGGTGGACCTCAAGGACCAGTTGTTGGTACCGTACCTAATTGCCTGTAAGGCCAGACGCTGGTACAAAAAAGTGTTTGTATACTTATTTCAATTGGCTCTGCTGAATGCTTTTGTGCTATACAAAGCTTCAGGATGAACTGAATCTTTCCTTATATACCAGGAAGAGATCATCACAGCCCTTCTGTTTCAGAGGGTGCTGTGGCCCAACTTCCCAATCCAAATGCAGTAAGTCGGCTGCATGAGAGGCATGTCCTCTCTGGTGCCCCTACCCAAAGAAACCCCCAAAGAAGATGTTGTGTCTGTAGAAAGCTCAGATATAGGCATGATAGCAGCTTTTATTGTCCCTCCTGTCCTGACCAATCTGGTCTTTGCATTGGTGACTGTTTCGAATGCTGCCACACACTAGTTGAGTATTAGCATAGGGTACAGCACTACACAGTCCTAGGCACACGTACACAGGGTCTCAAAAAATGTGATGGCCATCACATTTTGAGAGACTAATCTGCAACATTCAGTTTACAGTTTTTTTACAGTTTTTATAAAAGTGAAAAAGTGAAAAAAAAACACACACAAAAACACAAAAATAAAAAATAAAAAAGCCAAAAATAGTTGTGGTTTTATTTTTCTTCTCTCTCTCCCTATTGTTCTCTCTCTTATGTTCGCTCTCTACTGTCCACTTTACTGTTCGCTCACTAGTGTTCTATATCTATCGTTCTCTCTCTGTTTTATTTTTACTATGTTTTATTTGACTTGGTTAAATTGATGATAGGCAACTCCTATCCTCATATTGATTAGTGGTTCCAAATTAATAATAACTACTGCAGTAGGGAACAGACACAAAAGATATGCTCAACATCTTTCCAAATAACTGTTCTGCTTTATTATGACGCAATTGAAGGTTTTTATGCACATGATTAAGTAGGTATCACATTAATATTACAATTGTACGTTTATGGTAACAAGGGGCATTACATAGGCAGGCTAATTCTAATCAGGACTCGAAAGAATGTAAACATTTACTGAAAACATTATTAGTGCTGTGTGCACAGTGAGGGCAGTGTGCAATACATACAAAATACAATACAATTATATACAGAACTCACAAATTTCCATTACAGTCTCCCCTCTTTTGATCACTAACCATACCTGCTATAACCTTTAACCTGGAACCTCCACACGCTTAGGTGGAGGTAGTTCTGGTCAAAGAGGCAAAAAAAAACTCCATTGTGGAAAAAATAATAGCTGAGCAACTTTTTTCATTACCAAATGACTTGGTAAAACAAATTATTGATAAGACATATTTACAGAGTACTGTCTGTACACTCCTGTGGCCAGAATGGCCTTCTAGCTGAATTGTGGGCATGCTGACTTATCAGCATATGTAAACACAGACAATTTTACATAAAATGGAAAACATACAAAAGACAAATATGACTTCAACATGGCTAAACTACTTTTCAAATATATATATCCCTTACAATTAATCAATCAAAAAGTACCCTAGACTTTGATCACAAGAGGGAAACAAATCAAAAACAGAGATTTCTTTAATTTAGTCATTTTTGCAGTGTCTGGTGTGGATCCAGGTGACTTTTCCTTCAAGTTTTGCAAAAACTGTACATGAAATAGATGCTGTATTGAGTCTCCAAACATTTCCTTATATATAAATGTCTCTTAACAATCCACAAGTCACCTGGCTTTAGTTTTAGATCCTTCCAAACTTTTAGGATCTGGAATTGGGGAGAAAACACATAAATGAGTTTGTCAAAAAACCTTAAAAGATCAGCAACATTCTCTGCGAGATCTGAATGGAGGACTTCAGCTGCTGAGACAAAATATAAGCAAGTGAGTAACACACTCCCAAACCAAATCCCATAGGGAGAGAGTCCAACATCCCCCTTAGGGGTTTTATAAAATATAAGAAAACATTCAGGCAAAAGTTTTCTAGTTTCTTACTCTACTTTGTCCGCTACATTGTAGACAGTAGGGGGTGTAAAAATAAAACCTCAAAACTTCTAGTAAGGACTCTCCTATAAAAATGATTTCCTCTGTTACTCTCTGTACTTTCTGGCACTCTGTACTTACAAACTACTTCTGATAACACTTTTTACTGTGGCCTTTGCCGTAGCATTTGCCACTGGACATCCAGAAAACATGTCCATACAGACAAAATGCATACTTGTAAGATCCTGACTTGGGCATCTGGATATATCTTTTTGTAATCTCTGGAAGGGATGTTCAGCTTTTGGTAACACCTTTGGTAACAGGTAAAACAAGAAGTGGTATGTTATAAAAACAACTGTGGGGAACTCTGGCTCTATCCCATGCTCATTTACTAAGGCAGCCATCACTGCTTGTGACTGATGACACGGTCCATGTGTCAAACTGGAGGGAAAAGAGTGGTTGGCAGACATAAATGATCACCTTTTTCCAAAGTCCTGTTTCATAAGAAGTTGCCCTCTGTGGACCACTTGTTCTTCTCGTTCTGGGGTCCTTAAAGTTGAATTATTAATCCCAGCTATACTGGGCCAGAACTAGGGTGGAATCTGTGAGTTGCACAGATCCATCAAGTGTCCGGGGCTGTAAATGCAGCATCCTTAGTCACCTGGTCTGCTTCCATGTGTGAATGTTAATATGGCTACCTCAGCAGGAACCTGGAAGGCTGAAAACAGCCAATCAAATTAACTTGGCATGCTTGGTTGGTTTACTTGCCGAAGTAAAAACAAACTTCTGGCCCTTTAAATGGAACCAAAAGCTCTCTATATCTCGACTATCTATATAAATATACATTCTTTTTATAGCTCACAGGCTTTGCTAAAACAAAGATCCAATGACTTTGAATATAGAGTATCATTCTGGGTGATAAACTGCATACTCAAATCTACAAAAAATGTAATATCTGGGTCTTCAGGGAGTGTGTCCTGCATTGGGCTCACAGCAGCTGATTCCTACACCATCAATTTAACACATGTGTCTTCCTTTGTCTCCAGCCTCCTCCAATAGAGGCAATAAGGTGGCTGGATTCAAATGTACGCATCTTTCATTGTTAGATTTGTACATAAGCAAACTTATATTTTAAACCTTTCATTAGACAAACATTTAGTTAGCTGTATATTTGCTGCGCAGAATGTCGGACCATTAAAAATTAAATGTTTGACCAAAACAATATCTAACTTTGTCTAATAGCACCTTGCATAAAAGCTACAGCTCTGATATATCGGGGTGAACCCTTCATTTCTGGGTCCAGCTACATAAATATATTACAATGGCTTGTTTTTTATCAAGCTGTTTGTGTAAGAACTCCAGTTTCATGTTTCAAAAGACAACTTTTTCCTGGCAATATTATAATAAATGATAACAATACCCTGCGGTCATGGAGAGATGCCCACAAATCCAAAATATTCTTCTGCTTATACCACTGTTCTTACAAGGAAAAGGGGCACATCATTTCACAATCCACACATTCTGCTTTGGATTTCAAAAATAAAAATAAATAAAACAAAAGGGTCAACAATCTGTATGATGGACCAGAAAGCATCAAAAACTAAAAAACAACTGGCTGCAGGTGGCATCTATCCTAGCAGGGTCTGTGGACTTGAAGTGATGGATCTGTTATATTTAAATTTTATTTATTATAACTCTCACATCATGGACCGCACATCAAGTTATTACCAAGAACCTTAATATTTCATTTTTGTAGAAAAACTTATGTATCCCATCCATCTTGGCTTCGTTAAATATTATGGCAGCTGTATTCCAAATAACAACCTCATCTTAATCTATTTTTCTCTCAATAAGGGCTTATTGAATAAATGTAAAATTACAAAATTGTTATCTTAATCTAAACTAATCCCATTTTTACAAATTTCCCCAATAACCTGGATTTCATTTCCAACCAAAGGTTGTCTAAACCAGTTTCAATATATCTATATTATTAATAAAATTGTTAAACTCATATTAGAAATGAATACTCATTATTACTTAATTTTACTTAATTTCCCTTTTTTAAATGCAGTTTTCACTATCAAAGGATATTCAATTTGTGTAATACACGGTTAAATGTAACCTTCATTTTACCATGTTTGGAAAACAGATTCAGAATAATTGTGATCACATTGTTTACCATTAGATTCGTTAACCCGGCACATTTTGTTATAAATGTTTTGTCTAAAAAACTGGAATTGGCATGGTGTCCTTCCAGCTTATCACTGATCTCTCATCCCAGCCACATTCGTTCATGAGAGCACAAAGGAGGGGGTCACATCTGTGTACATGACACACACAAGCAATAGTACTAAAGGTCCCAGCATTCGCACACATACACCAATATATCTCTCTTAAATCGCTTACTTTTTCCCATTTGTACACTACACATGCATATCATTCTCTCACTTTCTTTTAACTCTTTAATATTTCCCTGCCTTAAATTCTGCATTCCTTATTTTGTTCAGATATCCTTTATATCTAGCTTCTATGATCAGATGGGGAGCCAGAGTGCTCATGCCATCTTCCCTCTCTGACAACATATACAGTATTCTGTTTTAATTCTCATTTCTCTGTTTCTGATTTTTACTAGTTGTAGTGCCTGACCCCAAATTCATCCCACAACTTAACATGAAAATGTCCCTTTCTGTCTAGTGTTAATGTCACCCTTGATCCTTCCTGCTCACATAGATAGCTGTTTCTCCAGCTGTTTACTCTGCATGATTCTTAGTCCCTGTGGACCTTGGTAACCCAGTTACCCATTGTGGATCCCTGTCCACTTTAACCATTAATCTAGGGGCTCAGTATAGGCGGAACCGTACCTTTGGTTCATATATAGCGCTCTTCTTGCGCTGGGCATTTTTGAGGGTCTCTTACCCTTCATTCCCTTACTTAATTCAATGCCCATAATGACTGGCCAGTCTTCTCTCTTCTCTACATGTGCCTATACCCTCTTGCCTCTAAACTACTTTATCTAGCAGATTTACTACATATACCTGTGAACACCACTATTCTTCCCTTTCTTATCTATAACACTCCGATGGACAATAGACAGGGACAACATAACATATAACCACCAATCAATACAGTTTGGTTAAGGGGAGTAAAATAGGTACCCTTTGTCTCTAAAATGCCTTACCGATCAAGGAAGTCTGATAACTCAAATGTAGGCAAAATACTTACCTCAGCCGGCTGATTATCAGAAATTCCCAGTTCGTCTCAAGCTCCTCGTTTCGGATACTCAGGGTCACCTGGAATCCCCTCCTGGCTGGCTCGCCATGCTGACTTGGTTAAATTGATGATAGGCAACTCCTATCCTCATATTGATTAGTGGTTCCAAATTAATAATAACTACTGCAGTAGGGAACAGACACAAAAGATACACTCAGCATCTTTCCAAGTAACTGTTCTGCTTTATTATGATGCAATTGAAGGTTTTTATGCACATGATTACGTAGGTATCACATTAATATTACAATTGTACGTTTATGGTAACAAGGGGCGTTACATAGGCAGGCTAATTCTAATCAGGACTCGAAAGAATGTAAACATTTACTGAGAACATTATTAGTGCTGTGTGCACAGTGAGGGCAGTGTGCAATACATACAAAATACAATACAATTATATACAGAACTTACAAATTTCCATTACATATTGTATTTGCTTTGCAGGTATGGTAAGTCCTACTGTTATATTGTAATGTTACTTTGTTTTATTATTAACCATCATTTGCTTAGCAGGTACGCCACTCAGCTGCAGCACTGGTTTATTTATCTTGACAGCAATGTCGTTTGATCCCACGATACGTAAATCAGCAACTCCAGCGCTGTAGGAGGTGATTTCACCACCACAGTTAAAAAAAAATGGTGCATGTATGCCCATCATTAGAAGTGGGTGGATGAAGGGTGGTATTCTAATGGTGGGCATAACCACCGATCAGCCTGTGGGCTGCATGAAAAAAGAACATTACAATGTATGCCCAACAAGGACCAGCTTCTTGCTGGACTTTGAGTGGTTATATCAAAATGATGCCTGCAGGTTTAGGTATCATCTTGGTATCTTTCTTTTCAGCCAGCAGTTGGCTTTCATGTAAAAGCAATCCTAGTGGCTAATTAGCCTCTTTACAAGCAGTGGGAGGGAATGTCCCCCCCTCCACCGTCTTCCATGATTTACTCCGGCTCCCCTGTCCCAACAGGGAACCCGAGAATGCAGCCTATGGTTCCGCTAGCTCACCATAGAGCTGATCAGAGACCAGAATAGCTTCAATCATCTCTATGGCCTAAGAAACCAGAAGCGCATTTCATGAGTTAGGTTTCGACGGACATAAACATCGCTTTGGGAAATTGGCAAAGCATTTTATCACACCGATCTTGGTGTGGTCAGATGCTTTGAGGGCAGATGAGAGATCTAGGGTCTAATAGACCCCATTTTTTTAAAAAAACGAGTACCTTTCACTACCTATTGCTGTCATAGGGGATATTTACATTCCCTGGGATAACAATAAAAATGATAAAAAAAAATGAAAGGAATAGTTTAAAAATATAATAAAAAAGCAAAATAAATAATAAAAAAACAAAAAAAGTGCCCCTGTCCCCCCGTGCTCACGCGCAAAGGTGAACACAAGTGTTGGTCTGGTGTCATATGTAAGCAGCAATTGCACCGTGCATTTGTGAGGCATCACTGTGAAGGTCAGATCGAGGGCAGTAATTTTAAGGCTTTTAAAGGCTTTTAAAAATGTATGTAGTTTGTCACCGCTGCATGTTTGTGCGCAATTTTAAAGCATGTTATGTTTGGTATCCATGTACTCGGTATAAGATCATCTTTTTTATGTCATCAAACATTTGGGCAATATAGTGTGTTTTAGTGCATTAAAATAAAAAGAAACTGCGTTTGAAAAATTGCTGCTCAAATACTGTTTAACCACTTCAATACCAGGTACTTAGACACCTTCCCGCCCAGGCCAATTTTCAGCTTTCAGCGCTGTCGCAATTTGAATGACAATTGCGCGGTCATGCTACACTGTACCCAAACAAATTTTTTATCATTTTGTTCCCACAAATAGAGCTTTCTTTTGGTGGTATTTGATCACCTCTGCGTTTTTTATTTTTTGCGCAGCAAATAAAAAAAGACCGAAAATTTAGAAAAAAACAAGTTTTTCTTTGTTTCTGTTAAAATTTTTTGTAAATAAGTATGTTTTCTTCTTCAATGATGGGCACTGATATGGCTGCACTGATGGGCACTGATACGGTGGCACTGATGGGCACCGATGAGGTGGCACCAATGAGGTGGCACTGATGAGGTGGCACTTATGGGCACTGATGATGGGCATTGATAGGCAGCACTGATGGGCACTGATAGGTGGCACTGGTATGCAGCACTGATGGGCACTCATAGGTGGCACTGATGAGCACTCATAGGCGGCACTGATGGGCACAGATGGCCACTGACAGGTGGCACTGATGACACTAATTGGTGGCACTGAATAAACTGATTGGTGGCATTGCTGGGCATAACGGAAACATAATGGTGCCAATCAGTGCCCATTTGTGGGCAATGATTGGCACAGATTGGGCACATTGGGCACATGTGGATGGCCATGGGGTACATACCTGGCCATCCACATGTTGCCCCTTCCCTGGTGGTCCTAGTGGCAATCCCTGGTGGTCCAGTGTGGTGATCTGAGGGGGGGCTGCGCTGATAAACAATCAGCGCAGACCCCCCTGTCAGGAGAGCCGCCGATCGGCTCTCCTCTACTCGCATCTGTCAGACGCGAGTGAGGAAAAGCCGATCAACGGCTCTTCCTATTGACATCGTGATCAGCTGTGATTGAACATGGCTGATCACGTGGTAAAGAGCCTCCGCCGGAGGCTCTTTACCAAGATCGGTGGAGCGGTGTGTCAGGCTAACACACCGCTCCACCGATCGCCGCGATGCGCACCCCGCGGGTGCGCGGTGGCATGTTATCCTGCTGGACGTCATATGACGCCCAGTCAGGATAACGCAACCACTTCCCGGACATCAATCCACTATAGGCCGGGCGGGAAGTGGTTAAAAAAAAATTGCAACACACACCATTTTAATCTGTTGGGCCTTTTTCATGTAAACAAAAAGTGCCAGAAAGGACTTTTTCTTCAAGTGGTTAGAAGAGTGGGTGATGTGTGACATAAGCTTCTAAATGTGTAAAAAATGCCAGGACAGTTCAAAACACCCCCAAATGACCCATTTTTGGAAAGTAGACACCCCAAGCTATTTACTGATAGGCATGTTGAGTGCATGGAATATTTTATATTTTGCAACAAGTTTTGGGAAAATTACACTTTTACTTTATTTTGTTTTTGCACAAAGTTGTCACTAAATGATATATTGTTTAAACATGGTATGGTTATATGTGGAATTACACCCCAAAATACATTCTGCTGCTTCTCCTGAGTATGGGGATACCTCATTTGTGAGACTTTTTGGGAGCCTAACCGTATACAGGACCCCGAAAACCAATCACCACCTTCAGGATTTCTAAGGGTGTAAATTTTTGATTTCACTCCTCACTACCTATTACAGTTTTGAAGGCCATAAAATGCCAAGATAGCACAAACCTGCCCAAATTGCCCCATTTTGAAAAGTAGACACCCAAAGGTATTTGCTAAGAGGCATGGTGAGTATTTTGGAGATCTCATTTATTTTTGCAAATGAAGAAAGAAAAGAAAATTATTTTTTCTTTTTTCAATTTTCAAAACTTTGTGACAAAAAGCGAGATCTGCAAAATACTCAACATGCCTCTCTGCATATAGCTTGGGGTGTCTACTTTCCGAAATGGGGTCATTTCTTTTTTTTAGTTTTTTTACTATCTGGGCATTTTATGGCCTCCGAAACTGTGGTCGGCAGCGAGGAGTGAAATAAAAAATGTACGCCCTTAGAAAGCCTGAAGGTGGTGATTGGTTTTCGGGGCCCTGTACGCGGTTAGACTGTCAAAAAGTCCCAAACGTTTTACACATGAGGTATCCCCATACTCAGGAGAAGCAGCAGAATGGATTTTGGGGTGTAAATCCACATATACCCATGGCATGTGTGCGCAATATATCATTCAGTGACAACTTTGTGTAATTTTTCAATCACTTGTGACAAAAAAATAAAATATTCAATGGGCTCAACATGCCTCTCAGCAATTTCCTTGGGGTGTTTACTTTCCAAAATGGGGTCATTTGGTGGGGTTTGTACTGCCCTGCCATTTTAGCACCTCAAGAAATGAGATAGGTAGTCATAAACTAAAAGCTGCGTAAATTCCAGAAAATGTACCCTAGTTTGTAGACGCTATAACTTTTGCACAAACCAATAATTATACGCTTATTGACTTTTTTTATACCAAAGACGTGTGGCTGAATACATTTTGGCCTAACTGTATGACTAAAATTGAGTTTATTAATTTTTTTTATAACCAAAATTAGAAAATATCATTTTTTTCAAAATTTTCGGTCTTTTTCCATTTATATCGCAAAAAATAAAATCGCAGAGGCAATCAAATACTATCAAAAGAAATCTCTATTTGTGGGAAAAAAAGGACGCAAATTTTGTTTGGGTACAGCATTGCATGACCGCGCAATTACCAGTCAAAGCAGCGCAGTGCCAAATTGTAAAAAGTGCTCCGGTCATTGAGCAGCCAAATCCTCCGGGGCTGAAGTGATACATTTGTAAATACCATGACGATTGTACATGAAATGCAGCTGTAGCTATCCTATTGTTAAAGGTGGCAACAAATGGCAGAGGTATGTACAGTACCTTAACCACTTAGGCTGGATTCGCACCTATGCATTTTTAGTGCTTTTTGCATTTTGCAGATTTGCACCACAGAGCAAGTTCCATAGGAAACCATGTTAAATCGACTGTAGTGCAAATCTGCAAAATGCAAAAAGCACCAAAAATTCATAGGTGTGAATCCAGCCTTAAGCCCCGGACCATTTGGCTGCCCAAAGACCAGAGCACTTTTTGTGATTCAGCACTGTGTCACTTTAACTGACAATTGCGCGGTCATGCAACGTGGCTCCCAAACAAAATTGACGTCCTTTTTTCCCCACAAATAGAGCTTTCCTTTGGTGGTATTTGATCACCTCTGCGGTTGTTATTTTTTGCAATTTTGAAAAAAATGCATTATTTTTTACTTTTTGCTATAATAAATATCCCCCAAAAATATATAAAAAACATTTTTTTCCTCAGTTTAGGCCGATACGTATTCTTCTACACATTTTTCGTAAAAAAAAACGCAATAAGCGTTTATTGATTGGTTTGTACAAAAGTTATAGCATCTACAAAATGGGGGATAGTTTTATGGCATTTTTATCAATAATTTTTACTAGTAATGGCGGCGATTGTGACTGCGACATTATGGCGGACAGATCAGACACTTTTAGCATGATTTTGGGACCATTCACATTTATACAGCGATCAGTGCAATTAAAAATGCATTGATTACTGTGTAAATGTGACTGGCAGTGAAGGGGTTAACCACTAGGTGGCGCTGTAGGGGTTAAGGGGGGCTATGTGTGACATGACACTGATCACCGCTCCCGAATACAGGGAGCAGTGATCAGTGTCACTAGGCAGAACAGAGAAATGCTTGTTTACATCAGCATTTCCCCGTTCTTCCTCTCTGTGAGATGATCGCGGGTATCCCCGTGGACATTCTCACCACTCACGGTAAAGGGCAATGTACAGGTACGTTAATCTGCCTGTACGTGCCCTTCTGTCAACGTGTATTGGCATGAGCCATTCGGCAAGCGGTTAAGCAGGCATGTCATTGTCAATAGGCCTTTGCATGTACTGTAACTGTTGCAGCAACTTGTCTGTTCAGTGGAACTCAAAAATCTAAAGCAACTGGGAGAAAGAAATGAAACAAAACAATATAGAGAATTTGTCAGGAAGGGTTTGCCATAAGACAAGATGATTCCTGCTGGAAAATTCCTGTTCCCCGAACTTCTGTTAGAAGAGCTGCGTTAGCACATGCTAACACGTGTGTGCATCTCCCATGACAGATGGGGATGCCCAATAGGCTATTTAATCTGGGTCAGTACCCAGGATCAGTGCTGTCTTCAGCATTCCCATGATTGTCCTGTTCCCTGTTTATCTGCATCTACTTCCAGTTATCTACCCGGCTTGTTCTGACTACTCCTGCTTTCCACCTGCATCGACCCCGGCTTGTACCTTGACCACTCTCCAGCCCCGCATCTGTACCTTATCTTATCGCACTGTGTATGACCCGGCTTGTCTGACTCTGTTTATGTTCCAGTCTACATATGGAGCTACCTAGTTGAAAACATCTGTCCACCTTCTGTTGGGACCTGCTCTTCTACTGACCATGTCTACAGTCAGGTCCATAAATATTGGGACATCGACACAATTCTAATCTTTTTGGCTCTATACACCACCACAATGGTTTTGAAAAGAAACAAAAAAGATATGCTTTAACTGCAGACTTTCAGCTTTAATTTGAGGGTATTTACATCCAAATCAGGTGAACGGTGTAGGAATTACAACAGTTTGTATATGTGTCTCCCACTTTTTAAGGGACCAAAAGTAATGGGACTATTGGCTGCTCAGCTGTTCCATGGCCAGGTGTGTGTTATTCCCTCATTATCCCATTTACAAGGAGCAGATAAAAGGTACAGAGTTCATTTCAAGTGTGCTATTTGCATTTGGAATCTGTTGCTGTCAACTCTCAATATGAGATCCGAAGAGCTATCACTATCAGTGAAGCAAGCCATCATTAGGCTGAAAAAACAAAACAAACCTATCAGAGAGATAGCAAAAACATTAGGTGTGGCCAAATCAACTGTTTGGAACATCCTTAAAAAGAAAGAACGAGCCGGTGAGCTCAGCAACACCAAAAGACCCGGAAGACCACGGAAAACAACTGTGGTGGATGACCGAAGAATTTTTTCCCTGGTGAAGAAAATACCCTTCACAACATTTGGCCAGATCAAGAACACTCTCCAGGAGGTAGGCGTATGTGTGTCAAAGGCAACAATCAAGAGAAGACTCCACCAGAGTGAATACAGAGGGTTTACCACAAGATGTAAACCATTGGTGAGCCTCAAAAACAGGAAGGCCAGATTAGAGTTTGACAAACAACATCTAAAAAAGCCTTCACAGTTCTGGAACAACATCCTATGGACAGATGAGACCAAAATCAACGTGTACCAGAGTGATGAGAAGAGAAGAGTATGGAGAAGAAAAGGAACTGCTCGTGATCCAAAGCATACCACCTCATCAGTGAAGCATGGTGGTGGTAGTGTCATGGTGTGGGCATGTATGGCTGCCAATGGAACTGGTTCTCTTGTATTTATTGATGATGTGACTGCTGACAAAAGCAGCAGGATGAATTCTGAAGTGTTTCGGGCAATATTATCTGCTCATATTCAGCAAAATGCTTCGGAACTTATTGGACGGCGCTTCACAGTGCAGATGGATAATGACCCGAAGCATACTGCAAAAGCAACCAAAGGGTTTTTTAAGGGAAAGAAGTGGAATGTTATGCAATGGCCAAGTCTATCACCTGACCTGAAACCGATTGAGCATGCATTTCACTTGCTGGAAGCCCAGAAGCTAGCACAACTACCGACACTTGTGCTACTCTGCCCTCCTGTCTACTCTATCAGGGGCCCCAAGTCAGGGCTGTAAGAGAGGCCTTCCTCTGCAAACCTGACTCTTCCTACCAGGTACTGTATATGACATAACTATAGGGGAAAAAAAATCTCATAAAACTTGATGAACAACATTATGCTGCTGATCTGAAATAGGGTAAAAGGCTTCTCAAGCTGGTCATCACAATTGGCTTACCTAAAGGTTTTAAAGCATGTACAGTAATTACAAGGGGTTGACTTAAATAGGCAATTAAGAAAGTGAAAACCTACACCTTGGGCAGAAGGCAGTGCTGTGAATTCAGAATGGGTTAAATTCCCAGGCTGGGGAGATATTGTCTGAAAGAGATGTTGTGTGATCCTGTTCTTCCATATATGAGGGTCAATCCTCACTTTTCATGAGGCAGAATGCTTCCTCAATTGTAGAGACTGTGTAGGTAGCTCCATTCTTAGTCATAATAAGTTTGATAGAATAACTAGTGATGAGCTGAATACACCTAAGTTCTATTTGGGCAGGATTCAGCAAACACGGTGCTGGTGCCAAATCTGAATCCCATTGAACTCAATAGGAGCCAAATGTTGAAAATCAGTTTTGGCTGTTTTCTAGGCTAATATATTAGGTATTTTCAAACAAATGCCACAGTTGCTAAATACTGCCTTGAGGGACATGTACAAAAGTAAAGAAAAACTCCCCGAAAGAACATGCCTGGGGATGTTTTTTCACATGACAGAAGTGAATTCTAGCTGGTACATTCTGACAGTCACCCAGGAATATGTGAGGGCTTAGCCAATCTGCGAGCTCTGTCCACAACCACCTCTTAGGAAAGGGTGGGAGGAAGGAAAGCAGACATAATTTACTTTATACTGTATAACATGATGCCAAGGGCACATTGTCAGATTACAATAATGAAATTGTATATTTCCATCCCTGGATTCCTATTGGCTTTATTGGGGTATTGCAGAAATCTTGAAGTCTGTGACATTGCCAGAAGACATGGAGGAAAATTCCCACACCACCTTAGCAGTGCAAGCACTTGTGGGTATATTTTATTACGTTTTGTAAAGGTTCTGTACCAGCATGTAGGTAGCTTTCTTGATATTTACCTTGTATACAATCTTGCAAAAATGTTTTCTACAAGTCATCCTCCCACCTTCATAAGAATGAGAGATCCTGTTGGTTCCCATCTCTGATAATTATATTGTAGAAGAATAAAAAGAAGTGATGTAGGGGGTCTGGTCTAGGAATAATTGTCTGAATGGGGTGTTGGCCTTTATTTCTTTATAGTTTTTCAAGTGGCACTCAAAGGTAGTAGCTGAGTTGGGAGGGTTGTAGAAAGTTTAGATCTGATGTAAAGGTAGTTTTCAGCTCCACCCTTTCCATAGAAGGATTATGATGATTAAAATTAACAAGCCTAACGATTCCCCTTTTAGGTAGATTCTAGAACTTTGGGCCATTGAGGCTGTGGTTAAAGTTTGAAGATCCCAACATAGAGATAATAGAATCTGGATAGAGAATAGTCTGGAAAAGGGTCATTGCTATTTTTTACTGTAGGGCTGATAAGTGGACGACTATTGACTATCTGAAAGAAAAAAGGAGTTACTTTAGCCAGGGTAAGAAAGGGAGTGGTGGGGGGAGTTGTAACGAGTACTTGTTCCAGTTGGATCTAGGGATTAATGTGTACACTAATCCACTAGTCTAAAGAAGTGGATGATTTGGTACTTGATCTGGGAATCCAATTCCACCTTTCGATTTTAGAAGGCTCGTTATGGATATGTTGAGTGGTTCTTATCTGCCAAATCATATACAGTATGCCACAAGAATTGAGGCAGTAGGTTTCACAAAATCATGAATAGCATTTAACCAATAGGCATATTAATTGCTGTAAGACATAAAATAATGGGTCAGGGATAGAGACTAGGAGTTCCTGTACTACTGGCCTACTTCTTTACACCGGAGAACCCACACAGTGTTCTGACAGCCCGGACATGCATCAGGGCAACAAACCCAAGTCTCAGCACTCCCAATCAGCTGCCTCTCGATCTAGGAAGGAGGCTATAAGAGGTTATTTTCACACTCAGCAGAGTCTATTGTGGTGGCAGGTAGCTCTAAGATGATGTCAGAGCAGGAGGTGATGGAGCCGCCCTCCCTCTTCCTCCCTCTCATGAACATATCACTTCTCTGAGAGAACAGGAGTCACAGAGGTGAAGAAGTGGGCTTTCATAATTTTAAAGGTGTGTTTAAAAAGTACTTTGTTGTGCTCCCCACTAAAAGACATATTGAGGGTATGTTTCTATATATGTAACAACAACATGCTCAGCATGTAGCAGAGTTCCCCATAGATTTACAAGGCTTTCATCAACGTCCTGATGCTGTTGAGCCTGCCCTTACATCTATTGCTTCTTCTATTGTGCAATTACAAGAAACTGTGACTATTTAACATCAGTTATTCAGGATCTGTGGACTCAAATGAATGACATAAACTGGCATAATAATGTCCAACTCATTCAGGCCCATGGCCTTTGCTGCCTCTTGACATGTTGCTTCCATAGTGGAGTTCATAACTAACTCCACTTATAACTCTGTTGTGAATTTAAATATGGAGTAATTATGGGCTTGTAGGCTCTGTTCTTGTTTATTTATTTATTGCTCTGAACTGTTTGTCTCATGTTTTATATATATTTAATAAAGCTTCTTTAAAAAAAAAATGTCCGGCTGCATGACATCCCTGAGGTGACCAGCCAGGTGAATCTTGAAACTGCAGTCCAGGCCATCCTCAATTGCTTTTTGGATGATCCAGACAGCCCTCAACTAAAGCAAGATTGGGTTCATAGAAACCTAGGGACACACTGGGCCTTGGTAACATTGCCCTAAGGGTACCCTTACTGAAGTGTTATGTGCTCTCTTGCCTTAAATACCCCGCAGGGGCATGCATTGCAGAACTCTTAAGTCCATGTGATGTCCTGTGCAGGATTAATTTTTACAAGAAAAAGGAGCATGTTTTATGTAAGGCATGGGAACATGGCTCAGTGGATTTTGATGGTGCCACTATTACTGTAGTGCATGATTTGTTTTTAAGAACACTAGCATGGCATAGAGCCCTACACCCTCTTACAAGATTGCCACAAGAGAAGGACATACCTTATAACTGGGGCTATCCCATTCATCTTGCAGTCTGCATAAATGTCAAGTGAAATATCATGGTATAAACAATCATAATGTGTACAAAAAAAAAAAAAAAAAAATCCTGATCACTTCCCCAGAGTAGTACAGTGTTACTATGGTATTGCTCTGGCCACTGTGTGTTAATAACAAAATCATAAATAACAAAAAAACAAATACAAAAAAAAACATTAACTTCTTTTTTTTTTTACATACTGTCACCAATCAGTGTCCCTGATCACTGTCATGCCCATCATATGATAATGCTGTACTGCACTGGTGACAGTATGTAAAAAAACAATTGTAAAATTTGTTTTTATTTCTTCACCTTACAAAATATTGTGACAAAAAATGACAACTTCAAAAAACTCACACTGCCTCTTACTATAATACCTTGGACTGCGTACTTTTCAAAAGGGGTCATTTGGGAGATATTTGTACTGTTCTGGTGTTTTCAGGTCTCAAGAAATGAGATAGGCTGTCAGTACATCAGGATTGATTCATTTTCAGAGATATACCATAGTATATGGACTCTATAACTTTACTACAGACTAAATGAAGAAAGATTATTTATGTGCAAAATGTTATAACAGAAACCAAGAAAAACACTTTTTTTAAATTCTTGGTCTTTTTTTAGTTTACAAAAAATTAAAAAAACAGCAGTGATTAAATACAACCAAAAGAAAGCTCTATTTGTGTGAAAAAATGATAAAAATGTTATATGGATACAGTGATGCATGACTGCGCAATTGTCATTCAAAGTGCGACAGTGCTGAAAGCTGAAAATTGGCCTGGGCAGAAAAGGGGGTAAAAGTGCCAGTATTAAAGTGGTTAATATTATAAAAGTGGACCCAACATAGTGCATCTCTTGGGAGTGCTTGAGATAGGTTTCTCAATCCTATTCCCTGCCCAGTTCTATAGTTGTGGTCACTGTGGGGTTGACCTAGAACACTATTAAAAAAAGCAGTGACCGATCTTGAATAGCCAGATACTTTCAACACAGTGGATGCGGTGGATGGCAGAAGGCATTCCATACTGATTGGTGATAACACACAGTTTGATTATTCCACTAAATGCCTGTCACAATTTATGCAAGTGTGGTTTTATGGAGGTGGTCATCTTGAATAAACTTTTAAAACGGTATCACACTATGTGGAGCCTTTTTTTACATGACTAAACCACCTTTGGAGATGAGCTGTTTGAGATAACCAGACCAAACGGGAGACACCTGGTGTGTTCAAGGCTTTTGAATTACAGTACATCTCTTTGGTGTGTAAACCCCTAGGGTAGTGTGCTTCACGTGGTGTGGACTCTGATGGATGGTATATGCCTATCAATCATTAAGTAGAATCCTTCACCTATCATTTGAACTGTCTCATTATCTATCAACATGCTACCGATTTCTCATATGTTTTTATATGTGAATGCTGGTCATATTTCATTTATTTGATTGGAGCGCTGCTTTAAGTATTGGAATTTTGTCTTTATGAACTAATGATTTCTTTTTTACTTACGTGTATATATACCACCATGGTTGAGCCACAACCCCCATCTTAAATTCTTCACTTTGGCTTAATTTTTTCCATGTTTGGTTTAGCTTTATAAATGTGAATAAATATTTGCATATAAATATGACTGATTTTATTCAGGGTGTACATTATTCCTTTTAAACAGACTTCTCTACAAATCAAGTCACACTGGATAACTGCTATGTATCATTGTTTAGCAAAAAAGCTTTTAGATTCTCAAATATTAGCTTAGTTTATCAGCGTTACGTCGGAAACAGCAAGAGCCAATATTATTTCAACTAACTGCACATTACTTTCACTGACTTAACAAACCTTAATAATTTTTCCCTAGAGAGGGAAACAGAAGAAAATGACTCTCATTATTCAGTTTCTGGATTAATTTAATATATATATTGTTAAATCGATGATTTGTGTTACCCAATGCACAACATTAAATGGCTGCCTGAATGTTAAATTACACTTTTTCTCTTTTTAATTGTATGTATTTTGTCTATTTCACACACAGTACACTTGAACTGAAAGTATTCCTTGGTTCCCCGTAAACCATGACGAAAAACTGCAACTATTATTTTCTCCATAATTGATCTACACTACTGTATGCCTTTCAAAGGCCCTTTATTATTTGTGTGCTCCTTTCCTAGCACTCTGAAAGTCCATCAGGTCCCTCTATTGCAATTCAGAATTAGCTTTTTCAAATCTAGCCATTCAGATGTTATATTAGCAAATAGCAATCATTATCTTAAATGACTTAAAAATTACTGCTGAAAATACAATGCATTATAAGCAAATATTTTATGCAGTTTTTCCACATAAAATATTTAAATCATTGTATATTGATCCAGAGATGCATGTACAATATATATACAATTTATATATACAGTATATAAATGTATGTGTGTATATATATATATATATATATATATATATATATATATATATATATATATACACCCCTCACATTTTTGTAAATATTTTATTATATCTTTTCATGTGACACTGAAGAAATTACACTTTGCTACAATGTAAAGTAGTGAGTGTACAGCTTGTATAACAGTGTAAAGTTGCTGTCCCCTCAGAATAACTCAACACACAGCCATTAATGTCTAAATTGGCAACAAAAGTGAATACACCCCTAAGTGAAAATGTCCAAATTGGGCCCAATTAGCCATTTTCCCTCCCCTTGTAATGTGACTCATTAGTGTTACAAGGTCTCATGTGTGAATGGGGAGCAGATGTGTTAAAATTGGTGTTATCGCCCTCACTCTCTCATACTGGTCACTGAAAGTTCAACATGGCACCTCATGGCAAAGAACTCTCTAAGGATCTGAAAAAAAGAATTGTTGCTCTACATAAAGATGGCCTAGGCTATAAGAAGTTTGCCAAGACCCTGAAACTGAGCTGCAGCACGGTGGACAAGATCATACAGTGGTTTAACAGGACAGGTTCTACTCAGAACAGGCCTCGCCATGGTTGACCAAAGCAGTTGAGTGCATGTGCTCAGCATCATATCCAGAGGTTGTCTTTGGGAAATAGATGTATGAGTGCTACCAGCATTACTGCAGAGGTTGAAGGGGTGCGGGGTCAGCCTGTCATTGCTCAGACCATACGCCGCACACTGCAACAAATTGGTCTGCATGGTTGTCATCCCAGAAAGAAGGATCTTTCTGAAGACAAGCAGACTAAAGACATGGATTACTGGAACCATTTCCTGTGGTCTGATGAGACCAAGATAAACTTATTTTGTTCAGATGGTGTCAAGTGTGTTGTGGCGGCAACCAGGTGAGGAGTACAAAGACAAGTGTGTCTTGCCAACAGTCAAGCCCAGTGGTGGGAGTGCCATGATCTGGGGCTGCAGGAGTGCTGCTGACACTGGGGAGCTACAGTTCATTGAGGGAACCATGAATGCCAACATGTACTGTGACATACTGAAGTAGAGCATAACCCCTCCCTCCCGAGACTGGGCCGCAGGGCAGTATTACAACATGATAACAAGCCCAAACACACCTCCAAGACAACCACTGCCTTGCTAAAGAAGCTGAGGGTAAAGGTGATGGACTGGCCAAGCATGTCTCCAGAACTAAACCCTATTGAGCATCTGTGGGGCATCCTCAAATGGAAGGTGGAGGAGCGCAAGGTCTCTAACATCCACCAGCTCCGTGATGTCATCATGGAGGAGTGGAAGAGGAATCCAGTGCAACCTGTGAAGCTCTGGTGAACTCCATACCCAAGAGGGTTAAGGCAGTGTTGGAAAATAATGGTGGCCACATAAAATATTGACACTTTGGGCCCAATTTGTACATTTTCACTTAAGGGGTGTATTCCTTTTTGTTGCCAGCAGTTTAGACATTAATGGCTGTATGTTGAGTTATTTTGAGGGGACAGCAAATTTACACTGTTATACAAGCTGTACACTCGCTACTTTACATTGTATCAAAGTATAATTTCTTCAGTGTTTTCACATGAAATGATATAATAAAATATTTACAAAAATGTGAGGGGTGTAATCACTTTTGTGAGATACTGTATATGTAGATTGCAGGCATCCAGTATTAGTAAAATATGCCAACCTTGACAGACAGTAGGGATGAGCCGAACACCCCCTAGTTCAGTTCACAGTAGAGCATGCGAACAGGCAAAACATTTGTGTGAATGTGCAAACACTGTTAAAGTCTATGGGATGCGAACATGAAAAATCAAAAGTGCTCATTTTAAAGGCTTAACGAAGTTATTTCCATAAAAAGTGTTTGGGGGCCCAGGTCCTGCCCCAGGCGACATGTATCAATGCAAAAAAAAGTTTTAAAAAAAGTTGCTTTTGGTGCAATGATTTTAATAATGCTTAAAGTGAAATAATAAAAATGAAATAAATATAAATATCATGCCTGGGGGGTGTCCTTAGTATGCCTGTAAAGTAGCGCATCTTTCCCATGTTTATAACAGTGCCATAGCAAAATGACATTTCTAAAGGAAAAAATGTCATTCAAAACTGCTCACGGCTGTAATGTATTGTCGGATCCTGGCAATATAGATAAAAATACCCAAAATACCACAAAAAAATGGCGTGGAAGTTCCCCCCAAAATCCATACCAGGCCCTTCAGGTCTGGTATGGATATTAAGGTGAACCCCACACCATTTAAAATAAAAATGGCGTGGGGGGCCCCCAGGCACTATATACTCTGAACAGCAGTATATATACTATACGACCTGCCCTATATACTCTGCGGAAAATTGGGCCTTAGGTGTTGGTGGTACCAGAACACTGTAACCCCTCACAGTTACACTTGTTGGGCGCAGGAACAGGCCCTGCTAGGAAATATTATATCAAAAAGGTTCTTGCACTACTTTGTTCCATCTTCGGTGCGACTTGTTCTCCATAGAAAGGAATTAAGTCACAATGCAGTTGCATGTACATGTCTGACACCGCAACTTTGTTGCAACTTCCACTGAAGTCTACAGAAGCACATGATATCTTTGTTCCATCTTCGGTGCGACTTGTTCTCCATAGAAAGGAATTAAGTCACAATGCAGTTGCATGTACATGTCTGACACCGCAACTTTGTTGCAACTTCCACTGAAGTCTACAGAAGCACATGATATCTGCTCCTCCCAAATAAATCACTTCCTATATTGATGTACGTGAGTGTGGAAGACAGCAGGAAGCATGCCTAGGGCTAGAAAGAACAAGCAACAAGTTCATGACAATGAAGAAATTATTCGGCTTGTCAGACAACGTCCAGAAATATATGACCTCCATGTTACAAAGATAATGTAAAGAAGGAGAGAGCATGGTTGGAAGTGGCTCGCATATATTATGATACCTGGGACTCTTTATCAGCTACAGAACGGTCTTCAAAAGTAAGTGGTTGATATATGCTGCTTAGCACTTTGCGGCTTGCACCTATTTAAATATTCAGCAACCAGTGGGTGTTAACAATGTGCACTGTGTTTTCTTGGTGGGGAGAATGGTTTGGCAGGAGGGAATCCCCTGTCAACACTATCTGTGTTGATGGTGGAATTTAGCTAGTTTCTTTCCTGCAACCTGGGTCTGCAGGAAAGTAAATCTGTGTGTGTGTGTGTGTGTGTGTGTGTGTGTGTGTGTGTGCCAGCAAATAATATTTGCCCATCGTCCAAACAATATTAAAGATGGCCCTGTCGACATCCTTCAGCACATGACAAATTATGCAGGTGTCATGGATAATATATCTAGTGGTTGTTTTCCCACAATCAACATCAATTATGCAGCCTAGCAAATGAATGACCTATGGGCAGTTAATAAAGAATGATTTTTTGAACTTGGTATTGTCTTTATATTTTGCAGTGCACTCATTACAAACTCGATGGAGTCTCTAGCAATGTCTCTAGGCCTTTGCGAAGATCTTCAAGGGAAGTGCCAGGGCTGGGAAACCCATGGATACAATCTTAGATGTAGTCAGTTAGATATCCACTAAAATGGCTGAAAACCAGTGTGAAGACACAGCATTTCTCACTGTAATTTTAGGCATATGTAAACAGGTACCCCCAGAGAAAAAATATACACTCAGGATGGCTTTGATGTCAAATGCTCAATCCTTTGTGGGTGAGGAATCAACAACATCCTCAGCATATATGCAACCCCCCAATATCCCCCTTATCAACAATACCCTCACTTTCAAAGTACACAGTATGCTCCACCAATAAACCGACCATACTGTGACCAGTATGGTAATATGCTGAATCCCTCAAGGCCAGGCCTGTTGCATCCAATTCCTGCCCCCACTACCTCTACCCTTGGCCCCCCCGACCACTCACCAACTTAGGCAGCCTACACCCAGTCAGGTTCCACCTTTTCTTGAAAGGAAATACTACCATTAGTGGATTTCCCTGTACCAACCAATAGTTCAGTTTCTGCGACCACTGAAACCAAAACATACCAGCAATTGTAAGTTTATATTATTTTTTCTGTTGTTTTGAGACTTGTTATTTTTTTTTGTTGTGGTTGCCAAAACAACAACCCAAAATTGTTTGAGTTCATGTAAATTATTTTTATTTTTTTGCCTTCTTGCAAAAAGATTTTGCTGTAAAAAAAGATAATGATTATATATTTTATTTTTTGTATGACTTTTATTTTGGTGTTGTTCAAATTGATATGTTTTTTTTTTTATTATTTGTTGTGGTTGTTTAAAATAAAAAAAAACAACAAATGGTGTAGTTCACCCAAGAAAAACCTTTATTTTTGGTGCATTCTTGCACAAAATTCTGGAAAATAAAAATTATTCTGGTTACATTATGCGTTTTATACTTACCCATTTTTATAATTTGTGTTAAAGAACTGTTTTTCTGCATTTGGATGCAATTAAACATAACAGACATCTAAATAATAATAAAATAAAAAATGCATGACATACATTATGCAATGGCATCCTGCTGTCATGGGACAGAACCAGCAGCAGACATAAAAAAAGACATGAATCCCTCATGCACAGTGGCACCATTGGTGGTGCCCCTACTGGCACTTCATTGTGCACCTTTCAGATTGTGCATGAGGGAATCTTCAATAAGATAACCATCAGGATTTTTTACAAAATTTTGAAGCACACATGCTGCTTTTACTGCAGATATTGCATTCTCTAGTTTTAAATTCATAGGTATATGTAGCAAACGCCACTTGTTCGCTAAAATTCCAAGTGAACATTCTACCACTCGTCTTGCCCTTGTTAACCAGTAATTGAAGATTCACTTCTCTTCACTCAGACACCTATTGGAATAAGGCCTTAATAGATGCTCACTGAGAGCAAAGGCTTCATCCCCAACATATACAAATGGCATTGGCGGCCCATTTGTTCCTGGCAATGGACAGTCCTCTGGCAGGTCCAGGCCATTTTCCCTCAACATTCTTCTAAAAGATGATCTTTGGAAAATACTGGAGTCTGAGCTGCTGCCATATGATCCTATGTCTATATAGCTAAAACAATAATTGGCATCAGCCACTGTAGTTAAAGTATTTTGTTCCACTGCACTACCCTCATATGTTTTCCGTCAATTGCCCCAACACAATTCGGGAAATTGCATCGGTCCCAGAAAAGTTCCGCTATATTGCACCGATCTTCGCGAGTGGGCTTCTTCAGGACCAAATCCTTAAGGACATTCCAGATGTCTCTGCAGGTAGCGTGGACAATATTGCTGACAGTAGTTTTGCCAATCAAAAATTCAAAATGCAAACTGCAATGCAAAGGAATGTCCAGTTGCCAGGTACCTAAAATGGAACAGTAAATACAATTTATTAGAATGATACATATTAACAATAAGCTACTTCTATATTAGATCAAAAAATGAGCTTGCAAGGAGGTGCCTGGGGAAGTGAAGGAAGAAGAGGAACAGGAGAAAGACACTGGTGATGTAGAGGGAAAATTAGTATTGGAAAAACAATCTCACCTACAATAACATGCTAGTTTTTATTATTTCACTTCATGTAAAGAGGATGAAAGAATGATGTGGATATCCCAATGCCACATATGAGGTAAGAAGAAGAAAAAGTAGGTATGAAAAGTTACCTCAATGTTATAATGAGTCTTTCAACAGCTGGAATACTCCTTCGGAAACTGGTGTTTTGTCACTCTAGATGGCTAGAGAGCAAAGCCAACAATTCATCAAAACTGTAAATAGAAAATGTATGGCTATTATCTACATTGACCATGTAAAAATAAATCATTTAAAAATCTAGTTCCATTTTTTTTAACAATTTGATCAGGTTATAGTTAAAACTTCTAGCTATCCAAAGCTAAAAATTAGAAAAAGAGTCATACTGACCAGGCATATACACGTTTTCATAAATATATCTTGGAAAATTTGCAAGTTGACATCAAAAAATTTTCTCACCTTCTAATTGACATCCGTGTGTAGTTGAAGAATTTGTCTTCATGAGCACAGAGGTCGTTGTAAAGGACCCCAAACTGGAAACTCCCTTCCCTTTGGGCAATGATGGGATGGATCCAAAATCTATGCCTTCTCCTCCTCAGGTTATCCTCTTCTTCTTCATCTATTAATGCTGCTACAGCAGCCATAATGACTGCTGACCCAACATATTGCATAGCCAGCATGTTTGCTAACAAACATACAACACGTGACAATGAAAGACGAAGGGGAAATAACTAAGCAGGATAAGGAATTACATCACTATGACTAAATCGCAGAACATCAGTCGCACAAAGTCATTTTTAAAGTCACATCAAATCGCATAGCAAAGTCGCAGTGTAAATCGCATGACTTTGGGGATGCAATAGTGGAAACATACCCTTACTGTACTAATGAAACTGGCAGGGAAGGGGTCAACACCAGGGGTGAACAAAGGGTTAAGTGTGTCCCTAGGGGGTGCTTTCTAACTGTGGGGATGTGTTTTGACTAAAGGAAAACAGAGAATTGTGTTTATGCTTAGCAGAAACACAAGATCTCAATGTTCCCATCTGGTAGAACGGCCACCTGCCTTGTTTACATAGGCAGACCACCATTCTCCTCCCCTCAGAATGATCGGCGGGTCCCGGTGTACATCCACTAGATCTGCTGATTGACTCCTGCTGTGTCCAGTCACAACAGGAGAGGGGCTACTGTGGCACTCGCGTGCGACCCCGAGCTGAAGAAAAGAATCATATACAGGTATGTGATTTTGCACTTAAGGGCCACCCTGCCGCATTATATGTATTTGGGGCAGTCCTTAAGTGGTTAAGGTATACAGAATACTGAGGCAGTACATTACATGTAAACCATTTGTGATTGTAAACCATTTGTGATTGTAGTTCCATGGAAAAACCTCAACTGTTTTTATACTTTGTTTTAGCCTAATGGTTAAACTAATGGTTCGCCAAGAGAGCCAATACTGACCACGGTGGGCCTCCCTCGGACAAGAACATCCTATTTGTGCACCTTAGGGATGTGGTGAAAAAAGGGGGTGACTGGGTAAGGAGGGACTAACTTTCTAGCTTCCTTATCATTAAGGACTCCCAAGACAACAGTTTCCCTCAAGATGTTTTCTAGAATGTTTTTGTATTCTGGAGTCAGATTGGATTGAAGACATCTATACGTGTCTGAATCCAACAGTTGCCAGAGTGCCTCTTTTTAATAGTCACTGGTATTTAAGATGACAATGGCCACTCCCTTATCTGCCTCTTTAATTATGATGTAGGAATTCTCTTTCACAGACTTCAGAGTTTCTCTTTTTTACATGTTCAAATTGGAATTGTTGCAATTGGAAGATGTACATATCAACTTCCTTGGACAGAGTGATGAGGTCAGAGGTCCTTTTTCAAAAATTCTTTCAAAATCAGATTTGTGTTGAGAAGATGTGAATGTATTGATGGATCCAGGGATGGTAGCCTAGCAGGAAATCTGTTTTAAGTTAAATGCGAATATTCATGGTGTTTGTAATAAAATATCTGTTAGATAAGTACAGCTTAATGGTATAATCATAATTGGCAGGATAAACTATACAATCCTGCATGAGTGTTAGGGTGAATCAAATTCAATGTAAAAAAATTATAAGTGTCACTGATAGAACTGCCTTGACCTACATGGGCAATATTTTAAACATGTATGCTAGTGAAAACCTTTTAATAAATACATTGGTTTCTAAAAGGGTGCCTTGGGTGAGTAACAATCTACTGGATCCAAGAAAACCTCTCAAAAATATGTATACCCCAATCGAAATGTCCAATACAAGTGGGCAACCAACTATGAGAAAGTTCCCTCAAAAAAACTCTGCAAATATTTACAAAAAATGAAGAGTGACATGAACTAATAATATGAGAAATATTAAATCCCTTCCTGTCTGCTTTATTCAGGGAAAACTGTGACTTGTAAAAATAATACTTATAATACTGCTCACACACATTAGAGTAATATAAGTGAAGGTGCTTACTGCTTAGAGATGAGCTAAATCAAGAACTGAAATTGAAGTGCTAGACTAACATGCAACTGAAGTAGTAAACGTGTCATCTAGATTTCCCCAGTGAAACCATGTGTGATCATAAAACACTTCAGATGATAACTCATTATGAACACTGTTGGTACAGTATATGTTTTAGTCACTGTGTTTGAACTACTATATACAATATTGACAGATAGATATTTTATATAAACAATATACAAACAGTTTAAATTGTTCATCACAATGCTAATTGACATAAGCCCAATGAGTAGTCTAATGCCTCGTACACACAATCGGAATTTCCGACGGGAAATGTTCGATGTGAGCTTGTTGTCGGAAAGTCAAACTCCTGAAGAATCTTTGTTTTTGTTTGCTTTTTTTTCGCAAGATCTCCAGAATAATCTTTTTTTTTTATAGTGATCTCCATAATATTTTTTGTCATTTTGTGTGTCAAGTTACCACAACATCATTATTATCTTGTATTTATTAACCTCAAAGAGGTTGGTTGGTGTTGGTGTCCCAACAGACATCAATTATTTGACAGGAAAAATTGGTAGCCTGAGGAGTCCATTTAATAGGGAGCACAATCTGGTCCAGGACTCTGAGAGATTGGAAGCAGCAGCAGATGACATGTATGTGCCGAGGCTGTGGTCTTACAACAGCCTGCGTCTTTTGCCAGATCAAACCAAACCCAGGACATCACTCTCAAGACTTCTTTGCACGCTTCCTTCCAGGCTGTGGCTGTGGTGTTGGAGGTGTTGCTGGAGGTGGTGGAGGAGTCATATGGTCCAAATCACAGATGTGGCTTTTATTGGTGAGTTCACCCCTCACCCCCTTATTTAGGGCCTGAAATATGACCTCCTCACAGATGAGGCATTGGCCCTCCTCCATTATTTGCATGTCACTAGCCATCATACAAGCAAAGAACTCCTGGACACTAGGGGTGGTCGTGAGTACTGCAGTAGCCTGCCAAATAAAATTAGTTGCTGACTCCTCCAGGTTCTTCGCCTTCCTGGTACTTTTTGCTGGAAGGTGGAGGGGAGGAACCTGGGATTCGGTCAGGCTGTTGGGCACGGGCACACCTCCTGGCTGCCACTTTATACGGCCACCTCCTGGCTGCCACTTTCCACGGCCACCTCCTGGCTGCCACTTTCCACGGCCTCCACTTGGCTGAGACTTTCCTGTGTATGAAAATGGGACATAGTTTTAGTTTTTTGGTCATCAATCACACACAATTTTAAGCTCATGACTGTTGCAAATTGACTGTTAACAAATAGAAAAGACTATCATTCTGACCTCAGCATTTTTCATTCTTGTCCCAATCATTTTTGGCTACTATTGTCTATTGATATGTAAACCACTTTGTTAAATCAGTAATAAGTGATCAATAATCACATCTAGTTAACATCATTAATTTTTTGACAGGAAATATGTTGAACAATGCTATACCTGGCTCAAGCTGGGCTCCTCCACATCTTGTTTCTGGGTGGAAGGCCCAGGTTGGACATCGGAAGCCTCATCTGATGTGGAAGGAAATGTGGAAGGAAGTGTAGATAGCGATGGCCTGGGTTCACTCTGGTCTGACAAAAAACGCAGTCTGTCATAGTACCGGAGCCTAGGGACATAAACATCATCTGTTGCTGCTCCTGATCTCATGGAATCTCTGACCTTTTTGCGCTCCCTATTATACATGCTCCTCAGGCCACCAATTTTGCACTTCAAATAGGTGATGTCTGCTGTGGGAATCACCGGCTTCACCAATTCCACCAGTTGAAGAAATTATTGAATACATTTGCCTTCTCTTTGTCCTCAGTCACCCACTGCAGATTATTTTGTAAAGGGCCTACATGCTCAGACCTGGCCTTTTTACCATTAATATATTTGAAGAATATTTGGGGGTTTGTCCTATTATCTTTTGCAATCTGTCGATCATTTTAAATTTTTTTATCTTTCATTTCCTTTTTAGATATTCTGTTATATTCTTTGTAATATTTAAATGATGATAGTGTTCTTTCATTTTTGTATTTTTTCAAAGCTCTTTTCTTATTATTTTCAGCTTTTTTAAATTTGGCCGTGAGCCACATAGGTTTTATTTTTAGCCCATGGTTATATACTTTGCAATGAGTTTTCTTTTTGAAAAATTCACATTTATGTTCTGTTTTCACTGATGCCAATATTCCCTCCCAGTCTAAGTTTTGGAGAGCAGCCCTTGTAAAATTTGCTCTGTTAAAGTTAAATATTTTCATATTTCCTGTACGTGTTTGTTGCTTACAGCTAATATTAAATCAAATCATGTTATGGTCACTGCTTCTCAGATGTCCTTTTATATGAATACTGGTAAAAAGCTCTGTATGGTTTGAGATTACCAGGTCCAGCAGAGTGTCATTCCTAGTTGCATCCTCAATAAACTGGGCCATAAAATTGTCTTGCAATAGGCTTAAAAATTGTTGCCCTTTAACTATTCCAGCAGTGCCATTACTCCAGTAAATTCCTGGGTAGTTAAAATCCCCCATTATAATCATGGTCCCAGCCCTTGCAGCCCTTTCTATCTGTACGAGGAGCTGAGACTCCACCTCCCCATTTACACCACTCCACCTCCCCATTATAACAAATTCCAATGATAACCTTTGTAGTATGCACACCCATGTACAGTTCCACCCATAATGCTTCTGACTCATCACACTCTCCATCAACTAGGTACTCTTTCACAATTGATATGTATTACTTTAGATAAGGTATATGCGAATATCTGATCCAGTAAGAAGGACCCTAGGTCATTTTTACATTCTTTATATAAACTGTTGAAGACCGCACACTTTAAATATATTTTTTTGTGTTTTTGTAGTAGAGTATTCAGCTACTTTTTGTGCAGCAGTCTTAATTTTGGCAGCTAAGTGTGAGTTCCAGCTATTTAGAATGAATACTAGGACAATGTTTCTGTCATATTACCCACTTCCCCCCGGTAGGGCATAATATTATGTCATTAGGTTGAAGTGGTGATATCTTAATGAGGCCTGCAGCTACAGTCTATTGCAATGACATCACTTCCATTCATTTGTGCGGGAGCCCTCGGTTCGGGCACGGTGCTCTGAAGGTCTGGCACGGTATGCCAGGCCCTTTAGGGGGCATGCTCCGGTGATGTCATTGGCTGCATCAAGTGTGAATATCGCCTAAACGGTGCTCATTTAGGAGATATTCATTTTACCTACAAGTAAGCTTTGTATTATAGCCTTACCTGTAGGTAAAAATTACAAAGCAGACTTTACTACCACTTTAATGGAATTCTGAAAAATAGAGTAGCTAAGTTGATTTCAGAAACTAGAAAACTATGACCCTGAATGTCTCCTAAAATTTTGTATGTATAATGTATGACCAGAAGACTAATGTAACCACTTAAGAACCAGAAGGATTTGCCCCCTTAATGACCAGGCCATTTTTTGCGATACGGCCCTAGAGCTCTTAAAGTGGCCGACGTACAATGATGGCGATTAACCCAGGAGAGCCAACCTGCTGCAGTACAACTGGTTTTAAAGTGGTTAATGGTACTAGCACTGGTTTCATAGTCTTGCAGTGCTAGAATGCAGTTGGTATAGTCAGTTCACTCCTTTCAACCTTTAAATTCATGAAGAAGGTGCAAAGCCTATCAAATGGGCTGGGTTTCTTGACAATAAGAGAACAATTCAACTTGAAATGAACTGGAATGCAGAAGAACTAGAAAAACTGATTTTGGGGAGGGCAGGAGGCGGAGCCTAGCAGAGCAGACATGCATTGTTAGAGCTCCACACCGCTGAGGAGAGAAGAGAAGGACAAAGCGGAGCCTGCAGGCTCAAAAGGTATCCATTTGAACCTTTTTGCCCCAGGGAACAAACTGTGAAAGTTTGGGCAGGAAATATGGTACTGGGAGGAAACCGTGGCAGAAATAAAAATCACCTCACAAAGAGCTCACAGGCACTCACTGCAGCTGAAGCAGCTCCAGTCACCTCACAATATACAGCATCGGGGCGCTCTCACAGACAGAAAATGTCACAGCAAGACTCTCCATTTGAGTCAGATACAGAACAAATCCTCTCACAAACTTCTCCACAAGCCTCCTCAGTAGGGATGAGCTTCGAGTTCGAGTCGAACTCATGTTGGACTCGAACATCGGCTGTTCGCAAGTTCACCGAACAGCGAACAATTTGGGGTGTTCGCGGCAAATTCGAATGCCGCGGAACACCCTTTAAAAGTCTATGGGAGAAATCAAAAGTGCTAATTTTAAAGGCTAATATGCAAGTTATTGTCATAAAAAGTGTTTGGGGACCTGGGTCCTGCCCCAGGGGACATGGATCAATGCAAAAAAAAGTTTTAAAAACGGCCGTTTTTTCAGGAGCAGTGATTTTAATAATGCTTAAAGTCAATCAATAAAAGTGTAATATCCCTTTAAATTTCGTACCTGGGGGGTGTCTATAGTGTGCCTGTAAAGGGGCGCATGTTTCCTGTGTTTAGAACAGTCTGACAGCAAAATGACATTTTGAAGGAAAAAACTCATTTAAAACTACCCGCGGCTATTGCATTGCCGACAATACACATAGAAGTTCATTGATAAAAACGGCATGGGAATTCCCCAAAGGGGAACCCCGAACCAAAGTTAAAAAAAAAAAATGACGTGGGGGTCCCCCTAAATTCCATACCAGGCCCTTCAGGTCTGGTATGGATATTAAGGGGAACCCCGGCCAAAATTTAAAAAAAAAAATGACATGGGGTTCCCCCTAAATTCCATACCAGACCCTTCAGGTCTGGTATGGATTTTAAGGGGAACCCCGCGCCAAAAAAAAAAAAAAAAAACGGCATGGGGTCCCCCCAAAAATCCATACCAGACCCTTATCCGAGCACGCAACCTGGCAGGCCGCAGGAAAAGAGGGGGGGACGAGAGTGCGGCCCCCCCTCCCTCCTGAACCGTACCAGGCCACATGCCCTCAACATTGGGAGGCTGCTTTGGGGTAGCCCCCCAAAACACCTTGTCCCCATGTTGATGAGGACAAGGGCCTCATCCCCACAACCCTGGCCGGTGGTTGTGGGGGTCTGCGGGCGGGGGGCTTATCGGAATCTGGAAGCCCCCTTTAACAAGGTGACCCCCAGATCCCGGCCCCCCCCCTGTGTGAAATGGTAAGGGGGTACATAAGTACCCCTACCATTTCACGAAAAAAGTGTCAAAAATGTTAAAAATGACAAGAGACAGTTTTTGACAATTCCTTTATTTAAATGCTTCTTCTATCTTCCTTCATCTTCTGGTTCTTCTGGTTCTTCTGGCTCTTCTGGCTCTTCTGGCTCTTCTGGTTCTTCCTCCGGCGTTCTCGTCCAGCATCTCCTCCGCGGCGTCTTCTATCTTCTTCTCCTCGGGCCGCTCCGCACCCATGGCATGGGGGGGAGGCTCCCGCTCTTCTCTTCTTCTCTTCTTCTCTTCTTCTTTTCTTCTCTTCTTCTCTTCTTCATTTTCTTCTCCGGGCCGCTCCGCAATCCATGCTGGCATGGAGGGAGCCTCCCGCTGTGTGACGGCGCTCCTCGTCTGACAGTTCTTAAATAACGGGGGGGGGCGGGGCCACCCGGTGACCCCGCCCCCCTCTGACGCACGGTGACTTGACGGGACTTCCCTGTGACGTCACGGGGAATGCCACAGGGAAGTCCCGTCAAGTCACCGTGCGTCAGAGGGGGCGGGGTCACCGGGTGGCCCCACCCCCCGTTATTTAAGAACTGTCAGACGAGGAGCGCCGTCACACAGCGGGAGCCTCCCTCCATGCCAGCATGGATTGCGGAGCGGCCCGGAGAAGAAAATGAAGAAGAGAAGAAGAGAAGAAAAGAAGAAGAGAAGAAGAGAAGAAGAGAAGAAGAGAAGAAGAGAAGAGCGGGAGCCTCCCCCCCATGCCATGGGTGCGGAGCGGCCCGAGGAGAAGAAGACAGAAGACGCCGCGGAGGAGATGCTGGACGAGAACGCCGGAGGAAGAACCAGAAGAACCAGAAGAGCCAGAAGAACCAGAAGAATCAGAAGATGAAGGAAGATAGAAGAAAGAAGAAGCATTTAAATAAAGGAATTGTCAAAAACTGTCTCTTGTCATTTTTAACATTTTTGACACTTTTTTCGTGAAATGGTAGGGGTACTTATGTACCCCCTTACCATTTCACACAGGGGGGGGCCGGGATCTGGGGGTCACCTTGTTAAAGGGGGCTTCCAGATTCCGATAAGCCCCCCGCCCGCAGACCCCCACAACCACCGGCCAGGGTTGTGGGGATGAGGCCCTTGTCCTCATCAACATGGGGACAAGGTGTTTTGGGGGGCTACCCCAAAGCACCCTCCCAATGTTGAGGGCATGTGGCCTGGTACGGTTCAGGAGGGAGGGGGGGCTGCACTCTCACCCCCCCCTCTTTTCCTGCGGCCTGCCAGGTTGCGTGCTCGGATAAGGGTCTGGTATGGATTTTTGGGGGGACCCCACGCCGGTTTTTTTTTTTTTTTTGGCGCGGGGTTCCCCTTAAAATCCATACCAGACCTGAAGGGTCTGGTATGGAATTTAGGGGGAACCCCACGTCATTTTTTTTTTAAATTTTGGCCGGGGTTCCCCTTAATATCCATACCAGACCTGAAGGGCCTGGTATGGAATTTAGGAGGACTCCCACGTCATTTTTTTTTTTTAATTTTGGTTCGGGGTTCCCCTTTGGGGAATTCCCATGCCGTTTTTATCAATGAACTTCTATGTGTATTGTCGGCAATGCAATAGCCGCGGGTAGTTTTAAATGAGTTTTTTCCTTCAAAATGTCATTTTGCTGTCAGACTGTTCTAAACACAGGAAACATGCGCCCCTTTACAGGCATACTATAGACACCCCCCAGGTACGAAATTTAAAGGGATATTACACTTTTATTGTTTGACTTTAAGCATTATTAAAATCACTGCTCCTGAAAAAACGGCCGTTTTTAAAACTTTTTTTTGCATTGATCCATGTCCCCTGGGGCAGGACCCAGGTCCCCAAACACTTTTTATGACAATAACTTGCATATAAGCCTTTAAAATTAGCACTTTTGATTATTCATGTTCGTGTCCCATAGACTTTAACGGTGTTCGCATGTTCGAACGAACTTTTTTCCTGTTCGCATGTTCTGGTGCGAACCGAACAGGGGGGTGTTCGGCTCATCCCTACTCCTCAGTATCCCCAGTAATATTATTACAATTTGAAAAGATGCTTCATAAGGCTTTAAAACAAACCTCAGACCAAATAACAAAAAGCCTAACCAAAGAAATAAGAGAGCTGGGAAACCGCACCGCAGCCTTAGAAATAAAAATGGATGAAATTGAAATTACAACCCAAGAAAATATAACAGAATTGGAACAATTAAAAAAAGAGAATTTAATACTTCAAACTAAGCTCGAAGATTACGAAAATAGAGCCAGACGTTCAAACTTGCGCATAAGGGGAATACCTGAAACTGTGACAGACCTGCAATCTACTATTACTGCTCTATTACAAGAACTAAAGCCAGATATCCCTATTGAACGTTTAGAACTGGACAGAGTACACAGAGCCCTCACAGCCAAAAAGAAAGATGGACCCCCACGTGATATAATCACAAAATTTCATTATTACAGAACGAAAGAACAAATACTAATTGCTGCAAGAGAAAAAAAGGAACTTAATTTTCAAGGACACAATTATCAAATTTTTGCTGACCTATCCCAACTTACTATTACTAAAAGACGATCCATGAAACCTCAACTAATGAAACTGCAACGCCACAACATTATGTATCAATGGGGCTTCCCCTTTTCAGTCAGATTTAACTACCAAGGTACAATTTACAGAAGCAGATCAGCAGATGAACTACAACAAACCCTTTTAAAATTAAATCTGACAGAACCCACAAGCAGCAACACTCCCACACGCAGAAGAATAGCGTCATCTTCACCTTCAGGCAGCACCCAGAAAATTTCAGAACAAAATGGGAATCATCATTCTCACAAAAGAGGCCGTTATGCCACATCATCCATGGACCAAGAAGATTCAATGGACTGACATCCCAATTCCTGATATCTCTTCATTTATTATACTAAGAGATGGTTCTCTATAAAAAACCTATATTTATAACTGAATGTAACTGCATTCTGATAGTCACACACTGTGTGGGATCATGTTACATTGCAGTTATATTTCTTATTACTTCTGATTCATATAGCCTTAGAATATATAAGTGAAATAAGGAAATTCTTGTTCAGTTATATATTATCAGGTAATAACAATAGATTTATTACTTTTTAGGACAAATATGTTCAATAATCCAGAAGTAATGGAAGCTTTTTCTTTCTTTTCTTAAAACAAATATATTATTACCTAACTAGTTCCTAGAATTATGTTTTTGTTTATTCTAATCTGAAGCAATACAACCTCAATTTTATGAGTTAACATATTTAAACAGTTACATATGAATAAAATATGTAATTGTTTACTCTAAAAGGGTTAAAATCCCAAAATAATTCAAACTATCTTCATCAATACCAAAGTTTATTAACAGTACCTTTCTAACTGAATTATTTAGCCTAGGGCAAGACTAACCATATACAACCACCCTGGAATAAATAATTTCAACAAAAACTATATTCTGCACTCCAATTAATGAAACATCATTTTGATGTCTTTTGACATAGCGCTTCTGTAAGCGGAAGATCCGTGTACCCCCATTAGCCCTCCTCATTCTCCCAACCATATTATGTGGGAGTGTGACGAAGGCACTTATTCCCCTGAGAGAGATATTTATTCTCTTTCACGGGTAAATTGTGATTACTTGCAAAAAATAATTTATACAATGTATCATCTAATCTCATATGTTTTTTGTTTACTCTTAACTCCAGAATTCACTGGTTTCTTTTCTATCTATTCATCTCTTCAGTCCACACAGGTTGATCTGCGCAGTCAGCTCTGCATAACAAAAAGTAAGTCAAAACTATTTGATCTATTGCCATGGCACCACTGAATATACTTTCCCTGAATGTTCAGGGAATAAATGTCCCTCAAAAAAGGACCAAAGCCTTCCGTACTTTCCATAACAAGAAGGCTCACATAGTATGCCTCCAAGAAACACACTTCACCAAAGATTCTACTCCAAAATATATTTCTCCTTTTTATCAACAAATTTACACGGCTTCTGCCTGTACTAAGCAAAGGGGAACTCTAATTGCATTTCACCGATCCACACCATTCACCTTATCATCAGAAATTAAAGACCCAGAAGGTAGATACCTGATACTCATGGGTTATATAATGGATACAGCAATCACAGTGATTTCCTACTACGCTCCTAACAAACAACCTACACCATTCCTCTCACATATATTACAAGTGATTAATACACACAAAATAGGAACAGTGATAATGTGTGGGGATTCGAACCAGGTCCTCCTCCCATTTCTAGATAAATCACCTTTTACACCATCCAAAATAACCTCTAGATTACCTTTTTCTCAACTTCTTTCCAAATACAATCTGGTAGATTCATGGAGAGAAAGTAACCCAATGAAAAAGAAATTCACTTATTTCTCGCACCCTCATCAAACCTTCACCAGAATAGATCATATTTTTCTAACAATAGGAATGATACCAGAAATTATTGCATCAGATATAATTCCGATTCCGTGGTCTGACCATAATGCAGTATACACTACTATAGCCTCAGCCATACCAAAAGCGCATGACCCAACGTGGTACTTACCGGACATAATGCTCAAACACCCACTACATCAGATGGCCATTGAACAAGCTTTAAAGGAATACATATCAATTAATAATACAACAGACATCTCCCCAATAACACTGTGGGAAGCTCATAAGCCTGTCTTGCGTGGTACAATACAAAGACAAATGGCACTATTTAAACGGGAACGCAAAAATCTAGCAAAAAAACTAGAACTCAATTTTAATGCAGCCTACATATCATTTCAAGATAATCCACTCTCACTGAGTCAGTTGATAAATCCCTCAAACGCTCCAAACACAATTTCTACATGAATACAAACAAACCAGGTACATATTTGGCTCGGGCATTAAATTCAACTAACAAATCTTTCAAACCAATACGTTTGAAATTATCAAAAAATGTTTACACTTGTAATCCAGTTAAAATAGTCCATAAATTTCACTCACATCTCGCAACTTTATACAAGACAAACAATGAATTTAATCCTACAGAAGCTGAATCCTTCTTCTCAAAAATAACCTTACCTGAGTTATCTCAGAATCAAAAAAGCAGTTTGGATGAGCCTATAACTATAGATGAAGTTGCTAACGCCATAAAAGACCTAAAACTTAACAAAAGACCAGGCACAGACGGCTACTCGGCTTTATACTATAAAACATTCTCAGAAATACTCTCTCCCATTCTCACTGAAACTTTTAACAAACTTCTAGATGGACATTCTTTTCGGCAAGAAACACTAATGGCAATTGTTTGTATGATCCCAAAACCCCTTTCTGATGATACTTCCTGTGTGAATTATCGGCCTATCTCTCTGTTAAACCTCGATATTAAATTATTAGCAAAAATAATAGCAAAACGCCTCAATAGCATTATAGGAAAATTAATACATAGAGATCAAGTAGGCTTCATGCCAAATAGACAGGCAGGCGATAATATACGCAGGGCAGTGTTATTGGCACATATTGCTAAAAAACGGAAAATCCCTTTATGTTTTCTATCTCTCGATATTAAGAGGGCATTTGACACAGTATCCTGGCAATATATGCAATATTCATTACAAAAATGGGGTTTTGGACCCCACTTTTTAACATGGATCAAAGCATTATATAATAAACCCAAAGCCTATATAAAATATGCTGGATACAAATCTGAAGCCTTTAATATCGAAAGAGGTACCCGACAGGGTTGCCCATTATCTCCCTTATTATTTGCCCTTATACTCGAACCCATGGCCCAATACATCAGAACAAACCAAACTATAACTGGCATTGAAGTAGGAGGTATTACACACAAATTATGTATATTTGCAGATGATATATTACTTTTTCTATCATCACCACAGGTCTCTGGTCCTAACTTAATACCAGCTCTTGATGGATTTGCAGCCCTATCCGGCCTTATGATTAATCCTAAGAAATGCCTAGTGCTTAATATTTCACTCACAAACATGGAATTGATCCCGGCTAGGGCTGCACTCCCATTCACATGGGCAGAAAAATCAATCCCATATCTTGGAATTCATTTAACAGCATCTCATTCTGACTTATTCTCAACCAATTATCCTCCTGTATTAAGACAGATCACAAATCTAATAAAACAATGGTCGCAACTTCCTTTATCCTGGATAGGGAAGATTAATGCAATCAAAATGACTATTCTACCCAAATTGCTTTATCTATTCAGAGTCCTCCCTATTCCAATTCCTTCCTATTTTTTGAGAATAGTACAAAAAAGAGCAACTTCGTTTATATGGGGATCTTCTAAACCACGTATACCTATACACACACTACATCTTCCCAAAAATAAAGGAGGCCTGGGATACCCTAATTTTACTAACTACTACAGAGCAGCACATTTGGCCAGTCTGTCCAAATACCATGCAAAACAGGAAATCCCATTATGGGTATTTATAGAGGCTTCAGAAAATGACCCTCTATTAATATCAAATTTATTATGGCTTGATCCTAAAGACCGCTTTAAAATTCATAATCCCATAACTAAACACTTCTTATCTCTCTGGGATAAACTAAAAACCAAATATCAGTTACAATCTCCACACAATCCTCTCCTTTCTTTTATCAGAAATCTGGCCTTTTATCCGGCATGGATCTACCCAAATTCTTTTAAAGCTTGGACAACATCAGGCATTCAGACACTAAATGACTTCATAGCATCTAAATCATTCCTTTCATTCCCATCGCTTAGAGAAAAATATGATCTACCAAACTCTGAGATATTTAGATATCTCCAAATCAAAAATTTCTATACACCATTCCTAAAGGGGGATACACCATTATCCCAATTATCCATTTTTGAATCAATCTGTACAAAAGATCCATTTGCTAAAGGTACAATTTCATCACTTTATAATCAATTATATGGAGTAGCAAATCTTAATAGACCCTCTTACGTTCAGAGGTGGGAGGAGGACCTGGGACGAACTTTAGAAGACACGGACTGGTCTAATATATGGCTCACGTCTAAGTCATCTTCACCCAACATCTTGGCACTGGAGACAAATTATAAAGTCCTAACTCGCTGGTACCTTGTACCCGCTAGAGTGGCAAAATATTCACCTAATACCTCAACTCTTTGTTTTCGAGGATGCCCAGAAATAGGCACATATTTACACATATGGTGGACGTGCCCAGTAATCCAAACCTTCTGGAAGGAAGTCTTCGTGATTGCATCTAAAATATTTAAAAAAATAATACAACCAGATCCATATTTAACTTTACTTAATCTAAAACCGGAATGGTTAACACTCTCTCAATTCAAACTTATGATCCAACTAATAACGGCTGCAAAACAAACAGTGGCCAAGGCATGGAAATCTCCTACATTGGTACTAGCAGAAACAATTCACAGAATGAATAATACAATGTCCCATGCTAAGATGGTAGCCATCGATCAAAATCAAATTCCAAAATTTGAAAAACTTTGGCATCCTTGGATAAAACAACAGTTCCTGTCAAATTTCAATGACTCTGTCCTGTTGCCATGGTAACAGATTAAATGACTTACAGAGACACCCATTCTAAGGCTTCAAAGAGAACTAAAAAGAATAATAAACTGACGAGCGGGACAACCTTGTGGACCATACCTCTAACTTTCAACCCTTTTTCTTCTTTCTCTTTCCTTTTCTCCACCTTACGATTAAAGCTCATTATCAGAATTTATTTGACCTATATACACTCTACTTGTAAACAATATGTATAGTAGGTATAAATCATTTAAATACCTACAAAACTAACTAAGGAAATGATATATATCTTTAATTTAGGTTTACGTGAACCCAATGTTTAATATTTGAAATTTCATGATATTTACCTATATAAACCCTACTGTAAAACAATGAGCTTACTTTATAGATCCTTGTAAACTTACTTTATGTATCTTTATGTATCTTTATAACATTGTATACTCAATAAACTTCTTTTGACAAGGAAAAACTGATTTTGAATGTTATGGGTATAACCTTCCATCTAAATTTACATTATTATTAGTGAAGTCTTAACACTTTACTACAACTTACTTATTCAACACTTTTGCTGTGGTTTTAAACCCTTACATATACACAGTGAAGTGACTAGCCACAGGTGATACACAGAGATGGAACAAATCCTCTTACATAAGCTGAACCTGTTGGTCTGCAGCCCTCTATCGTCCAGAGTCTTCCAAAACACACATTTTTACACAGCATCTCTCAGCAGCAGAAAGCAGGAGGTGGGAATCTGTTGTAACACACACAAAAGGGGGAGGGAGGTTGTGACAGAAATCTAAAGTTTGTATGAACTGTACCCCATTTTGTATGCTTTGTTTATGATTTGCACACTGTACTCATTAGGCTTGATTTTTTAAAGGCAAATAGACTGTGTGCCCTTTGCATTCTGCAAGTGGAGTTGCTCCAGAGCTTAGTAAATGAGGCAAAGCTTCATTTTGCAAAGAATATACAATTACATGCAAGAAAAAAAAAATTGCACATGATTGGATGATGAAAGTCAGCAGTACTTCCCTTCATTTACTAAGATCTGGATCAACCGCACTTGCAGAGTGCACAGTCTATTTGCCTTTAGTCAATCAGCACATGTACACAGCACTAATGTTGTTTTGATTACAGATTTGCATTCTTTTAGACTCTTATAAGAAACCTGCCTGCCTATGTAATGCCCCTTTTTACTTTAAAAGTACAAATGTAATATCAATGTGATACTTACAAAATTAGGTATATAAAAACTTCAATTTTGCCAAATAAACTTTTGTTTGGAAAGTTGCTAAGTATATCTTTTTGTGTCTTTTCCCTACTGCAGTAGTCATTGTTAAATTGGAACTACTGATCAGTGTAAGGATAGGAGTTCTATACAATTTTCAAAACACAACCAATGTTATACAGTAGCTCCTTTAGTGGTAGATGAGGATAGTTACCTAATATACAGTTAAATCGATTCACTGCAGCCCATTCATCAGAGATGGAATTTGAAATAGGACTTACATATGTGCTATTTCTTTGTTTCCATTTTCAACACAAGAATGTTCAATGTTGCAAGTAATAGGACAAAATTAATTCAGCAAATTGAACCTGGCAATTTCCATTATCTCTTAGGAAGATTTTTGTTAATTTTGTATTCTATGTCCATTTTACTACTGAAAAAAAAAATATTGTTTGAAAGCCTTACTACGGATGGAATATTTAGTTTCTCCCATTAATCCAATCTATGCCACTTTTTATAGTTGCTTTACATGCATGAAATAGTTCAATATCAGTAGAAAATTGTCTGATTATGATAAATATGGCCTATTGCCCACTGTTAAAATTAACCACTTCAGCCCCCGAAGGATTTACCCACTTTATGACCAGGCCATCTTTTGCAACATGGCACTGCATCCCTTTAACTGACAATTGCGCAGTCATGTAACATTGTACACTAACAAAATTTATGTCCTTTTTTTTCCCACAAATAGAGATTTCTTTTGGTGGTATTTGATCACTTCTGCATTTTTTATTTTTTGAGCTATAAACAAAAAAAAAACCTACAATTTTGAAAAAAAAAACAATATTTTTTACTTTTTGCTTTAATAAATATCCCCCAAAAAATGACAAAAAATTAATTTCTTCATCAGTTTAGGCCAATATGTATACTTCTACATATTTTTGGTAAAAAAATCGCAATAAGCGATTGGTTTGTGCAAAAGTTATAGCGTCTACAAAATAGGGGATATTATGGCATTTTTACTATTACTTTTCTTTTAACTAGTAATTGCGGTGATCAGCGATTTTTAGTGGGACTGCAACATTGCAACGGACAGATTGGATGCTTTTGACACTTTTTTGGAACCACTGACATTTATACAGTGATCAGTGCTAAAAAATGCACTGATTACTGTGTAAATGTCACTGGCAGGGAAATGATTAACACTAGGGGGTGATCAAGGGGTTAAATGTGTTCCCTGGAAAGTGTTTCTAACTGTGGGGGGGATGGGACTGACTGGAGGAGGAGAGAGATCGTGGTTTCTGTTTGCATTGACAGAACCCCGTTCTGGCTCTCTGAGGAGTGATCACGGGTGACTGGCAGACATCGCAGCCACGCGCATCAGCGCATCAGCTCACAGCTCTTAAAGGGGCCGATGTACACCTATGGTGGTTTGCGCAGCCTTGCCAACCTCACGCTATATAATGACGACGACGGCTGGTTGGCAACAGGTTAATATGCATCAATGTAATTTCATCAGGGGATAACATTAATTTTATTTATATAATGTGTAGCATCAGTGAAGCAAAGTCCATGGAAGATAATATCTCTCATTGATCACTGCTGAAAGAACACAATATAACTTTATTAGTAGACCGCATTTTCAGTTTATTTTTTTATTAGAATAGTAGCATTGTTTCACATAAAGATTAAATTTAGTAAGCGTGTCCTATTGTACACTACTGAAAATTCCAGTACACCAATCTACTGTCACTAGGAGCCAATCATTTAAAGGCCACTATTTGTTTTATTTGAGTGAACATTCTTACATTCTGGTCTACCAGTGCAGATTTTATAATGACCTCAAATGTGAAGTTACTAAATGCTGTAAAGATATTCTGAAAGTTTCAGTTGAAAAAAATGCTTGAGGCCCATATAGCAACATTTAGTGGCCTAAGGCAATATATCTGCATGTTTTAGTCATGAACCACATTTGAAATATATTTTAGGCGTTTCCATTATAATTTCCATTATAATTTAATCTATATGACAAAAATTTAATTATTATAAATAAAGTGTGAATGAAGGGATGTGTCTGATTTGCACTATACAATGACAATGATTGAAGCAGTTTTTAAAAGACTTGAATTTTTCCACATTGAAATTAACAGCAGCAGCACCATGAGTTTTCAATTTTATAGTGAACTTCAAATTCATCTTATTTCAGATCACAAAGGCTGTAATTTCAATAAATAGGTTACATCCATTACAAATATGGAAGGTATGATTAAGCCAGGTTTCAAGCAAATTAGCTTTTAGATGCAGCAGGGGTTGCAGCCATTAACTCCAATAATAGAATACCTTCAGAAAAATTATGGGCTTTCAAGTTCCTTTTATAGTGCTACAAAGAAGGTTTTAAAGAATTTCTCTTGAGTGTTATTAGTCTATTCAAATTCACTAACTTGCTTGTTTACTATTGTTTAAATCCCCTTTCTTTCTTTTTTGCTTGACCAAATCTCTTTCCTCAAGCCATCTAAACTATGCAAACAGAAATATAATTACTGTTTTAAAACTAACTTTAAAATAATTAAAATAACTGTAAAATCATACACAGCCTTTATGTATTAAAACTCATTTAGAGCTACAAGCTAACAAAACACACATCATGTTGCTTTGTAAATCAGTTATTCATTAGTGCACTGCTTACAAATGTACAGCTATCTGTAAATGCAATAATAATAATAATGAATATGAACCATTTCATTTTAGAACAAATGCTTTATTATTCTGTAATTAAATATTTGCTTTCCATAGTTTTATTTGGGTTTTTCTTTTATTTACAATAAGGGATTGTAGAGAAACACAAATCATAGTCAAATATGAAAAAGGCTATATACGGTATAATAATAAGCATTTTATAGATAGAGAATGATTTAAAGAAGAATTCCAGGCAAACATCTAAAGGCAGACTCAGCTGGGTATCCTTCAAATGAGTGATGGTGGGATGCCCTCATCAAAAAGCAATCAGAGCCAAACTCTTCAAATGGAATACCAGTTGCCCTCACAAGAACAATATAAATACTTCCAGATAGTTCATCTCCTTAAAAAGAATTCTCAATTATCTACAAGGCTCCCAGAAAGAATAACCCAATTTTACCAACAAAACCCACCTGTGAACAAAGGGATATCAATAATATAATCAGGCCTTTAGGAAAAAAACATATGCACTAAATCTCAATCAATGATAGACTGGGAACAGGAATTAGGGATAGAATACCCAACCCAACATGGGGAAACAACACTTTGTATCATCTACAATTCTACCTGACCCTATACCTATTTCAAAAATATTCCCTGAAGCCTCTCCTAATTGCTGGAGGATATGTGGGTACAAGGGAACACTATTAAATATCATGTGGTCTTGTCGAAAACTATGGCCACTTTGGCACTGAATAGAAGGGCTAATACTCAAAATCACAGGTCTTCCTATGACACTTAGTGCAGGAATGGCAATACTCTCACTAGATCTAAATAATATCCCCCCACAATATAGGACAGTGGTATCACATATACTATTGACTGGCCGTTTAACTAGTTTAAGACATTGGAGAGATCCACAAATTCCAAACATTGCTGAAATAATACAAACTATACACACACACGGCACATATGAAAAATTACATTCTTCATCTACAGGAAACTATGAGAAGATGAGTCAAAAGTGGAAATCTTGGTTTGACTGGTACACAAAAGAAGCAAACTTTTAAAAATAATATGTCCAACATTAAAAGAGGCATTCTGACTGAACAACAATGTTTTAGCAGATTTATGTTAAGACAGGTTGTGTTACATATTTTAAATGGTTCTTTTTGATTATTCCTATGTACATCTTGAATGAATAGAATACAGGGGACAATTTAAGTTAAAGTCCGGCTCAGTGACCAAGCAGAGAGAACATGCAGCTATAATCCCATCCCAGGTAAATTCCCTGGTTAAATGGCGTTATGTAGTCAGATAACAATTGCAAATGAAAACTATTATAGATGACACATGAATATGATATGAGATGCAATACAACCAGGTTGTTTTCTTTGTTTTCTTCTTTGTGTTTTCTTTTTGTTATTGTTTTTGTCATGTAAAATATAAAAAAAAAAAAAAATTCAATAAAAATTTATTGGAAAAAAAAAAAAAAAGTGCAATCGGAGCCTGACAGTGCTGGCAGCCATTCATAACCATTTGCATGTAACTGTACATGTATCAATTACCTGCAGATAATTGGCTTTGAGTGCAGACTTTTTTTGCCTCCAGAGCCGATCATCTGCAGGTAATCACTGCATGTTCACTTACAAGTATACACCAACAAATGGCTGTGGGTGCTGGCAACATCCCATTTCTTCACAGGAAACCTTGTTGAGTCTCCCACATGTAATTGAATTGGGCCCACAAACAATTGTGGATGGGGTCCATGAGAGCTGTTTTACTTGGAAAAGGAGTTCAGTCTTGGGATTTATAGAGCTCATTGCATTTAAAAATAAATTTACTGACTAAGTAATGAATACATAAATTAGCTAGGAGATATAGGGACAGGGGATTATTGCGGTGCTTGGATTGGGTATACAAAAAAAGAAAAAAGAAAAATGTTTTAAAAATAACAAAGTAGCAAACTTTATTTGTTGATAACAATATAAATATACAATAAACATTCAGATTGTTTACACTTAAAATCAACTTGTATAATACGTGCGACCCAGAAGTATAATCAAGTAGGCCGGATGGAGATGACTATTGAAATATGGGCTCGATTTCCTACATGTTTCGCCAAGACATTGGCTTCCTCAGGGAACATGAGCTCAAACTGGGTACATAGAAGTCTGAAAACACGACACCCGAGGGGGGGGCACAGCAAGCGTCACCTCAGGGAGACGGGGTAAACCGCGCCGTATAAAGTGCCTGCAGGGGGCATGTAGTAAACACTATTACTTAAAAACGGTCAATTGCAGAAGGCTGGAAGTGCCTGTAAGTAGATACCACCACACAACAAGCCCATTTACAGGGTTGACCATCAGTCAATGAGTAACTTGATGAAGTATACTGCAGCGCAGATGGCTAATTGGGATGTTTGCAACCTCAAATACACAAGGCAAAGTCTTTTTGAAAAAGCACTGAATGCAAAGTATCCTGATAAGACATAAAGTTAAGCAGGTAGCGCATGGAAGGTTAATGATGCAAATTGCCAAAAAGAGGATGGATGGTATTTCCCAAATGTTCGCTTCTGGTTGTTGTGTGTGGGAGTATAAACAGGCACGTCCCTCATCCAGCATCATACATTTTTAAGTAATAGTGTTTACTACATGCCCCCTGCAGGCACTTTATACGGCGCGGTTTACCCCGTCTCCCTGAGGTGACGCTTGCCGTGCCCCCCCTCGGGTGTCGTGTTTTCAGACTTCTATGTACCCAGTTTGAGCTCATGTTCCCTGAGGAAGCCAATGTCTTGGCGAAACATGTAGGAAATCGAGCCCATATTTCAATAGCCATCTCCATCCGGCCTACTTGATTATACTTCTGGGTCGCACGTATTATACAAGTTGATTTTAAGTGTAAACAATCTGAATGTTTATTGTATATTTATATTGTTATCAACAAATAAAGTTTGCTACTTTGTTATTTTTAAAAAAATTTTCTTTTTTCTTTTTTTGTATACCCAATCCAAGCACCGCAATAATCCCCTGTCCCTATATCTCCTAGCTAATTTATTATCTTTTTGGGATGATGTGCCGTATCTAATTGTACCTTCTAGCCACAACCATATTTTCTAATGAATACATACTTTACTTTATTTGTATTTTTTCATCTGCTTAGAGTTTAGCTTTTAACAAAATGTAGTAATCTTAAAAACCCCATAAAATGAAAATGGAGTAGATTTTTTTGAAAATGTCATCCTTCATATACATTTTTGCCATAAGATGCTATCAGTGTCTATTCAAAGATTTGCTTCTTCCAAATTATTTGTTACAGAGTGGGGAGGTTTTAGGAAAGCATTGTCTGTCCAATTGTAACAAAAGAAACTTGTGAGCTGCTATGATATCTATAAATCCTAACCTGCAGCTGATGAAACCTCTCACACTCAACACAATTCAATAGTTTTACACTTATTATACTATATGAGATAAACAAGCCTTTAAAATTTCTTTAGTGCCACAAATATAGTACTCTCCACCATTACATGTGTTAAAGCACCCTTTTTAGATGTACTCTCACCTGGGATCAATGAACAAACTATTTAATGCATGGTCAATTGGAGCCTGTGTCCCTTTTAAATGTACAGTCAGGTCCATAAGTGTTGGAACATCGACACAATTCTAATCTTTTTGGCTCTATACACCACCACAATGGATTTGAAATGAAACGAGCAAGATGTGCTTTAACTGCAGACTTTCAGCTTTAATTTGAGGGTGTTTACATCCAAATCAGGTGAACAGTGTAGGAATTACAAAAGTTTGTATATGTGCCTCCCACTTTTTAAGGGACCAAAAGTAATGGGACAGATTAACGATTATCCATCAAACTTTCACTTTTTAATACTTGGTTGCAAATCCTTTGCAGTCAATTACAGCCTGAAATCTGGAACACATAGACATCAACAGACGCTGGGTTTCATCCCTGGTGATGCTCTGCCAGGCCTCTACTGCAACTGTCTTCAGTTCCTGCTTATTCTTAAGGTATTTTCCCTTCAGTTTTGTCTTCAGCAAGTGAAATGCATGCTCAATCGGATTCAGGTCAGGTGATTGACTTGGCCATTGCATAACATTCCACTTATTTCCCTTAAAAAACTCTTTGGTTGCTTTTGCAGTATGCTTTGGGTCATTGTCCACCTGCAATGTGAAGCGCCGTCCAATGAGTTCCGAAGCATTTTGCTGAATATGAGCAGATAATATTGCCCGAAACACTTCAGAATTAATCCTGCTGCTTTTGTCAGCAGTTACATCATCAATAAATATGAGAGAATCAGTTCCATTGGCAGCCATACATGCCCACGCCATGACACTACCACCACCATGCTTCACTGATGAGGTGGTATGCTTTGGATCATGAGCAGTTACTTTCCTTCTCCATACTCTTCTCTTTCCATCGCTCTGGTACAAGTTGATCTTGGTCTCATCTGTCCATAGGATGTTGTTCCAGAACTGTGAAGGCTTTTTTAGGTGTTGTTTGTCAAACTCTAATCTGGCCTTCCTGTTTTTGAGGCTCACCAATGGTTTACATCTTGTGGTGAACCCTCTGTATTCACTCTAGTGAAGTCTTCTCTTGATTGTTGCCTTTGACACACATACACGTACCTCCTGGAGAGTGTTTTTGTTCTGGCCAAATGTTGTGAAGGGTGTTTCCTTCACCAGGGAAAGAATTCTTCGGTCATCCGCCACAGTTGTTTTCCATGGTCTTCCGGGTCTTTTGGTGTTGCTCAGCTCACCGGTGCATTCTTTTTTAAGGATGTTCCAAACAGTTTATTTGGCCACACCTAATGTTTTTGCCATCTCTCTGATGGGTTTGTTGTGTTTTTTCAGCCTAATGATGGCTTGCTTAACTGATAATGACAGCTTTTTTGGATCTCATTGAAAGTTGACCGCAAGAGATTCCAAATGCAAATAGCACACTTGAAATGAACTCTGGACCTTTTATCTGCTCCTTGTAAATGGGATAATGAGGGAATAACACACACCTGGCCATGGAACAGCTAAGCAGCCAATTGTCCCATTACTTTTGGTCCCTTAAAAAGTGGGAGGCACATATACAAACTGTTGTAATTCCTACACCGTTCACCTGATTTGGATGTAAATACCCTCAAATTAAAGCTGAAAGTCTGTAGTTAAAGCACATCTTGTTTGTTTCATTTCAAATCCATTGTGGTAGTGTATAGAGTCAAAAAGATCAGAATCATGTTGACGTCCCAATATTTAAGGACCTGACTGTACATATATATATCCTTCAAGATCCATCCTTCAATCTTCCTTAACCATCAGGCTCCCATTGATATGCAAGATATTACTCAAAAGTGTTATTTTAAAATTGGGGTTGCCCTCCCTTTAAGAATGCATTCTCCAGTCTCTCCTCCTTTACTCCACTCAGCCACACATAAAGGATAAACTTCAGATAGTGCTTTATTCTTTAGTACAATTTTATTAAAATCCCCCTACCCCTAAAAACATTACTCCCATTGTGCATGTAAAAAGCACCACAAATATCCATTTGTATGTAATGAAATCACATCAGTAATCCATAGCTCTCTTTCTTTTAGAAATATCAGTAAATAAGATCCTCCGTGTATGATGACCATATCATCCAATGTAGCCCCACCCCTATGCCAGACTGTATGGGGTCAAGAAGGTTGTTGTCAGTGAGGTAGGAGCTCAGAAAGTTGTAGACTAATGCCCCATACACAGGATCGGACTTTCCGACAACAAAACCGTGGAATTTTGTTTGAAGGTTGTTAGCTCCAACTTGTCTTGCATACACACGGTCATACAAATGTTGACCAACAATTATGAATGTAGTGATGTACAAGACGTACGGCGAGACGATAAAAAGGAAGTTCAATAGTCATGCGCCACCCTTTGGGCTCCTTCTGCTAATGTTGTGTTTGGTGAGCATTGATTCTGAGCATGAGTGTTTGTACTTTGAATTTTTGTCCGACGGACTTGTGTACACATGATTTGTTGGCGGAAAATTTGAGAACCTTTGTCGGTGGAAAGTCCGACAACAAATGTCCAATGGAGCATACACACGGTTGGACTTTCCGCCAACAAGCTCACATCCAACATTTGTTGTCGGAAAATCCAACAATGTGTATGGGGCATAAGATTTCTAAAAGTTTAGAGGTAAACAGGAGCAAGGAGATGGGTTTTAAAGTGGTTGTAAAGGCTGAAGGTGTGCACCAGAGCCTGGGCTGTCCCGGGACTCCCTCTTCTAATTGGCTAATCACAGCCAGTCAATCACAGCCAGTGAGCCAATAAGGAGAGAGTGGGGACGGGGCTGAGCTGCAGCTATAATTGTCTAATGGACGCACAGAGCAGGGCTCGGGAGCAAGCGCACACTAGTGCCTCTATAGCAAGCAGCTTTCTATTGGGGCACTGGTCAAGGGGGAGGAGCCAGGATCAGCTGGGGACCCTAAAAGAGGAGGATCAGGGCTGATCTGTGCAAAACCATTGCACAGAGCAGTTAAGTATAACATGTTTGTTTTTTTAAAAAAAGCTAAACCTTTAATACCACTTTAAGTTGTTCAGGCTGGTGGGGTCCAATGAGGTCTTTTTAAGTATGGGGGTGATCAGTGCATGTTTTAGAGGGTAAGGGAAAGCGCCAGTAGAGATGGAGAGGTTAAAGATGTGAGTGAGGGAGCATAGGATAGAGGAAGAGGGTGACCGTATTAGTTGTGAGGGAACAGGGTCCAGTGGACCAGTGTCAAGAGAAAACTTTAGTGACCTCGTCGGTAGTATCATGGTCAAAAGAGGCAAGTATTGAATGTGGTTTTGTTAAGTGGGATAGATATCTGTGCAGTGGAGATGCCCCAGTGAATATGTTAAGTGGGATAGATATCTGTGCAGTGGAGATGCCCCAGTGAATATGTTAAGTGGGATAGATATCTGTGCAGTGGAGATGCCCCAGTGAATTGCATCAATCTTGTTTTTGAAATTATTGACAATCTCATAAGCAGTGAGTGAGTTATTGGGTGGAGGTGGTGATGGAGAAAGTAGAGCATTAAAACTAGAGAAGAGACAATGAGGACTGGATGACAGAGTATTAATGTATTAATGTATAATTAATTACAAAGTAGGCTTGTTTGGCAGCATGGAGGGAGGAAATGCATTTTAGGAAGGCAGATTTATATTGGGTAAATGTTTGCTGGGATTTGGTTTTATGTCACAATCACTCCAATGCACGGCCATGTCTCTTAAGAGTTTTGGTGTCGTCAGTCTGCAAAGGTTGTAATGGTTGGGGCCTCATGTGTAGTGAGAAGCGCAAGTGAGTCTAGTGTGGATGAGAGTGAACTGTTGTAGACAGAAGTGGAAAGGTCAAGGCAGAGCAAAGGTGAGATTTTGTCACAGAGGTGGTCAGTTGCAGAGTAGAAAAGAGAAGGATTAAAGTGGCAAAGGTTTCTGTGGGTAATTGATGCTGCTTCAAGAGATGAGGTGATTGAAATCAGGGACACCGTGAAAGTGATGAGGTTGTGATCAAAGCGAGGAAAGAGGGTGTTGGTGAGGTTGCCAGGAGTGCAAAGATGGGGGAAAACAGTGATCAGTGGATATTTTTAGCTCTGATCATTGTAATAATGTCAATGGTCCCAAAATAGTGTCCGATCTGTCCACCGCAATGTTGCAGTCCCGCTACCAACCGCTGATCACCTCCATTACTAGTAAAAAAATACTAATAATAAAAATGCCATAAATCTATCTCCTATTTTGTAGACGCTATAACTTTTGCGCAAGCCAATCATATAAATTTATTGTGATTTTTTTTTTTTACCAAAAATATGTAGCAGAATACATATTGGCCTAAACTAATGAGTACATTTGTTTTTTTATATATATATTTTTTTGGATATGTATTATAGCAGAAAGTAAAAAATATATTTTTTTTTTCAAAATTGTCAGTCTTTTTTTGTTTATAGCCCAAAAAATAAAAACTGCAGAGGTGATCAAATACCACCAAAAGAAAGATCTATTTGTGGGGAAAAAAAGAACATCAATTTTGTTTTGTTGTTTTGTTGTGCACAGGATCATTTATATATACGTGATCCTGCACTTTCAGGTAGGGGGTGTGAATGCCTGCTGTCGCCGGCTCCCTCATGCTGTGATTACAGGCAATGTAAGCCAATTGGTAGGGTACCACAAACTCGATGTCCGGCGGCACCTGCAGATCATCAGTCGGAATGGCAGAATGTCGCTCTGACAGGAGGGGAGGCATGGATCCTGTGTCTTTGCACGTAGGAACTAGGATCCATGTCTTCCCCTAGTAAAAGCACCTCCCACAGTTTAGTAAAACACTTGCTAGGCACACAGTTAACCCTCTGAACACCCCTGATGTTAAACTCCTCCCAGCCAGTGTCATGAGTACAGTGACAGTGCATATTTTTAGTGTCACTGGTTCAGAAAAAGTGTCAGTTAGTGTCAGAATGTTCATAGCAATATTGCAGTCCCACTATAAGTTGCTGATCGCTGCCATTACTAGTAAAATAAATAAATATATATCCTATTGTAGCTATTGCTTTGCGCAAACCAATCAAGAAAATGCTTATTGGGATTTTTTACCAAAAATATATAGCAGAATACATATTGGCCTAAATTGATGAAGAACTTAGATTTTTTCAAATTTTTTATTGGGTATGGTTTATAACAGAAAATAAAAAAATTCTTTTTTTTTTCAAAATTGTCTGTCATTTTTTAATTTATAGTGTAAAAAATAAAAAACACAGGGGTGAACAAATACCATCAAAAGAAAGTTCTATTTGTGTGAAAAAAATGACATACATTTTATTTTGGTACAGTGTTGCACGACCATGCAATTGTCAGTTAAAGTAACGCAGTGCTGTATCACAAAAAATGGCCTGGTCGTGAAGGGGGATAAATCGTCTGGAGGTCAAGTGGTTAAAGCTAGAAAATTATATCATGCTGGAATACATGATATGCTGACTTATGATTTGATTAGAAGGGATAATTGCTAAAAAAAGATGTATTTATTGGTTTATAACCATGGATTTTTTGTAAATTTTAGTTTAATGCATTATATAGAGTACTCTCTGTCAAATTTAGAATGCTTTGACTTTGGTAACCAACCAATTATTGCATGATATGTTTTAATGCGCTAAAATTATAAAAGTAAAATGGAAGTTACACACTGGCTTAGGATAAAGCACTTTTTTCAACTTCACTGTGTGTACCCAGGAAACATTTTGGACACTTGCACATATCTGGCCTAAAGGCAGGTGTCAAATAGTAAAAAGGAACTAAAAAACAATGATGTAGTGTATGTCTTATAATGAGAATAAAGGACAAAATATAGTGTCAGAAAGTTAAAAATTCTTAAAAAAATAAAGTTGTACAAAAGAATAAGAGGACAGCTATTGCATGATTGATGATCTCAAACCACCTGCTGGCCATGTTATATCACACAGTAACTTGTTAAAATTTGAGTATATTTTGTCATTACTTTAATTTATATCTGCCTGTTTTGTTGTATTGCAGAGAAACTTGTCAAACATTGGAGTGGATTTTGTCATTGCTTTGATTTATATCTACTTGCCTTATAAAAAATAAGCAGGTTAGCTGAGGTACAGTCCTTCAGTTGCTTGGAACGAAACTCATGAAGTTAATAATACCTTCAAATATTAAAGTGATGATAAGAGATCTAAGGTATATACAATTGTTAAAACATTGGGGAGCACTGTAATCCAAAAACCATTCTCTATGAGAGGTATATGTTGTTTAAGTCTAGGTTCACATCTATGCAGTTGCGGTTGATGCGTTTTTCATGCACATTTTGTGTTTTTAAACCTGCATTTTTGATGCATTTTTTGCATGCAATTTTCATGCATTTTGCATCTTGTGTTTTTTTCCCTTTAAAAACACTGTATATAGCTGGTTGCTAAGCTGCGTCCTTAACAACCGATGAGTCATGAGCTGTCAATGGGGTTCTCCCCTGACAGCTAAATATAAAAAAAAAAGAATTGCTGGCTAAAAAGTTGTGTGGTCCCCCCCATCTATACCAGGCCCTTCGGGTCTCATATGGATTGGGGGGTCTCCTACAATAAAACAAAAATCGTGTGGGGTCCCCCCAAATCCGTACCAGACACTTACACGAGCATGCAGTCCGGCAGGTCAGGAAAGGGAGCTTCCCCTCTCCTGATTCATGCCAGGCCACATGCCGTCAACATGGGAGGGTGCTCTGCCTCCCCACCACAAAGCACCTTGTCCCTATGTTGATATGTGGGGTGACTCATCGGTTGTTAATGACTCGTCGGTTGTTAAAGAAGCGGCAGCTGGTTTCCCATCCCACTCCTTAGCAACCAGCTACACACAGTGTTTTTAAGAGGGGGAAAAAAATGCAAAATGCATTAAAAAAGCATCAAAAACACTTGCATTTCTGGTGCAATGCCATTAAAGCCTATTACACGCAAAATGCAATCTGCAGCGGGAAAAAGTCCCTGACCCTTTCCGAAAATGCACCGGCTGAAAAACTCATACATGTGAACGCATACCATAGGAAACCATGTTAAATGGACTCTGTAGTACATTTCTGCAAAATGGAAAAAGCACAACAAAGTGCATAGGGGTGAACGTAGGGTAAAACTGTATTATACAACTTTGTGATATATTAGGGTAATCCATGCTTCTGTGCCTCCTTCTCCTTTCCAGTTTTTTTGTGTGGCAAGGAAAGGCTTTTAAAGCTCCCCCAAGGGGTGTGGAAGCCTGTGTTTCAGCACACTGATATGTGAGTGATGTAATGGAAATTAGACAGTTGTAACATGGGCGCATATACTGTTCTTATTGTTTACCACTTGTGTGCTTTCAATGAGCACATTAGAAGACACAGCCAAAAGTCTTATTGTGGTCAAAATTATTCATATCTGAGAACTCGGGTGACCTTTTGGGAGAGCCTTATGCCCCGTACATACGATCAGACTTTCCGCCAACAAAACCTTGGGTTTTTTTTCTGAAGGATGTTGGCTCAGACTTGTCTTGCATACACATGGTCACACAAATGTTGGCCCAAGATTACGAATGTGAGAATGCGGTGATGTACAAGACGTACAACAAGCCAAGAAAAAGGAAGCTCAATAGCCAGTGGGGCTCCTTCTGCTTGATTCCAAGCAAACTTTTGTGCGACTGACTTGTGTACACACAATCGGAATTTCGGACAACAAAGTGAAGTTGGTGGAAAATTTGAGAACCTGCTCTCAAATATTTGTGTGCGGAAATTCCGACAGCAAATGTTCGATGGAGCATACATGGTCGGACTTTCCGACAACAAGCTCATATCCAACATTTCCTGTCGGAATGTCCGACTGTGTGTACACGGCATATGATACAATATATAATGAAACATCCCACACTCCACTTCAGTGCTTTCATCATATACCGCTTCCTTTTAGTCTGAATATAGATATCATATATTCCAACCGCTGACAACCAATAACTAGGCAGTACTCATTTTGGCTGCTCAACATGAACTGTTTATTTGAACACAGGCACACAGAGATATTCAAACTTCTCATCAGTAGACTGTCCAATCATCAGGGAGAGCTGTTGACGGGAGTCGATTTGGGTGGGGGGTTTGGGGAACCCAGGTTATCTTGGAGAGCATTGGAAGCTTTTTGTCATGCTCCCCCAGCCCCTCCTATGTGTAAGTCTCCATGTGTCTATTAGGGGCACAGGGTGATCGAGAACCCCAGTCTGACCTCAAGAATATATGAAGATAAAGTCCGCCGTTCATCAGAGACCATTGCTAGATGGTTTTTGGTGGGGTGGAAATTACTAGGTGTTTGTTAGGTGTGGCTGTATCCCATTGTTCTTTTGTGCCTGTCTGCCTTGGGAGTAACCTGTTATGGGATGTACAGTATATGTCTATGTGTATTTGCTGTGAGGAGGGAGGAGGAAATTCCTCCAACAGCTCTCCCTGCTGAGAGTACCAGAGACATGACCCAAGAGCCAGATGGGGGTAAGGGAGGTGAAGCAGCCGGCTTCCCTTCCCAGCAGCAGAGGGCACCCCAGAATGATACCAGCAACCCAGCAGAAGGGCTGGCAACAGGGCAGAGTGCTTCTGGCCTCTGCCCTTAACTAACAAAAGATGCAATATCTACCTGTATACTCCAGGGATGCTGGGCAGTCAGCCCAGATCCCCAACAGCTTGATGCAGTAAGCCCAAACACCCTGTCTTCTTTCCAGCAGCTGAAAGGACTCCAGGGAGAAGGGCTAGTACGCACTTCTCCCCAGCAGTGGATATGTTCTCTGAGAGAGGCAGAAGTTGGCTGGGTGAGTAATGCTATGTTTAGGACAATTTATTTGGGGTACTGTGTGGATACTGGCATTGGGGGACTGGAACTACTGACTAACTTCGAAGTCAACTCGTTTGGTGTCTCTTCTGTGTTAGTCTTCTGCTGAAAGGGGAGTCACATTTGGCAGGGGGATTGGGGAACCCGGGTTACCTTGGAGAGCACTGGAGGCTCCTTGTCCAGTTTCCCAAGCCACTCCTATGTCTAAGTGACCCTGTGTCTATTAAAGGCACAGGGTGACAGAAAACCCAAGTCTAACCTTAAGTATATATGAAGATAAAGTCCACCATTCATCAGAGACCATTGCTAGATAGTTTGAGGTGGGGTGGGGGTTGCTATGTGCTTGTTAGGTATGACTGTATCCCATTGTTCTATTGTGTCTGTCTGCCTTGGGAGCAACCTATTATGCAATGTATATGTCTATGTGTATTTGCTGTGAGGAGGGAAGGGGAAATTCCTCCAACAGCTCTCTCTGATGATTGGACAGTCTACTGATGAGACGATTTGAATATCCCTGTGTGCCTGTGTTCAAATAAACAGTTCATGTTGAGCAGTCAATATAAGTACTGACTAGTTATTAAATAAGAATTGTAGATCCCCAAGACGTCACTGACTACAAACACTAAGCGCTCCTGGGTGCAGTTAAATGAATAAAGATATATAGAGAAATTGTGTATAACAATATAATCGGGTCACTGACAACTGATAAATAAACCAAATATCATACACCAGATCTAATGACAGATCTATAATAAACAGCTGCTGCCGTAAACGCTTCCTAAAGGAAAGCTCAATAATGGTATTAAAATAATCACAAAATGAATTCTGCAAATAGCAGTGCTATTAGTGTTCTTGAATAATCAACTAGATAGTGTTCTTCTGTTGAATCAGTAAAAAAGTTCAAAATGGGATACGTGTCATCCAAGAAAACTTAATAACACAGTTACAAAATATCCAGTCTATGATGCGTGGGATCTCTGTGAGTAGGTGGAAGTAAATGAAGTGATGGAACGGCACGTATAAGCTCCCTCAGCTTTCAATATACATGTAGATCACAAGTGAATTCATTTATAGATTCAAACCTTGCCAGACCATGGTGGGTAAGACAGCATGCGGACAAAATAGGCTCAAAAATAGTTGTCATCCAAAGGAATTACTGGCGGTCGGTCAATGAAGGTCGATAGCTGACAGGTGGGATGGTCTTTCTCTCGGAGCAGCTGTACTTTGGGAAGTCGTGTATGGTGTGGTCATGGACGTACCTGTGGACAGTGTGGTTCTTCTTCATGCTCTTCCTGGTCTACATCCTGAGGGTCCTGCTGAAAATCAATGACAATCTGAGTACAGCTGCTCCGTATAAGCCGTATAAGCTGATAGCTCTGTCAGCTGACTGAGGAATATCCAGCACATCCAGCGAGATCCTGCACCCAAAGAGACCGAACACAGCTCCACACTATTACTGGAGCCTGATCCAGTGATGTCACGCAAAAGGAAGGACGAGCGATACTATAAAAAGCTCACAGCCTTCTTTCTGCAGCCAGCACCAGGCAAAGGGAAACCTCAAGATGGCGCCAGCGGCGCACCCTCACAGACCTCATCGTCCTACACTGATCTCCCAGATGAAGATCAGGGAGACTGGGATACCACACCACAACCTGCATCTATCCTTGGATCATCCCCTAGCAGCCCAATCCTGAATAGCTCAGCCAAAGTGAGCATGCGAATGGCTCCTTCTCCCCAGGCCTCAGGCACAGTCAGTACAACCCAGCACTTACATCACATAGGCCTCAACCTACAATCATCTATTAAAAATGAGAGCAAGTGGTGGGACTTTATATGAAGCACACAGCAGCACAAAAGGAAGTCAAGTGACTGGGAAATACTTTTTTTTCATGTTGTATAATCTAACATACAACTAAATGGGTATATAACCTCCAAAAGCATTTGATCATTTACAACATAAGTTACATAGTAGTCCACAATCATTGAAACAGTTGTAGAACAGACAATGGATACGTATTACAAACAGGTAAGTTAAAACCAAAACAAAACTAAATTTATCAAAAAAATATGAAAAGGGGGAGAAAAAATAAACAAAGTTAAAAAATAAAAAATACAAAGAAATAAACATAATTCATATACTTAATAATTTTAAACATGAATAAAACCGTTGGTAGAATAATAATAAAGTGTAAGGCTTGAAGCATCTCGCGGCCTTATAGCCGCACATCAGAAGCATAAACCATGGACAATATCTAAAAACAAAAAATATTAGTTCAAAATGGTCAAAAGGATAATGGATTGAATTAGGCAAATAAAAGAAAAAATTGTATATAAAGTTTTGTTACCAGGTTGCATTTAAAACTTACATCTGCGCAGTGGCAGTGCAGCATCGAAAGTCGCCAAAAAATCACAAGGTCTCATCTCCGGGCACCGCAGTCGCCAAAGGGGCGATAGCAACCAGCACAGACAAGACAATTTGTGGGTCGTGTGTGTGAATGGACAACCCTTGTGAGGGGGAGAAGCAATGAGCCTGATGGAAAACCTAAGATGCAAGAAAAATGCATGAAAAAAAAAAAGTGACTAATGTAGAATGTAAATTGGTTATAAAGGTGAAAATAATGAGTGAGGTGAACGGTGAGTGATAAAAGGTGTAAAGAGAAAAAATAGAAAAGAAAACAAAAAAAAATGCTAACTTATAAAAAAATAAAACAGAAACACAGGGGGTGATAGTGAATAAATACCTATGAATTACAGATGAAAAAATTGATCGATGTGGATGGAAGTGATCCAGGATGTATGGAGTGAGAGATGTGCCTGTGAACTGACCCAACGAAGGTGCCTAAGTAGCTGCATCTACCACAGCCCCGTCCAAAGCGTCAATTGTGCAGACACCAAACGAGAGAAGAACGCTTTCACCTGGGCGGCTCAGCCATTGGGCGATTAGCGCCTGTTGACCCCTCTTGTGTGTCTGCCATTTAGTTGTATGTTAGATTATACAACATGAATAAATAGTATTTCCCAGTCACTTGACTTCCTTTTGTGCTGCTGTGTGCTTTATATAAAGTCCCACCACTTGCTCTCATTTTTAATCAATGATAGGGATGGAGGCAGTTACCCCTTTGGTTTCTGCCTCATTGAAAGTCCCAAAATTCCTTTTCTTCTCTTTATAAACCAATTAGGGATGGAAGCACACAGCAGCAGTCTATTATAAAGCCTTCTTAAAATTGCACACGGCCAGGGATTTCCATGGCCGTCATCTTTTTTTTATTCAAAATCTATTTTTGTTTAATATTTAGAAAATGTTTCTTTTTTTTCCCCAATATTATAGAGAATCACGTATTCCCATAAATCCCTTTAATTTTTAATTTATTTTATCCAGGTTGGCATGTCCTATATTGGCATAGGCGCATCTGTGTGTGTGTTATTGGTGTTGCTGATTCTTTTGTCTCGGTTTCTGATCCCAACATTGTGATGTACAGCACGTCCTTCCCCTCCCCCTCACCACCCCTTCAGAGGTGGGATAGGTGGGCGCACCATCTCCACATGTTGACATCATGCTGCATTCACGTGGCACGCCATCCCCATCTGAGTGTCTCATTGACAGACACACAAGAGGGGTTAACAGGCGCTAATCGCCCGACGGCTGAGCCGCCCATGTGAAAGCATTCCTCTCTCATTTGGTGTCTGCCCAATTGATGCTTTGGGTGGGGCTGTGGTAGATGCAGCTACTTATGCACCTTCGTTGGGTCAGTTCACAGGCACATCTCTCACTCCACACATCCTGGATCACTTCCACCCACATCAATCAATTTTTTCATCTGTAATTCATAGGTATTTATTCACTATCACCCCCTGTGTTTCTGTTTTATTTTTTCTAAGTTAGCATTTTTTATTTTTTTTATTTTCTCTTTTTTTCTCTTTACACCCTTTATCACTCATCGTTCACCTCACTCATTAGTTTCATCTTTATAACCAATTTACACTCTATATTAGTGACTTTTTTTTCATGCATTTTTTTTGCATCTTAGGTTTTCCATCAGGCTCATTGCTTTTCCCCTTCACAAGGGTTGTCCATTCACACACATGGCCCACAAATTGTCTGTGCTGGGTGCTATCGCCCCTATGGCGACCGCGGTGCCCGGAGATGAGACCTTGTGATTTTTTGGTGACTTTGCTGCACTGCCGCTGCACAGATGTAAGTTTTATATGCAACCTGGTAACAAACCTTTATATACAATTTCTTCTTTTATTTGCCTAATTCAATCCATTATCCTTTTGACCATTTTGAACTAATATTTTTTGTTCTTAGATATTGTCCATGGTTTATGCTTCTGATGAGCGGCTATAAGGCCGCAAAATGCATCAGGCCTTACACTTTATTATTATTCTACCATGGACCAATCTATATTGTCCACGGTTTTATTCATGTTTATAATCATTCAGTATATGAATTATGTTTATTTCTTTGTATTTTTTATTTTTTAACTTTGTTTATTTTTTCTCCCCCCTTTTCATATTTTTTTGATAAATTTAGTTTTGTTTTGGTTTTAACTTTCCTATGTTTATAATACGTATCCATTGTCTGTTCTACAACTGTTTCAATGATTACCGATTACTATGTAACTTATGTTGTAAATGATCAAATGCTTTTGGAGGTTATATACCCATTTAGTTGTATGTTAGATTATACAACATGAATAAACAGTATTTCCCAGTCACTTGACTTCCTTTTGTGCTGCTGTGTGCTTCATATAAAGTCCCACCACTTGCTCTCATTTTTAATCATTGATAGGGATGGAGGCAGTTACCCCTTTGGTTCCTACCTCATTTAAAGTCCCAAAATTCCTTTTCTTCTCATTATAATACAATCATCTATTGTGGAATTCCCTACCTCAGGACAGCCAGTCCTTGATACAGCAATGAAAGACATGCTGCTTTACTTACAATCATCATGGCAAACTTCCCCTCCCTTATACACAAATTTACATCTGAAATGCAAGGTATGGGAGAGAGGGTGCAGCAAATTGAGAATAGAATGGATGAATGCACCACTAGAGTAAACAATTTAATCAATGCATACAAATACCAAAATGATGACAACAATTGGATAAAAGTGAAGCTCGCAGATCTCGAAGGTCGCTCGCATCGCAATAATGTCAAAATGTGCAGGGTTTCCGAATCCACCCCTCCATTAGACCTGCATAAATACACCAGTGATATGATTTCCAATTTACCCCCTGAGGTGTCACTAATCGAACGCACTATTGATCGTAGTTACCGCATTCCCAAGCCCAAACACCTGGATGCATCAATCCCCAGGGATATTCTAATGAAGACTCATTTCTTCCCAATTAAAGAGAAACTGCTTGCTAAAGCGAGATCAGTCCCTGATCTTCCAGCTCCATGTAACGGTGTACAACTATAATCTGATCTTTCTCAATATACCCTTAACCCGAGAAGACAAATGAAAACGATTACCAAAGCCCTCAATAACCAAAAAATTCAGTACAAATGGTGCCATCCAGCTACCATAATGATCACTCACAATGGAACATCCTATACAGTTTCAAAGCCCAAAGATGGCCTAAGGCTCTTACACTCCTGGGATATAATCCCAGAGCTGCCCAGGGGTGACTTTGCCTCCTCCTCAGGTCCTCAGCAACATGGATACCAATGACGGGAGAACCAAAACTCCAAATATAAATTAACCCCCCTGCTGCATCATTTTCTAGCTATGGCCTATATCTAATGTCAGGCTTCCAGCTAGACAACACCTATTACTGAACTCAACCCTCACATATGGTCAGCTTCTTGCAAAATAACTGCTGACCTTCGGGTTTTTTTATATTTTTGTTCCTCATTTTCACCTTTTTTGTTTTTCTGTTTACGGTTTGTTTCATCAAGATGGATAGGACTGCTACCTAAAACTGAGTTATTGTTTGAGTTTACAAAGGTTAATACTGTTATTTTTTTTCCCTTCATCACAGACTGCTTCACTATAGAAGCACAAAATTAAATTTTTCACTTCTAGGACTCCCTAGAACAAAGTGACGAGCATCCTCATCTGAGGAATTATCCAAGAATTACCACCTGAACATATAAACGTGAGTCTATACTATCAACCAGCACCAATAGCCTTCACTTCACTATGTCCATCAAAGTCCTATCCATAAATGCGAAAGGCTTGAATCACCCAGCAAAAAGAGCATCCTGTAAAATACTACGCGTTCAAGAAATGCACTTGGCTCAAGAAGCCACACACTTCTGCCAACATAAATCCTTTCCACACATCTACAAATCTTGCTACTCATGAAAACAATGTGGAGTACTAATAGCTGTTCGGAACACTATCTCTTTCCAGCTACAGAAATGCACCCTTGACTCAGAAGGCAGATACATCATTCTAAACTGCACCATAGAAAATACCCAATATACCATAGTAACTCTGTATGCCCCTAAACAAAGACAGATGCTCTTTCTCAAGTCCACCTTTAAAAAAATGTAAGAAGCACAATAAGGAAACCTACTTATATGTGGGGACTTCAACTTTGTGCCTGACTATGAGTTGGATACATCTTTTGGACCCAAGAGATTTGCTTCACCTTTGAACAAATTCATCACAGCTAATGATTTATATAATGTCTGGAGGTGTTGTCAGGCAGATGAGAGGGACTACACGTACCTATCCCGACGTAATAACACAAATTCTTGTATAGACCTATTTCTCTTTGATAAATGGCTACTGCAAAATATTCACGCTTCTCAAATCCACACCATCACCTGGTCAGACTACGCATCTGTAAGCATCAAAATCACAAATAAACCATCACAAACACGCTTCTACGTGTGGCAAGTGAACAATTTTCTTCTTCAAAACCCAACCAAATACTGAGCATCTATCCCCCAAAAAATTAGATGAATTCTTCACTATAAACACACGTTCAGTGTCTGACCCGGCGACCCGGCGATCTGGTGGAATTACCACAAAACTTACATTAGAGGATTTTTTATTCAACTAGGCTCAAAACTTAGGAAAAGGAGGACGCTGCACTTAGAAGAACTGACAGCAGCTATTGAAACTGCAGATCTTGAAAACAAATCACACCATTCTCCATCACTGCAATCTCAAATATTCAAACTTCCCTCTTTGTTACTTGAAAACTTTGAAATAATGCAATGCGAGCTTAAAGCTAAAACATATGCAACGGGTAACAAAGCAGGGAAAGTAATGGCTCTCCGCATTAAAGGGCACCGCCTAAAATCTAAAATAGCATATCTTATCACCCATCTACCAGTGACAAACTCTTAAATCCTCAATCAATAGCTGACGCATTCAGCTGCTATTACAGCAGCCTGTACAACATCAGTGCTAATGAAAACACACACCAACCATCTCAGGAAGACCCCTTTCACACTAGGGCGCTTTGCAGGCGCTACAGCGCTGAAAATAGTGCCTGCAAAGCACCCTGAAAGAGCCGCTGCTGTCTCTCCAATGTGAAAGCCCCGAGGGCTTTCACACTGGAGCTGTGCGCTGGCAGGATGCTAAAAAAAGTCCTGCTAGCAGCATCTTTGGAGTGGTGAAGGAGCGGTGTATACACCGCTCCTTCACCGCTCCTGCCCATTTAAATCAATGGGGCAGTGCGGCTATACCGCCAGCATAGCGCTGCTGCAGCAGCACTTTGTGGTGGTTTTAACCCTTTTGCAGCTGGTTTTTAACCCTTTATTAGCTGCTAGCGGGGGGTAAAATTGCCCTGCTAGCGGCCAAATAGCGCAGCAAAATTTACGGTAAAGCGGTGCTTTACCGCTGACACACCCACCGCCCTAGTGTGAAAGGGGCTGAAGAGTAGGGATGAGCTTCGTGTTCGAGTCGGATCCATGTTCGACTCGAACACCGTCTGTTCGCCCATTTGCCGCATTGCAAACAATATGGGCCGTTTGCGCCAAATTCGTGTGGCGTGTCACGGCCCATAATTCACTGCGGCATCGCAGTGCATTGCTGGCTAATGATTGGCCAAGCATGCACTATGACCCGCATGCTTGACCAATCACAGCGCCATCTGTAGAGAGAGCTGTAATTGGCCAAAGCCAGGGTGGCTTTGGCCAATTATGGCTCAGGGGGTTTAGAACATGCCCCACACTATATAAGGCCGCCTGCACGGCGGCCATGTGTACTGTGTTCCGGCTTGACAGAGAGATAGACAGAGAGAGAGACAGTGTCATTTGATTTAAGTTAGATAGATTAGGCAGGACAGTCAGTCAGTTAGCTGCACTTACAGTGTATTGTGTATATATATGCATCCCAGGTGTTGTGTGTGTGTATATATATATATATACACTGTATTCAGTTTAGCTAGATCCATTCCTGTTATCTTCCTACTAACAGGCAGGCTTGTGTTGTTACAGTAATTACAGCTACCTGAAGAAAATTGTCCTTTTGATCCTATTAGTACCACAGTTAGGCAGCTAGACTATTTACAGTTAGTGTAGTGCGTCCTCCTCACAGTGTTCAGCTAAAGCTACAAGTTAGTGTAGTGTGTCCTCCTCACAGTGTTCAGCTAAAACTACAAGTTAGTGTAGTGCATCCTCTGAACAGTGTTCAGCTAAAGCTACAAGTTAGTGTAGTGCACAGTGTTCAGCTAAAGCTACACGTTAGTATAGTGCGTCCTCCTCACAGTGTTCAGCTAAAGCTACAAGTTAGTTTAGTGTGACCTCCTCACAGTGCTCAGCTAAAACTACAAGTTAGTGTAGTGCGTCCTCTGAACAGTGTTCAGCTAAAGCTACAAGTTAGTGTAGTGCGACCTCTGCACAGTGTTCAACTAAAGCTACAAGTTAGTGTAGTGCGTCCTCTGAACAGTGTTCAGCTAAAGGTATAGGTGCAATGAAAAATCTGGACTGCCGCACTCCGGATTGGAATAATAAAGGTAAAATCTTCTTTATTGAAAAAATGACATGGTATAAAATGTGTACATTGCTCTGTTGAAGTGATACAGCATAACCGCTGACGCGTTTCACGCTCCCATAGAGCGCTTACTCATAGCTGGTTTGTACAACAATGAAAGTCACTTATATACACATTGTACGTCTCACACATGACCCCATACTGATTGTATAACTCTAAACAGCTGATCGTTAAATTGTATGGCCTCTTAACATAGAGTTAATTGGGTGTGTGTTTTATGGTGGAGTGTTTATTGAAGACGTGAATGTGCAGACAAGATGTTTCTATAGACAATACAAAAAATATCCATAAATAAAAAGTTTATATTGCTTTTAAAAGTCTTTTGAAGAAGGAAAGTTAGGAAGATATAAAGTTTCCTTTCTTTCCACGGGACTGAGATAGGTGCTAAAACTAGCGCTTAGACGTATAAACATGTAAACTATTATATAAATGAATGCAGGTATATATGAGCCATATGGCCCAGCAGCCACGGCATAGTGTGAAAGATATCATATGTCTGCTCAGTTTACAAAAACATTTTTTATATATAAATGAGAATATTGTAAAGGTTATTATGAGGAGACACTATGAAAAACCACTGTGTTTTGTAAACGATAAAGTCTTACATGTGAGGATCTGTGACAGTGTTTGCATGACTTTCAAATTTCATGACTTTATGTGAACTCTACCAGATTTGAAATGCAAACAAAGTGTATGCATATATGGTGTGTGGGTGCTTTTTTAGTAATCTGAACTCCACAAGGAAAAAAAAAAAAAAAAAAAAAATTTATAAATGCATGTGTATGTGCATTTATGTGTATCATAAATATAAAAGGTGGAGATCAACATAAAACGTGAAGGGGGCATGTGTATATATATATATATATATATATATATATATATATATATATATCTATCATCGTGAAAGTATATATAGAATATATATAAAATGAATATAAAATGAAACAAAGTGGAAACTAAACCATGTGTTTGTGGCTTGACTAAAAAACACGATCAATAAATGGTCTATGTCTGAGTGTATGTTTCCCATGCAATCTCCTACACATATACCTGTCGAGCTTGTGATACGCATACAGGAAATAAATGGTAATAAAATATATCATGCACCAATAATTCTGTGGCTCAAACTCTCAAAAATATATGTCTTTGAAAGCATATGCTTATCCACCTGATAACATTCACTGTGGTTAAACGAAAAAATGGGCGTTTACTAAGCGTGTTGTTTTAAAGCAATCTCATCTCTTGGTGTGCCGTCTTCATGTGTATGGGCAGAACTATATGAGATAAAGAAGATAAATGTTATGTCTAAATGTGTTATCGTCCCCCTCATCCATCCGGAGTATGGTACTTAAAATACACATGTTTCTAAGTAAATACCAATTCAAGTGGATGAGTGACAAGACAGACATGTGGACGGTGTATCTCCTTGCTCGCTGCAACCCCTGGTATGGGATGGTGTGTATATAGGCCCCCTGAAGGTGAAAAATGGACTTATGCGTTCAAAATCGTGAGGGCTATTCCTATATATTAGGTGTTGTAGCTTGCTTACAGCAACCGTTGGACAGTGGTGTCTGCTTGGAGATGAAGAATAAATAACTAACTAAACAGACAAACCAAAAGTTAGTAAATATAACCCATAATGTCCTTTTGGTATGAATGTATAGATATATCCCCAATCGTTCATCCATGTAAAGAAATAAATACAAGAACCTCATCAAGGTTCTGTTTTTAAGAGAGGAAAAGAAGGAATATTTCAGCCAAACTATATGTAGCCAAGCTCTTGGATAGTTGCAATTTAAGCTCTTATGCAATTTTTTTTGATAGAGGTTGGTGGATAAATGGATGGCTAAAGGGAGAGGTGAGAGGACAGGGGTATAGATATATTGCTAGACATGTCTTTCAGAAATATTATTCGTAAAAATGTGAAACGTCCCACTCAAAGTTTAACCCCCGTGGGATTCTAGTGTCTAATGAGAATATCCAAAGGACTTCTCGTTTACACAATCTCTGGAATCTGTCTCCTCCCCTCACCAGTGTCCTGATTTTCTCAATCCCTTGGATAACTAAACTGGAGGTGTTTTTGTGGTGTGTGAAAATCCAGTGTTTTGATACATTTGTTAAAATCTCTTTCTCAATATTATACAGGTGATCATGTAGCCTATCCCTGAGACGTCCTGTTGTGCATCCAACATATTGTACCTGGCAGCTGGTGCATGTAATGACATACACCACAAATTTGGTGTTGCAGTTTATAAAAGCGGGGATCAAAAACTCTTTTTGGCTGCTGCATGATCTTATGTATTGGCCGGTTTTGATGTACCCGCAATAATTGCAGGTTTTTATTCCACATTTGAAATTGCCTGTGAAATTAAGCCAATTTGTTTTAGTACGTTTGGTTGTAAATAGGCTGGGAGACAGTGAGCGTCCCAGCGTGGGTGCTTTGCGAGAAACAATCTTGATCCCTTTGGAGAGGATGTTATTGTATATTGGGTCATTGTACAGTACCGGAAGATGTTTCACAATGATTTTCTTTATTATGTTGAATTCTGTACTGTATGAGGTGGAAAAGACTGGAGTCCTAGGGGATGTTTCTCTTTTATGTTGGGTTTTTCTATGTGGTTTCTTGTTTAGAAGCGTGGACCTTGGAATAGATTTTACTGTATTGAGTGCTTTTAATATAGATGCATCTTTGTAACCTCGAGTTTTAAACCTATGTGCCATTTGTTCGGCCTCTGCTTCAAAAACTTCAGGGGAACTACATAGACGCTTTAACCTCAAGAACTGGCTATATGGTATGCCTGTGATAGTGTGTTTAGGGTGTGCTGAATCAGCTCTGAGTAAAGTGTTGCCACTGAGAGGTTTTCTATACAAACTGGATTGGATGGTGTCTCCAGAGCCTGTCAGTTTCACATCCAGAAAGTCTATGGAGCTGACCTGCAGATTTCCAGTGAACTTCAAATTAAGTGGATTGTCATTAAAGTATGTAAGCCATCTGTCCAAATCTGCCTCTCCATCTGATGTAATGAACAATAAGTCGTCTATAAAGCGACAGAAAAAGACAGTGTCTTTACGGTGGGGACTATCTGGTCCAAAGATGCGGGACCTCTCCCACCAGCCCATATAAATATTGGCCAGTGAGGGGGAAAACGTGGCTCCCATGGAGGTCCCGCATTTCTGGAGAAAATAGTCCCCGTCGAACATAAAAAAATTGTGTGTTAAAAGGTACTCTAGAGCTTGCACAATAAACTCCTGAAGTATCAGGGAAGCTTTACCTGTTTTTCTAAGAAAGTAAATGACTGCCTGAATCCCCAGGTGGTGTGGGATGCTAGAGTATAAACTCATCACATCACAGCTGATCCATCTGAAGTTGTTTTCCCATTTGATGTTTTGGAGTTTATTCAGCAAATCATTTGTGTCTTTTATGTAACCAGGGAGACTAGTGGCTATTGGTTGTAGATGAGAGTCAACCCACTCTCCCAAGCGTTCATTTAAAGAGCCTATACCTGCCAGTGTTCCAGTGTTCAGCTAAAGCTATGGGTTAGTGTAGTGCATTCTCTGAACAGTATTCAGCTAAAGTTACAAGTTAGTGTAGTGCGTCCTCTGAACAGTGTTCAGCTAAAGCTACAAGTTAGTGTAGTGCTTCCTCCTCACAGTGTTCAGTTAAAGCTACAAGTTAGTGTAGTGCGTCCTCTGAACAGTGTTCAGCTAAAGCTACAAGTTAGTTTAGTGTGACCTCTGCACAGTGTTCAGCTAAAGCTACAAGTTCGTGTAGTGCGTCCTCTGAACAGTGTTCAGCTAAAGCTACAAGTTAGTGTAGTGCGTCCTCTTAACAGTGTTCAGCTAAAGCTACAAGTTAGTGTAGTGCGTCCTCCTCACAGTGTTATGCTAAAGCTACAAATTAGTGTAGTGTGACCTCCTCACAGTGTTCAGCTAAAGCTACAAGTTAGTGTAGTGTGTCCTCTGAGCAGTGTTCAGTTAAAGCTACAAGTTAGTGTAGTGCGACCTCTGCACAGTGTTCAGCTAAAGCTACCTGTAGAAGGTTGGTGGTGTTTTCCTGATCCTATCACTACTGCAGGCAGCTAAATTATTTACACATTAGTGTAGTGCGACCTCTGCACAGTGTTCAGCTAAAGCTACCTGTAGAAGGTTGGTGGTGTTTTCCTGATCCTATCACTACTGCAGGCAGCTAAATTATTTACACATTAGTGTAGTGCGACCTCTGCACAGTGTTCAGCTAAAGCTACCTGTAGAAGGTTGGTATTGTTTTCCTGATCCTATCACTACCGCAGGCAGCTAAATTATTTACACGTTAGTGTAGTGCGACCTCTGCATAGTGTTCAGCTAAAGCTACCTGTATATATCCCAGCTAAGTGCAGCTACAGGCAATTAGTATGTCTGGAAGGCCAACGAGGAGAGTCAGACAGTCACAAGCAAATAAAAGAGGGCAAGCAGGTTCTCTAGAGGCAACAGTGCTGGTCATGGAGACAGTGCATCCTCATCAGCACGTGGCCGTGGGACATGCTTGGCCTTTTTTTCGGCAGCTGGCCATGTTGAGCCGCAACATGTGGAAGACTTGGTCGAGTGGATGACCAAGCCGTCCTCATCCTCCTCATCCTCTCTCACCCATGCTCAGGGTACTTTGTCTGGCAAAGCAGCTGCCAACGCGGCCTCTTAACTCGGCTCAATGGCATCAGTGACTCCTTCCCTAGCCCCACCATGTCCTCCTGAGGAGTCCCTCGAACTGTTTGACCACAGTGTTGGGCACATGCTCCAGGAGGATGCCCAGCGTTTAGAAGGCTCTGATGATGATACTGAGCTAGATGAATGCAGTAACATGAGCACAGACAGAGGGGGTGCTCAAGAAGGACAGCAATCTGGCAGTCATACTCCCCGTGCTGCAGCATACTGCCAGGTTTGCTCCAGTGATGAGGAGGGAGGGGATGATGAGGTCACTGACTCAACGTGGGTGCCTAATAGGAGGGTGGAGGAGGAGGCACATCACCAACGAGGCAGGATGCCCTCCAGGGGCCAGCCTAAGAGAAGCACACTGACTGCATCACACCGCAAAGCTCCGCATGTGCAGGGCACTGCTGTCTCTGCGCATTATTCTAAAAGTTCTTTGGTGTGGGCCTTTTTTCCATTCTACCATTTTGGGAGGCGTTTGTCTCATCCATTTTTTAGCTATGATTTTTCTTGCTGCGAAGAGCGTCTCATGGAGAAATGTTTTTGTATATTTATCAATTGTGTCTGGAATTATACCGAGAAGGCATTGTTTTGGGTCTAGAGCTAGAGGTGAGCCCATTGTATCGTGTAGAAATGTCACGATTTGTTTCCACAAGCCTTAAATCTTGGGACATGTCCAGATCAAGTGGAAGAAGGTGCCTGTCTCATTTCCACACATCAGGCATGTGGTAGATTGGGTGCGTTTGTATCTTGCCACTCTAAGGGGTGTGAGGTATGCCCTATGCAGAATGTAAAGTTGCGACAGGCGGTCCGTTAGTTTGGGGAACACAGCCTTACAAGACTCTAGTGCCTCCTCCCACTCCTCATTCTCTACTGGTCCCACTTCTCTTTCCCATCTTGGTTTGAGATCGTATGCTATTTTAGTAGAGATGGGGGTTGAGAGCATGTTAAAAAATGCTGAAATCAGTTTGTGGGGGTCTGTGTTTTTAATTACTGTCATAATGACATTAGGTGCAGGGTTTGGGACAGAGTCGGGAAATTGCGATTGTGCCGCATGGCGGATTTGTAGGAATCTAAAGAAGATTTGGTTTTGAATTGTGAATTCTTCTTTAAGTGAATCGAAAGTTTTAAGGTGTCCGTCTTTTAGTAGGTGATGCAGATAAAATATTCCCTGCATGGACCATAGGTTTGTGTCATGAATTTTGTTGAATTCAGGAAGGTTCTTGTTGTGCCATATCGGCGTGTAATCATTGAATTGTGGGATTTCAAGTTTGGAAGCGGCTAAGTCCCATATTTTCCTGTAGTGATATAGCATGGTTTGTCTATTTTCCCCTAGTTCCATCCCCCCCCGAGCCCGATGCTATTGCATATATCGAGCCCTTGGTGTGTTGTGCCCATTTTGGACACAGGAGCATGAGAAATCTCTCGCTGTCCATTTTATCTAAGTGAAAGAGCTGTGACAGTTGTGATGCAATGTAATATAGGTTAAAGTCAGGGAGAGCTGTGCCACCAAGGTCAGTTGGGTTCTTGAGAGTTTGCCATGCCAGTTTGTGTCTGTTGGTACCCCACACAAAGGGCTTGAGAAGGGACTCCAGAGATTTGAAATGTTTTAGGGGTAAGTAAACTGGAGCATGCCATAGAACATACAGTATTTTAGGGAGTAGGATCATTTTAATTAAATTTATGCGACCCCAGGTCCCAAGTGGGAGTCGGGACCAGATCCGTACTTTTGTTTTAACCATGGAAAGGAGAGGGTCTATATTAAGGGATATGTAATCTGCAGGGGATCTGGATATATGGATCCCCAGGTTTTTAATGACAGCAACTCTCTAAAGTGGTAGTCTGGTTTGGGATTCTGGGGGTGGGAAGCTATCGATTGGTAGTATTTGGGACTTATCCCAATAGATTTTCAGTCCTGAAAATATTCCGAATTGTTCGGTCGCGTGGAGTGCGGTATGTAAAGATGGGCCCGAGTCTGCTAAATATAACAGCGTGTCGTCTGCATACATACAAGCATCTACAGAGATACCTCCACTCCACTGAGTCGAAAGCTTTTGCTGTGTCCAAATCACTACAACTCGTGAACCAACCTCCTCATGTGTAGCCTGTGTATTTATGTATAATTTCCGGAGATTAAACGAGGTATTGCGACCAGGCATAAAACCTGCTTGGTCTGTATGTATTAGGGATAAGATGACCTGATTAAGCCTAACGGATAGTACTTTTGCCAATATTTTGATGTCAACCTGTAAAAGGGATATGGGGCGATAGGATTCTGGGTATCCCGAGTCCTTTCCTGGTTTGGGAATGAGGACTATTGTTGCCTCTGTCATGGATGGGGGTAAAGTTCCAGTCTCAAAGAGATGGTTGTATAAAGCTAGTAATTTAGGGGTTAGTATTTCGCTGAATTGGGAATAAAACTCAATTGGGAGCCCGTCTGATCCTGAGGATTTAGACCTGGCGAAACTGGCGATGGCAATTGTGATTTTGTCTGTGGTGAGAGGTGCCTCTAGTAGGTCTAGTAGGCCCGAGGAGAAGAAGGGAAGAAGATGCCGCGGAGGAGATGCTGGACGAGAACACCGGAGGAAGAACCAGAAGAACCAGAAGAACCATAAGAAGAAGAAGATGAAGGAAGATAGAAGATAGAAGAAAGAAGAAGCATTTAAATAAAGGAATTGTCAAAAACTGTCTCTTGTCATTTTTAACATTTTTGACAGTTTTTTAGTGAAATGGTAGGGGTACTTTTGTACCCCCTTACCATTTCACACAGGGGGGGCCAGGATAGGATCTGAGGGCCCCCTTGTTAAAGGGGGCTTCCAGATTCCGATAAGCCCCCCCGCCCGCAGACCCCCACAACCACCGGCCAGGGTTGTGGGGATGAGGCCCTTGTCCTAATCAACATGGGGACAAGGTGTTTTGGGGGGCTACCCCAAAGCACCCTCCCAATGTTGGGGGCATGTGGCCTGGTACGGTTCAGAAGGGGGGGCACTCTCTCGTCCCCCCCTCTTTTCCTGCGGCCTGCCAGGTTGCATGCTCGGATAAGGGTCTGGTATGGATTATTGGGGGGACCCCGCGCTGTTTTTTTTTTTTTTTGGCGCGGGGTTCCCCTTAAAATCCATACCAGACCTGAAGGGTCTGGTATGGAATTTAGGGGGACCCCCACGTCATTTTTTTTTTTTTAATTTTGGCCGGGGTTCCCCTTAATATCCATACCAGACCTGAAGGGCCTGGTATGGAATTTAGGGGGACCCCCATGTCATTTTTTTTTTAATTTTGGTTGGGGGTTCCCCTGTGGGGAATTCCCATGCCGTTTTTATCAATGAACTTTTATGTGTATTGTCGGACCGGCAATGCAATAGCCGCAAGTAGTTTTAAATGGCTTTTTTCCTTTGAAATGTCATTTTACTGTCAGACTGTTCTAAACACGGGAAACATGCGCCCCTTTACAGGCATACTATAGTCACCCCCCAGCTATGAAATTTAAAGGGATATTACACTTTTATTGTTTGACTTTAAGCAAACACTTACTGGTCCCTAGGTTATGTCAATATTGGAATGATCTGGGCACCAGATGTGAGATGGAAGGCGAGGCACTGTCCGCTACGATAACCCTGATACTGAAAGAAGGGAAGGATGCCAGGCTGTGTTCAAGCTATCGGCCCATATCCCTGTTAAACGCAGATGTTAAATTATACGCCAAGGTGATGGCTAATAGACTGAAGGGATGTATGGCCGGCCTGGTGCACCCGGACCAGGCCGGCTTCGTCCCCGGAAGACAGTGCAGGGATAACGGGGTTCGGGCGGTGCTGCTGTCGGAGTTTTGTAGACGCAGGGGACCCCCAGCTCTATTCCTGTCGATAGATGCCGAAAAGGCATTCGACAGGGTAGACTGGGGGTTTCTGATGAACACGCTAGAAGCCATGGGGTTTGGACCTAGGTTTATTTCCTGGGTCAAGGCTCTATATAGTAGTCCAACAGCAGCTGTAAGGGTTAACGGGGCCATCTCAAAATCCTTTGGGATGGTAAACGGAACAAGGCAGGGCTGCCCCCCTCTTGTTTGTCCTGTCCCTCGAACCTCTCCTGGCCTCCATTCGGAACAGTCCTGACTGTAGCGGGGTGAGGGTGGGAACAGAGGAGCATAAACTGGCGGCATTTGCCGACGACGTTTTATTTTTTATTTCAAACCCTAGAATAACACTCCCTAATGTGCTCCGAATCCTCAGAACATACGGAGAAGTTTCCAATTTTAAAATCAACCCCGGTAAGTCTGAAATCTTAAATATCAGCCTAACTAAGCAGGAAGAAGCCCATTTAGCTGTAGTGTTTCCCTTTCCCTGGAAAAGGGAGATCAGGTATTTGGGAATTAAATTAGCCAACACCATTAAAGAGTTATTTCAAAAAAATTACATCCCACTGTTAGATAATATCAGGCAAGAGGTTAGAAGACTGCGGTCTAGACCGCTCTCATGGTTGGGATGTGCAAATGCAGTTAAAATGATGATTACTCCGAAAATTTTGTATAAATTCCAACTGCTGCCGATTCCTTTACCAAGGTATTTTTTGAAGGCTTTAAGGAAATTAATCAGTGAAGCTGTCTGGGGTGGCAAAAAACCGCGTATCTCCTACGCAACACTGAGCAGAGGAAAAAAAAAAGGGGGAATAGCGGTACCAGACTTTAATAGGTACTACATTGCAGTAGTGCTTTCACGGGTCACTGAATGGAGCAAGAAAGGGACGGACAAGCGGTGAGTGGACATTGAGTTCTCCTTAAGTACTAATAATTTGGCACAGTCACTATGGAACCCTCTAAAATTTAGAGCACTGAGCACTAACACATCCTTGTTAACGCAAAACACTTTTAAATACTGGGATAAAACACATACACAGCACAAATGGTCTTATAATTCACCGTTGATATATATGAAAAACAACTTATATTTTGAACCAGGGAGGAGGGAGGTGGGAGGGAATTGGTTAAAAGAGGATTCTATTCAACTGAAAAACTTCATTAGTAAGGGTAAAATTTGCACTTTCACGGAATTGAGCAGAGAACCAGAACTCTGGGTGATGGATAGATGGAGGTACCTCCAGCTCTCCCATTTTATTGGTAAACTTCCGAAGCCACTCAGAAGTATGGAGGAGCTTAGACCGCTGGAGCAACTCTGTACGAAGGGGCATTCAGGAAGTGTTATTGCCCAAATATATAGAATATTGGGAGCAGAACAGGAGGAGGCGGTGCCTCCTTACATTAAAAGGTGGGAGCAGGAACTGGGGTCACAGTGTAATAGGAATAGGATAGACAAAATTTTGAGATTGGCCCACTACTCATCACTAGACAATAGGAGAACCGAAATCCATTACAAAGTTCTAGCAAGATGGTATGCCACCCCAGACAGAGTAAGCAAAATGGATGGGACAAAGGCCAACACCTGCTGGAGGGGGTGCTCAACTGTGGGCACAATGGCTCATATCTGGTGGGAATGCCCCATCATTAAGGCCTTTTGGAAAAAATCCTGTCATTGACAAAGGATTTCACGGGGAAGGAAACTGAGGAAGACCCATGGGCCTGCCTCTTCCATGGGACTCATGAATCAGTCAAGAGTTACAAATCCTCTCTGGTCCCTATAATATTAGACGTGGCCAAGAGGCAGATCGTTTTAAACTGGCTGAACTCATCGAGTCCCAACACGCGTGATTGGCTCTTTGGCCTTAATGAAATATTTAATGTGGACTGCCTAGACCGGTGGGGAACGGAACCCGATGAGGATTCGGAGCATACAGGGAAGTGGACAGGTTGGATCAAATTCAAAAGATCATGGTCCTATTTAAAGGAGATTATATAATAATGGTATAACAAGGAAGGGATTTCCAGTTGGAAAGGAGCTATTAAGTCGTGATTTGCTCTTAAATGAGCAACGTCCTGCAGGGTTGGGAAGGGAAGGGGGGCCGGGTGGGTTGAGGGGGGGGGGGTTTCCGGGGGATAAGTATGTTTATTGTCTGAATTTATAGACTGATCTGTACTTGGAATGCCCCTGGCGGGAAATGATTTGTCATGAAAAACGATAAATAAAGATTTAAAAAAAAAAAAAAACACGGGAAACATGCGCCCCTTTACAGGCATACTATAGACACCCCCCAGCTACGAAATTTAAAGGGATATTACACTTTTATTGTTTGACTTTAAGCATTATTAAAATCACTGCTCCTGAAAAAACGGCCATTTTTAAAACTTTTTTTTGCATTGATCCATGTCCCCTGGGGCAGGACCCAGGTCCCCAAACACTTTTTATGACAATAACTTGCATATAAGCCTTTAAAATTAGCACTTTTGATTATTCATGTTCATGTCCCATAGACTTTAACGGTGTTTGCGTGTTCGAACAAACTTTTTTCCTGTTCACATGTTCTAGTGCGAACCGAACAGGGGGGTGTTCGGCTCATCCCTACTTGTACAACCACGCTGCCTCCTCCTCATCTTTTCCAAAGGAAATGCTATATGCACTTGTGGTAACGCTGCCGAAACCATGAAAGGAAAGCACATCCCCCTAAATTTCCGCCCAATATCCCTATTGAACCTTGATCTTAAGATATACGCCAAGACTGATAGATATTCTTCCCTCTTTGATACATAAGGACCAAACTGGCTTCACTAAAGGCCACCAGATCTCAGACGCCACCAGGTTAATTAGTATCCTCCACCATACAAATACCACTGGAATGCCTTCTCTGCTTTTACAAAGCCATACTAGCCATACTAGCCCTGTATACTAAACTCTCTGCAGGAGTATACACATCCAACCTTCTCTCTACCCCATTCCAAATTACAAATGGCACGAGACAAGGGTGCCCTTTATCCCCTTTAATTTTCAACATATTAGATCCAACAACAAAATAACAGGTATCAACATCGAACCCCATGAACACAAAATCAGCTTATTTGCTGATGACGTGATTTTAATGCAATCTAACCCCTCATCATCCCTCATAGAAGTCCAAAAAATCTCACATGGTTTATCAAAGTCTCATATTACAAAGCAAATGAAACCAAATCATACATCCTAGATATAGGAAGTGATGCTGAAACATGAAACCTCCTCCAACAACAATTCCCATACACCTGGGCAGATACAAGTATATCCTATCTAGGCATACAACTAACACGATCCACAAAAACACTCTTTCAACATAATTACCTTCCCCTCTGCACTAAACTACAACAAAATCTCCATAACCACTTCAGCCCCGATAGGATTGGCCCCTTCCCGACCAGACAATTTTTTGCGATTCGGCACTGCGTTGCTTTAACTGACAATTGCGCAGTCGAAGTTGTACCCAAACAAAATTGATGTCCTTTTTTTCCCACAAATAGAGCTTCTTTTGGTGGTAATTTATCACCGCGATTTTTATTTTTTGCGCTATAAACAAAAAAAGAGCAACAGTTTTGAAAAAAAAACAATATTTTTTACTTATTTGCTACAATAAATATCCCCCCAAAAAATATAAAAAAACCCCAAATTTCTTCCTTAGTTTAGGTCGATATGTATTCTTCTACATATTTTTGGTAAAAATCACAATAAGAGTATATTGATTGGTTTGCCCAAAAGTTATAGATATAGTTATAGGATAGATTTATGGCATTTTTATTATAAATTGTTTTTTAGTTTACTAGTAATGGTGGCATTCTGCGATTTTTATTGTGACTGCGACATTGTGTGGACAGATCGGACACTTTTGACACTTTTTTGGGACCATTGACATTTATACAGCGATCAGAGCTAAAAATAGCCACTGATTACTGTATAAATGTCACTGGCAGGGAAGGGGTTAACACTAGGGTGAGATCAAGGGGTTAAATGTGTGTCCTAGGGAGTGATTCTAACTTCTATGTCTCTCAGGAGCGATTGCGGGTGCCCAGCAAACATCGCGACCGCCGGGCACGTGCATCGACTCCGTCTTCAATGCCACGGGTGCGCGCACCCCTTAGTGGTCTTAAAGCCGTCGACATATACCCACGGTGATTTTTGCCCAAGCGAGCCAACCTGCCGAAGTATAACTTCGGCGGCTGGTCTTCTAGTGGATAACATGGCTGAATGCAATTTTCTCATGGATGGGTAGATTAACTGCATTCAAAATGATGCAACTCCCTGAAATCATCTACCTTTTTAGAACACTTTCAATCTTGATACCAATCAGCTACTTTAAATTCCTACAATCCCTTTTATCCAGATTTGTTTGGAATGGGAAGAGGTCCAGATGTACACACTCCAAACCAATCAAACATAGATTAAGTGGGGGTGTAGGATATATCGACTTCCACGACTATTACTCAGCATGAATCTTGATGCACTTAAAGGGTAAGTTCACCTTTGTACACTTTTTAATTTTTTTTTCTGAATTCCAGCTCCCCTATGCATCAATATAGCATTCATGTACTTTTTTTGCAAAAATATCAATGCTTTCCATTAAATCTAGAGTCACTTACTTTTCTTGTGTTAATCCATGTATCCAGATGTTTCCATTAGTAATGTCTTTTTCCTGATCAGTCTGTAGGTCATGACACAGGAAGGAGTTGACCAGCTGACCTCAGCACACAAATCATCCACCCTCCCACTCCCAGGTGCATGTTTTTTAAATGAAATGCAATCATCAGTGATCACATCACCCTTCTCACTAAGTACACAATATACAATCATATTGCATAGTGTATGGCCATCTTTATACACATACAGTTGACAGAAACACTCAGCTGTCAAGCCCCATTCACATCTCTGCATAGCGGGAACTCGCATTCCCACATGTGTCTTTTTTTTTTTTTAGCGAGGGGGAGGCGTTTGAGCATTTTCACTCATTACACATAGGGCAGCCCATCCACCTGAATGGGCTGCCCTACAAACAGCAATTGCCCCAAAGAAGCTTCAGAACTTTTTTTTAGAGTGGAGCTTGGTGCGTTTTTTACTGTGATTTTTTGTGCAGTGCATTTCTGAAATGCAAGGAACACACAGATGTGAATGGAGCCTCATTGTTCTTGTGTTATTACACCAATTTCACTTTCATGAATATGTGAATTTAACAGCACTAGCAGAATATTTGCATAGGGGAGCTGGAATTTAGAAAAAAAGTGTACAAAGGTGAACTTACCCTTTGAAGAATGGTTCTTACCCTCCCTGATAACGATCTGGGGTTTAGTAGAATCATCCTCATTACCCGCTATTCAGTGTTCAACTAGGAGCATGGATCCCATCCTTCATACCCCCAACCATGATAGTAACACTCAGGTCTTGGAAATGGCTGCTCCAACAACCTTAATACCCAAAGAACACTACCTTGAAAATCCCTTTATCAGCACTAGCCCTTTTCATAGCCCAAATATCCTTCACATCCTGTATCAAAAAAGGGTTAAACTTCCTTCATAATCTATACGTTGGAAACTCTTAAAACCTTTCCTTCTCTTCAAAAATAATTTAATCTCCCACAAGGCGACCTATACCAATACATGCAAATACGACACTGTCTCTTAAAAACCTCCTACAGTCATCAGAACATACAAGCTCCGGCGTGGTCCTTCCTAACATCCTCTACCTCACACCAAAAAGGAATCACACGTTTTATAATATTCTCCAACAGAAATGTACATTCATCAAATCTCCCCCTACATGCAATGGAAAGCTGATTTAGGACAGTCCTTCATGATAAATCAGTGGACTAAAGCATGTAAAGCCACAAAGAAGGCTACCTGTTGCTCTACACTATGGGAACTAACCACAAAAATCTCAATAAGATGGTACCTGACCCCAGACAAAATCTCACGATACAGTCCCCATCTATCCAGTAGATGCTGGAGAAACTTGCTGAAAAAACTGTGGTCAAAAAGGGGACATTCTACATATCCTTTGGGGATGCCCTATACTCTCAACATACTGGAATGCTATAGTTAACATTATCTCTGAAATTACTCAACAACAAGTCCCTATGAACCCAGGACTAGCAATACTATCCCTAGACATAGATTCTCTCCCACCTAAATCACAACATACAATTACCCACATACTTCTAGCAGCAAGATTATTAATCACGAGAAAGTGGAAAAAAAACCTACCTCCTTTCCTAACAGAAGTGATAGATCTAACGCATTTACATTGCTCCTATGAACAGATGATGGCTTCCTGCTACAACCCTCACTCCTTTAATGGTCACCTTGGAACTCTTGGCGTCGGGATCACTTAATGCTCCTTCTCCTCATTCCAGCATCTAGGTGTTGGGTGTTGCGTTCTCCCTATCTGTGTTCACCTGCAAGTTGATTGATGGTCAGTCACCTGTTATAAGCAAACCAAACACTCTATCCCTTGCTTGTGAGAAGAGACAGAGTTACCTCCATTGTTCCTAATCAAGCCTCCCGTTTGTCTGCCCTGCTTTGCTGTTGGATTTCCCTGTGTATGACCTGGATCGGATAGTGGACTATTCCCTGAACTCAGCCTGCCCTTTACCTAGACTGTCATTGGATCAGATATTGGACTAGTCCCTGAACTCAGCCTGCCTTTTGTCTGGACTGTCATAGAAACACGCTATCTGTCTGCTAAACTGCAAGTAGTCTGTTGTTTGCTCTGTTTGCATCTGCCCTGGTGGGGAGGCCAAGCACTATAGCATTGTGTATAAGTCCTGGGGGCAACCAAGTACCAGTAGGGGGCTGCTATAGGTGAAGCACACAGTAGCTAGCTATAGTGTCTGACCACCTGCATTGGGGTAGACATGCTGTGACAGACCTAGCCGGGAAAGAGACTTTTGGAGGGGACTGAATGCTAGCCTCGTGGGCCCTGGCATTTGGGGGAACTGCGCTATTTGTGAGCTGTATGCCTGGGGACCCTTGAGGTGGTATTACTGTGGATTCGGGTCCTGGTCCCCCAGGACACACAGACTCTGGGGACCCTGGATTTGCCATATTAGAAATACTGACTGATTCATAATGCTGGGACAAATACTGTTAGGAGATGCTGATGTCAATTCCAGCCACCTGTCTGTCTGTTGCCTGATAGAATGTGTATTGTAAATAAGTCTAGTATGGGATCTAAGAGTCATTAGATCCCCATTGTTGTTTGTGTTAATTAACTCTGCTATTGTGTGAACAAGAGTTCGGTGTTGTTTTGTTATAATGTTGATTGGGTTTTCTGAGCTACAAGATGGCAAGTCTGGCCTAAAGACCATGTCTGAGTCATCTAGGCTGTCTAAATGGATTAGTTAATTAGCCCATGTTAATTAGGTTTCTGGTCACAGGTGTATGTTCAGAGTAATAGGAGCAGGAGGTATACACCTCCTCTTTTAATGTATAAAAGAGCCTGTATTCCTTTCAATAAAAGAGATTCCTTGTTGAACTTACATACAGCCTGCCTGGTGTTTGTTCTGAGCTACACAACTGGATTAGAACGGCACATAACTGTAGTTCTAGTCCTGGAGCATCGGATGACCGAACCATCAGATGACCGAACCATCAGATGTTGCGATCTGCAATCCGATTCTATAACTGCAGAGGAGTGTCAGGAGAGTGGAATCGAGCGAGCAAGGGCTTGTTACATTGCTTGGCAGCCATGGGATTTGCTCTCCAGTTACTGGGACACTCCAAACCAGCCTGCAGGAGAGCCACGCTGAAAGACTTACTTGAGAGCCGTGGAGGGAATGGTGGGATCGTGCTTCCTTGTCATGAACACATCCAAACCATCACCTGGATCCAAGGTCCAGATAGCAGGAGAGGAGAGGTACAGATACCAGCCACCATGGAAGAGGAATTCAGAAGGAGGTTGCGAGAGATGCAGATACAGCACAGAGGACCAGTATCAGAGCAGGTCCTGCTAGGATGGTTTGATTCTATCCGCTGTGAACTCTGGAAGGAAGCGCTAGCCCATGAGCAGCGAAACCAGGGAAAAGTTCTCCCCTCCATCCATGTAAGGTATGGGTCACAGTATGAAGTGCGAATGCTGTTATTTGGGGAACAGCCGAACCAGGAGTGGACAGCTGAGTTAAGCAGGCTGATCCGGGCAGAAATGTGGTTGGACGAGAGCTACAAAGCCCTCCAGTGGTACGTAGCCCAAGTGAGCCTGTGGACAGTGGATGACAGCCCCACGGAAGGCTTTGACTACGATGGCCTGGGATTGTTGTACTGGAGGCTGTCCAGGGACCCTGACTTTGGGAGTGATCGGGAGTGGCGTTTGGAGGAAATAATGGAGCACAGAGAGTGAAGACTGAATGTCTCGGAAGTGCACTGGGCACAGGAAGATTTGGAGTTTCTGGCCATTCAGGAATGGGAGCTTGAGATGGCCTACAGACAGCTGCTAGACTCCGCTCAGAAGCAGAGTGGGGCTCCCTTTGCCTGGGACTATCAGGAAATACCAGTTGACAACTCTGAAATCCTGGCTGAAGAGTCGACAATGTGGCAGAATAACAGTGTGCTTTGCCAACCTGCCCCCACAGCTAGGGAGGCGGAGGTATTATGGCGAATGCAGCAAGTGCTGACTGAATTGATGATCCTGTTTCTGCATGGGATGATCTTGGATGGTGGAATGTGCCTGTCCAGCAGCATGCCAGAGAATCAGCAATGGAAAATCTGAAGATTGCCGTCCCCAAACCTGAAGTGCTGACAACAGGGCAGAGCTCTGCTAAACTCTGCCCAGCACTGATAGCATCTTCTGGGTTCCAGGGACAGGAGATGGTGAACCTTTATCCCCAGACACCAGTTGCAGAGACAGGGGATTTGATAGACTTTTCTGCTGAGGAAGAACAACCTGGTGAGCCTCCAGCAGAAGAAGAGCTGTTATTAGGGCCAAACTTCACTGTGCTCTGCCCAGCACTGATAGCATCTTCTGGGTTCCACGGAGAGGAGATGGTGAACCTTTATCCCCAGACACCAGTTGCAGAGACAGGGGGTTTGATAGACTTTTCTGCTGAGGAAGAACAACCTGGTGAGCCTCCAGCAGAAGAAGAGCTGTTATTAGGGCCAAACTTCACTGTGCTCTGCCCAGCAAGAACAGAAGTATCTGTGAAGTTACAAGGAACTTCCCCAGCCGAAGCGCTGGCATTTTCACTCATCACACATAGGGCAGCCCATCCACCTGAATGGGCTGCCCTACAAACTTTTGCAGAGTGCGATTGCTAGGTGCAGCGGAGTCAATTCAGATCAGACGTTGTGGAGTAACAGGAACTGACTTCTTTATTGGAACATAACTGGCAAGAAGTACACAGATATCACCTCACATGGTAAGAAGAACACAGACAGGAAAAAGAAACCAACAAGTACAACACTATACACAGGAAATACAACATAGAAAACTGCAGAGCACAGCATACCACTGAGCATTAGCGACATCTAGTGTCCTGTTTGTGAACTGCAGTTAATAGGCTAAGCTGAAATCTGTTGTATCTCCAACACCCTTTCTCAACAGTTAAGGCTTAGTCTGTTAAACCTATCTTCTTTGTAAGCCTTGAATGTCTTTCAGCGGTCAGGGGCTTCGTAAGGATATCTGCTGTCATATCCTCGGCTGGGCAATAAAGTAACTCAAGAAGACCTTGCTCTTGAGGATCCCTAAGAATGTTAAACTTCAGATCAATGTGCTTGGTTCTTGAATTAACTCCTTCCATGTGCGCAAGTACAAGGCATCCTTGATTGTCCTCATAGATTTCTGTTGGTCCCAACTGTGGTTGACCCAAGTCTGTTAATAACTGTCTTAGCCATATAACTTCTTGGCTTGCCTGCGCTGCAGCGACGTATTCTGCTTCAGTAGACGACAGTGTAACAGAGAGTTGCTTTCTACTAGTCCAACTGATGGCACCACCTGACAGAAAGAATAAGTAGCCACTGGTAGATTTGCTGTCACTGCTGTCTCCTGCCCAGTCAGCATCCACATATCCTGTTAGGGTGATTTCATCACCTGCTGGTAACTTTAACTTGTAGTGCGAAGTCCCTTTCAGATAGCGAATGATTCGCTTTACAGCATTCCAGTCCTTTTTACTTGGCATCAAAACCTTTCTGCATAGGATTTCAACAGTTGCTGCAATGTCCGGCCTTGTAGCAGTAGTAAGGTACTGCAATTTCCCTATTGCTTTTCTGTATTGAGTATTAGTAGGTAATGGGTTATCTTGACAATTCATCTCCTTTAGGTAGTTGGTTTCCATGGGAGACTTTACCGGTTTGGCGTCTTCCATTCCAAATATTTCAATTATTTCTTGTATTTTGTGTCTGGTTCAGAAGAAAGCTGCCATCTTCCTCTCTCTCGATTTGGATACCGAGGTAATTCTTTATGTTGCCAAGATCTTTGGTGTCAAAGTGCTGATTTCGTTTTTTCAGTATTTCTGCTTCATCCCTTTCTTGCTCAAAACAAATCAGGATATCATCCACATAAATGAGCATATAGACCCATCAATTTGCCAATTTCTTTGTGTATAAGCAGGGGTCTGCTTTACTCCTTAGAAAGTTTTGATGTGTAAGCACTTCATTTATTTTTATATTCCAAGCCCTGGCTGCTTGCTTTAGACCATATATACTCCTGCGAAGTTTGCATACTAGGTCTGACCTTTGTTCGTCTTTGAATCCTGGCGGCTGTTCCATGTAAATTTCTTCTGTTAAATCGCCATGTAGAAACGCGGTTTTCACATCAAAATGTTTCACTTGCATTTTCCTTATGGCGGATATTGTCAGTAAAGTCCGTATGGTAGTGTGCTTGACTACTGGTGCAAACATCTCATCATAGTCCTCTCCGTATTTTTGAGAATAGCCCTTGGCTACTAGTCTTGCTTTGTACCGTTCAATTGTGCCATCTGCATTGTATTTCACTTTAAAAGTCCATTTACAGCCTATGCTTTCCTTCCGGGTGGTAGTTCTGTAAGTGTCCATGTTTTGGTGTCATGCATGGATTTCATCTCTTCCTCAGCAGCCTTTATCCATTTACTTGCTTCTTGTTCTGGAAGTTGAAATATGTCTTCCCAGCTCGCAGGTTCGTTGATACTGGCAGTACTTGCTTTGTATGAGAGACGTATAGGTGGTTTACCCTTATTTTCTCTTGTTGAACGTCTCGTTTTTGTGTCGGAGTCTTCTTGTTTCTGCTCTTCAGTGCTGGCTGAGTCTGCACTTACTTCAACTGTTTGTTCGGAAGTTACAGAGATGGGATGGTCAATGTCAGTTTGCTCTTCTATTCTCGTTTCTACTGTTGTCATTACATTGTCTCTTAAATCTTCAACAAAAGTTATGCTGTTGCTAATGGTAACCTTGTTGTTTTTGGGATTTAGGATTCTGAAACCCTTAACATTGTCACTGTATCCAACGAACATACCTTCAACTGCTCTGTTCTGGAGTTTGGTGCGTTTTTCTTCAGGTATGTAGATGAATGCTTTGCATCCAAAAACTCTTAGGTGTTTTACACTTGGCTTCTCATTGTGTCATAGTTCATATGGGGTTTTCTCCACTGTTCTGGAAAGAAGTCTGTTCTGCAAATATGTAGCTGTCATGGCTGCCTCACCCCAGTATTTTTGTGGTAGTCCAGAGTCTGTCAGCATACATCTGATCATTTCAGTCAGAGTTCTATTCTTTCTTTCAGCTACTCCATTTTGTTCTGGTGTATACGGGACTGTCTTTTGATGTTCTATTCCATTCTGTTTTAAGTACTCTTGTATCTTACTTCCTGTGAATTCACCTCCATTATCGCTCCGAAGTATGAGAGGCTTCCTCTGAAACTTGTTACTGGTCTTTGTTATATAGTCTTTTAATTTGTCGAAAACTTCACTCTTGTGTTGCATTAGGTAGGTGACTATGTATCTTGAATAGTTGTCTATGAAAGTCACTATGTACCTGTTGCCTCCAGGTGTGGGTGGGTTTAGAGGACCACACACGTCACTGTGAACTAAGTCAAGTGGTCTTGAAGCTCTCTTCTGACTGACTTTGGGAAGTGTTGCTCTTGTTGCTTTGCATTTAATGCAACATTCACACTTAACAGTAACTGGACAAGAGGATACTGTTAGATCCCTTGTCAGATTCCTCCTTTGTAGTTCTTGTATGCATTCTGGGTGTCTGTGACCTAGACGTCTGTGCCATATATGTATACAGTCATTGTGCTTGTGTGTACATAGTCTCACCTTTTCCTTCACTGTGTCGAGGTGATATAGATGATCATCCAGCAGATCAGCTTGGCACTTGCTATTGTCTGTTTTCCGTTTAGAATCAAACACTTGTCACCTTGGAATTTTACAGTGAGGCCTGTGGCTGTTAGACGCTTCACAGATAAGAGTCCTCCTTCTAGATTAGGAACATAAAGCACATCTTTCACTGGTATGGCTAAATTGTGTCCCGCATCATCCGGACATACAAGGGTTCCATGCCCATATCCTTATGCATGTATTTTGCTTCCATCTGCGAGATAAATAGTTTCTTTGTTGTTCAGATCAAGTTCTGTGAAGAAACTTTTATCACTCGTCATGTGACTGGTTGCCCTGGAATCGATGCACCAGCCTTGGCATTTGTTGTTGCCTGTCGTTTTAAATGTGGCATTCCAGTTTCCTTCCCATGCATCATTGATTATGGTTTTGACCTTTTGTTTAGCATAAGAGGGACGCTGTCTCATTTGCTCTGCTTTCCATATAGTACAGTCTTTCTTTATGTGTCCCTGTTTGTGGCATCTGAAACACACTCTCGTCTCTTTCCTGTGTAACTTTGCATCTGTAACTTTAAGAGCGGTTTTGGTGTCGGTTTCTGTGGAGTCATGCACTAATTCCTTTCTTCTCTGATACTCATCTATGAGCCTGGTTTTTACAAATGCTAGCATCAGATCTGTCTCAGGTCGTGTCTCCAGTGCATTGATTAGTGTAGTATATGTATCAGGCAAACTGCATAACAACATGGCTGCAGTGTGACTGTCTGTTATATTCTCCCCGATTGATCGGAGTTTCGCAATCACTTCCAGCATTGCATTTATATGCTCCTGCATGTCCTGTTCTCTGCCAAGTCTCATTTTGTAAAGTTTCCGCAGCAAAAACAGCTTGCTGTTTAAACTGGATCATTCATGCAGTCTTTTCAGTACGTCCCACATGCCTTTCGCTGTGTCCTCATGACGTATATGAATGAGCTGATCATCCTCCACTAGTAAACTTATGGTGGCCCGTGCCTGTCTGTTTTTCTTGTCCCAGTCCTGATTATTATCCTGTGGCCTCTCTGTGGTGGTAACCTCCCACAAGTCATCTCTGGATAATAGCATTTCCACTTTGAACTTCCATAACTGATAATTGTCATTGTTCAGCTTGGCCACTGAGAGTTTAAGCTCTGAGTTTCCAGCCATTTTTTTCCCTCCTTTATATACAAACAGTCTTACTTGTCTGTAGGAGATGTCACTGGAAACCTTCGTTATGTCGATCTCCGCATCAGCCACACTGTCTTCCATTCAAGGCTTTGTTCTGCCTGGGCCGCACCTGGTTGTATGACTTTATCCGGACACTTGGCCCATAACCTGTTGCAGAGTGCGATTGCTAGGTGCAGCGGAGTCAATTCAGATCAGACGTTGTGGAGTAACAGGAACTGACTTCTTTATTGGAACATAACTGGCAAGAAGTACACAGATATCAACTCACATGGTAAGAAGAACACAGACAGGAAAAAGAAACCAACAAGTACAACACTATACATAGGAAATACAACATATCATAGAAAACTGCACAGCACTGCATACCACTGAGCATTAGCGACATCTAGTGTCCTGTTTGAGAACTGCAGTTAATAGGCTAAGCTGAAATCTGTTGTATCTCCAACACAAACAGCAATCGCCCCAAAGAAGCTTCAGAACTTTTTTTTAGAGTGGAGCTTGGTGCGTTTTTTACTGTGATTTTTTGTGCAGTGCATTTCTGAAATGCAAGGAACACCCAGATGTGAATGGAGCCTGATTGTTCTTGTGTTATTGCACCAATTTCACTTTCATGAATATGTGACTTTAACAGCGCAAGCAGAATATTTGCATAGGGGAGCTGGAATTTAGAAAAAAAGTGTACAAAGGTGAACTTACCCTTTGAAGAATGGTTCTTACCCTCCCTGACAACGATCTGGGGTTTAGTAGAATCATCCTCATTACCCGCTATTCAGTGTTCAACTAGGAGTACAGATCCCATCCTTCATACCCCCAAAGATGATAGTAACACTCAGGTCTTGGAAATGGCTGCTCCAACAACCTCAATACCCAAAGAACACTACCTTGAAAATCCCTTTATCAGCACTAGCCCCTTTCATAGCCCAAATATCCTTCACATCCTGTATCAAAAAAGGGTTAAACTTCCTTCATAATCTATACATTGGAAACTCTCTTAAAACCTTTCCTTCTCTTCAAAAATAATTTAATCTCCCACAAGGCGACCTATACCAATACATGCAAATACGACACTGTCTCTTAAAAATCTCCTACAGTCACCAGAACATCCAAGCTCCGGCGTGGTCCTTCCTAACATCCTCTACCTCACACCAAAAAGGAATCACACGTTTTATAATATTCTCCAACAGAAATGTACATTCATCAAATCTCCCCCTACATGCAATGGAAAGCTGATTTAGGACAGTCCTTCATGATAAATCAGTGGACTAAAGCATGTAAAGCCACAAAGAAGGCTACCTGTTGCTCTACACTATGAGAACTAACCACAAAAATCTCAATAAGATGGTACCTGACCCCAGACAAAATCTCACGATACAGTCCCCATCTATCCAGTAGATGCTGGAGAAACTTGCTGGAGAAACTGTGGTCAAAAAGGGGACATTCTACATATCCTTTGGGGATGCCCTATACTCTCAACATACTGGAATGCTATAGTTAACATTATCTCTGAAATTACTCAACAACAAGTCCCTATGACTAGATTCTCTCCCACCTAAATCACAACATACAATTACCCACATACTTCTAGCAGCAAGATTATTAAACACGAGAAAGTGGAAAAAAAAACTACCTCCTTTCCTAACAGAAGTGATAGATCTAACGCATTTACATTGCTCCTATGAACAGATGATGGCTTCCTGCTACAACCCTCACTCCTTTAATGGTCACCTTGGAACTCTTGGCGTCAGGATCACTTAATGCTCCTTCTCTTCATTCCAGCATCTAGGTGTTGGCTGTTGCGTTCTCCCTATCTGTGTTCACCTGCAAGTTGATTGATGTTCAGTCACCTGTTATAAGCAAACCAAACACTCTATCCCTTGCTTGTGAGAAGAGACAGAGTTACCTCCATTGTTCCTAATCAAGCCTCCCGTTTGTCTGCCCTGCTTTGCTGTTGGATTTCCCTGTGTATGACCTGGATCGGATATTGGACTATTCCCTGAACTCAGCCTGCCCTTTACCTAGACTGTCATTGGATCAGATATTGGACTAGTCCCTGAACTCAGCCTGCCTTTTGTCTGGACTGTCATAGAAACACGCTATCTGTCTGCTAAACTGCAAGTAGTCTGTTGTTTGCTCTGTTTGCATCTGCCCTGGTGGGGAGGCCAGGCACTATAGCATTGTGTATAAGTCCTGGGGGCAACCAAGTACCAGTAGGGGGCTGCTATAGGTGAAGCACACAGAAGCTAGCTATAGTGTCTGACCACCTGCATTGGGGTAGACATGCTGTGTCAGACCTAGCCGGGAGAGAGACTTTTGGAGGGGACTGAATGCTAGCCTCTTGCCGATCGATCGTGGGCCCTGGCATTTGGGGGAACGGTGCTATTTGAGAGCTGTATGCCTGGGGACTCTTGAGGTGGTATTACTGTGGATTCGGGTCCTGGTACCCCAGGACACACAGACTCTGGGGACCCTGGATTTGCCATATTAGAAATACTGGCTGATTCATAATGCTGGGACAAATACTGTTAGGAGATGCTGATGTCAATTCCAGCCACCTGTCTGTCTGTTGCCTGCTAGAATGTGTATTGTAAATAAGTCTATTATGGGATCTAAGAGTCATTAGATCCCCATTGTTGTTTGTGTTAATTAACTCTGCTATTGTGTGAACAAGAGTTCGGTGTTGATTTGTTATAATGTTGATTGGGTTTTCTGAGCTACAAGACAGCCAGTTTGGCCTAAAGGCCATGTCTGAGTCATCTAGGCTGTCTAAAGGGATTAGTTAATTAGCCCATGTTAATTAGGTTTCTGGTCACAGGTGTATGTTCAGAGTAATAGGAGCAGGAGGTATACACCTCCTCTTTTAATGTATAAAAGAGCCTATATTCCTTTCAATAAAAGAGATTCCTGGTTGAACTTACATACAGCCTGCTTGGTGTTTGTTCTGAGCTACACAACTGGATTAGAACGGCACATAACTGTAGTTCTAGTCCTGGAGCATCGGATGACCGAACCATCAGATGTTGCGATCTGCAATCTGATTCTATAGTTGCAGAGGTGTGTCAGGAGAGTGGAATCGAGCGAGCAAGGGCTCGTTACATTGCTTGGCAGCCGTGGGATTTGCTCTCCAGTTACTGGGACACTCCAAACCAGCCTGCAGGAGAGCCACGCTGAAAGACTTACTTGAGAGCCGTGGAGGGAATGGTGGGATTGTGCTTCCTTGCCGTGAAGACGTCCAAACCATCACCTGGATCCAAGGTCCAGATAGCAAGAGAGGAGAGGTACAGATACCAGCCACCATGGAAGATGAATTCAGAAGGAGGTTGCGAGAGATGCAGATACAGCACAGAGGACCAGTATCAGAGCAGGTCCTGCTAGGATGGTTTGATTCTATCCGCTGTGAACTCTGGAAGAAAACGCTAGCTGTGAGCAGCGAAACCAGGGAAAAGTTCTCCCCTCCATCCATGTAAGGTACTGGTCACAGTATGAAGTGCGAATGCTGTTATTGGGGGAACAGCCGAACCAGGAGTGGACAGCTGAGTTAAGCAGGCTGACCCGGGCAGAAATGCGGTTGGATGAGAGCTACAGAGCCCTCCAGTGGTATGTAGCCCAAGTGAGCCTGTGGACAGCGGATGACAGCCCCACGGAAGGCTTTGACTATGATGGCCTGGGATTGTTGTACTGGAGGCTGTCCAGGGACCCTGACTTTGGGAGTGATCGGGAGTGCGGTTTGGAGGAAATAATGGAGCACAGAGAGCGAAGACTGAATGTCTCGGAAGTGCACTGGGCACAGGAAGATTTGGAGTTTCTGGCCGTTCAGGAATGGGAGCTTGAGATGGCCTACAGACAGCTGCTAGACTCCGCTCAGAAGCAGGGTGGGGCTCCCTTTGCCTGGGACTATCAGGAAATACCAGTTGACAACTCTGAAATCCTAGCGGAAGAGTCGACAATGTGGCAGAGTAACAGTGTGCTTTGCCAACCTGCCCCCACAGCTAGTGAGGCGGAGGTATTGTGGCGGATGCAGCAAGTGCTGACTGACCTTGATGATCCTGTTTCTGCATGGGATGATCTTGGATGGTGGAATGTGCCTGTCCAGCAGCATGCCAGAGAATCAGCATTTGGGGGAACGGCACTCTTTTTGAGCTGTATGCCTGGGGACCCTTGAGGTGGTATTACTGTGGATTTGGGTCCTGGTCCCCCAGGACACACAGACTCTGGGGACCCTGGATTTGCCATATTAGAAATACTGGCTGATTCATAATGCTGGGACAAATACTGTTAGGAGATGCTGATGTCAATTCCAGCCACCTGTCTGTCTGTTGCCTGCTAGAATGTGTATTGTAAATAAGTCTATTATGGGATCTAAGAGTCATTAGATCCCCATTGTTGTTTGTGTTAATTAACTCTGCTATTGTGTGAACAAGAGTACAGTGTTGATTTGTGATAATGTTGATTGGGTTTTCTGAGCTACAAGATGGCCAGTCTGGCCTAAAGGCCATGTCTGAGTCATCTAGGCTGTCTAAAGGGATTAGTTAATTAGCCCATGTTAATTAGGTTTCTGGTCACAGGTGTATGTTCAGAGTAATAGGAGCAGGAGGTATACACCTCCTCTTTTAAAGTATAAAAGAGCCTGTATTCCTTTCAATAAAAGAGATTCCTGGTTGAACTTACATACAGCCTTCCAGGTGTTTGTTCTGAGCTACACAACTGGATTAGAACGGCACATAGCTGTAGTTCTAGTCCCGGAGCATCGGATGACCGAACCATCAGATGTTGCGATCTGCAATCCGATTCTATAACTGCAGAGGAGTGTCAGGAGAGTGGAATCGAGCGAGCAAGGGCTTGTTACACATGCCATTCGTGACACTTGGTATTTAAAAAAAAATGGTAACTCTATGTATATATCTTTAATAACTCTACGAAGAATGATGTTGAGGTCACCTGGGGAGTTAACTCAACTCCCGTCTTTCTCTTCTCAACACGAGGAGATGTTAGTTGTAGCCCTACTATTTTACTGCTTTCCTTGTAGGAAACATCTATGTCCTACCTTTGTACCCTCTGTATATACATTGTCATTCTATCATACAGTGTAACATTTGTGTTTATTTTTTTTTTTTAATTTCTTTTTATTAAGTTTTTTCAATAGCATAAATACAGCTGGGTGTGTCAATGTGACACTATCCCAGTTACTTGGCCTCGCAGGGCCTAACATGCCTAATTCTAACATATACACTTCTATCCTAACCAATACCCCTTACCCCCCCCCCCCGCCCTCTGACTTGTCACGGCTCAGGTATATACACTGCCTAAATTATTGTCAATTGTATTTTACACTTACATATAATCCATTTGTGGTATCACAGTAATTTCATCTTCAGCTTCTACAACCTCATACCTACTAACACTGCTGTGTGTGCACATATTATATTTCACCTTTAAACCTTCTCAACAAGGATTTATCCTTTACCCATTAAATTTTGTGGAAGTGTCACCTAGCCCACAGTAGTATCAGCTTCCCACCATATCCTCCATATTTGATCGAACTTTTTCTCACAACCTCTCGCTCTGTACGTGGATTTGTAAAATGGTAACATTCCATTGACTAACTGTTTCCAAAACCCACTCTCTGGAGCATTCTTATTCTTCCATTTAAGTAAAATAGCCTTTTTCCCATAAAACAGGAGGATGGTAAGTAACGTTCTCAGAGCCCTGGTTGGGACCACTTCATCCACCAGACCCAACAAGCAAACCTTGATTGACACTGGGATGGGTACTGATATCAGCTCTGAGATACATTGTATTATTTCCTTCCAATAAACTTGAATGAGTGGGCATGACCAGAATATGTGCTCCAAATTAGCTGGAGAGAAAGAGCACCTCCAGCACTTTGCCGAGTCACTACCATATAATTTTGCAATCCTAGCCGGTGTATAGTAGCTTCTATGTAGATATTTAAACTGTATCAGTCTATCTCTCGCAGAGACTAGATGATTAAACGGTTGCGCCCATAGATCATCCCAATCCTCCCCCTGTAATTCCGGAACCTCTTACTCCCAACTAGTTCTACATTTAAGTACCGCCTTGGGAGTAGTTTTGAAGAATTCTTTATAAGTTGTTGAGAGGGTTTTTGGCAGGTCCTCCATGGAAAGCATAGACTCTAGTGCCGAAGGCAGAGACTCCACCCTTAACTCCTTGAATTGTGTTTGGTATGCGTGTCTGAGTTGGAGGAATCTAAAAAAGTATGAGTTAGGTAAGTCATGTCTGGCCTTAAGTTGAGGAAAAGTCAAAAGTTCACCAAATGAGGTAATGTCTTTAAGTGTCTTAACACCCTTGGCTGCCCATATCACAGGGTCCGGCATATTGTAAAAATGTGGCAGTCGGGAATTCATCCACAGCGGGGAGGATGGCGACATCCCCTGATAACTAGGAGATGATAATTTTACTGCCATTCCCCAAGCCCTAATTGTAGCTATCATTGACAGTGTGAGAGGTAAATCTGTTTTTGTGCCCCTAAACAAGGCCAATCGTAGGCTTTCATATGACCCAAGATGAGCCGCTTCCAAAACTGTGGCCACATCCCCATCATCTGATATTAGCCATCTGCGAGCAAAAACCATTTGCCCCGCCAGATAATACTTATACCAGTCCGGTAAAGCCAACCCTCCCTGTGCACTCGGCTCTTGAAGCACTTTTAGTTCCACCCGGGGGGACTTAGGAGCCCATAGAAATGACCCTACCAGGCTGTCTAAACGCTTGAAATAAGTCTTTGGTATCCAGACCGGAGCATGTCTGAGAAAATATAAAATTACCGGAAGGATTTTCATTTTTAAAAGACATATTCTGCCCATCAAAGAAAGGGGTAGTTTAACCCATGACTGTACTTTTTGCTTAAGGAGAGTTATTAGTGGGAGTAAATTTAGTGTGTAGTAGTCCTGTATTTTCGCCGTTATTTTGACCCCGAGGTATTTAATAGTGTCCACCCATTGTAATTGAAGATCTGGGTCCGCCCCTTCCTTTGCTTTAACATCTATAGGCAATATGGACGACTTACTCCAATTCACCCTGAGCCCTGAGAAAAGGGAAAATTTATTTAAAATATCTAAAACTGCTTTTAAGGATTTCCCAGGGTCGTCAAGAAACAGGAGCATGTCGTCAGCATATAAGGCCAAGGTTTCATGAATAGTACCCACTTTAATAGCCCCCACACTACCAGAGGACCTAAGAGCTATAGCCATTGGCTCCATTACTAGTGCAAAAAGAAACGGGGATAATGGACATCCCTGTCTTGTTCCTCTACCCACTTCAAAATATGGGGACACTGTAGATCCTAATCGTATGGCAACCTTTGGATTCCTGTAAAGCATAGAGATCCATTTCCTAAAATGTGGACGAAACCCATGACCTCCAGCACCTTGAGCATATACTTCCAGTCAACGGAGTCAAAGGCTTTTTCTATATCTATGGAAACCACTATCCTTGTATCTGAGTCTGTGGCAACTGCAAGTGGTTGAACAGTCTTCTCAAGTTTGTGTCTGTAGATTTGCCTGGCATAAATCCCGTCTGGTCAATATTAACTAAGGCCGGTATCACCATGGCCAGTCTTGTCGCTAGTATTTTGGTTAAAATCTTTAAGTCTGTGTTCAAAAGTGCTATTGGTCTATACGACGCGCATTCTGTCGGGTCCTTCCCTGGTTTCAACAACAGAATCATATATGCCTCCAACATGGAGCTTGGTAAGGAGGAATTCTGGTGACAGTACTCCATTAGCCAGCCAAGCCTACTCGCTAGCTGCTCCACATTGGCTTTGTAGAAATTTATGGGAAACCCATCCGGCCCAGGAGCCTTATTAGGCGGGAAGGCAAATATTGCGGCCTGTATCTCTTTAACTGTTATGTTTGCTTCGAGTATTTGACGGTCCCCATACGACAGCTTCGGGATGGGTAAACTCCAATAGCTCAGACATAGCATCTGTGTCATACTCTGGGATCGGTGAGTACAGGGAGGAGAAAAAATCAATAAACTCCTGCATTATGGCGGACGGGTCCCTAACCAGAGTACCCTGCCCGTTCCTAATAACTGGGATATGAGCAGAGGGCAATCGATCCGCCACCAGCATAGCCAGGAGCTTACCATTCTTGTCCCCCTCTGCAAACACCATGTGAGCCGCTCTTGTCATTTCAGAACTAGTTATACTTTTCACATGTAAGGACAATCGCCTTCTTGCCTCCAGCAGTGATTCATAGGAGGTCCCAGATGGAGACCCCGCATGAACCTCCGCGCACTGCCTCTCGTACTGTTTCAGGGTGTCCAATTCCTCATTTTCATTAACTCTAACAGTTTTGATAGCTGATATACATTCACCTCTAGTTACTGCTTTAAAAGCATCCCAAACCATTGGTGGCTCAGTAGAGTCAGTGTTTTTTGACCAGTATGACTTTATGGATCCCTCTAGGTGGGCCGTCACCTGCTCATTTTGCAACCAACTAGCCGAAAGGCGCCATCCTCCCCCCCTTGCTCCGGCCGGAAGGGACAGCGCAAGAGAAAGAGGATTATGATCGGAGATGCTCCCCACCAGATAGTCAACATTTTCCACATACTGTAATAAGTTATTATTACCAAAGGCTAGATCAATTCTTGATGCCGACCTGTGTGTCAATGATAGGTGAGAGTAGCTTCTGTCTGTAGGATGCTTCCATCTCCACAACTCCGTTAAACCCGCCGTGGAGGCCCATCCACACAGGTCCGCCGAGCTCACTCTACCCGGATTAGAAGAGTCCAACGCAGCATTGAAATCTCCCATCAGGAGTAAAGGGAGATGCAGAAATTGAGCCAATCGGGTCAGCAGGTCATATAGAAGCTGAACCTGAAATGGAGGGGAAATGTAAACATTCACTAGCAGTATCTTAGTGTAGAACACATCCATTACCACTGCCACATACCGACCATTAGGGTCAGTTATAATCTGGTGTATATTACATGGAATTGCCCTACTAACCAGCATCGACACTCCTCTAGCAAAAGTGGAATAGGTGGAATGGATCGCCTTTTGTATCCACGGTTTGCGTAAAGACAGCACCTTGCTACCATCCAAGTGTGTCTCCTGCAAGAACACAATGTGAGGTTTTGATTGCTTTAGGTATTGAAACACAGATGCCCTTTTAAACTTATCACAGATGCCCTTTTAAACTTATGGTTCAGGCCTCTGACGTTCCAAGATACAATGTGCAGTTTAGCGGTCCCAGTCATTGTAGTGCAAAAAATATCTGTGACCACATATAGAAGAACACTCCCCCCTCCTGCATACTGCAAACCATATTATAATATACTCTACATCAAATTTATGAATCTGAGCCGTGACAAGTTTCTTATTCCCTCCCCCCTGCTATTATACCAGTAAACAACCCCAACAAAACACAAAAAAGTCTGGCATGTAGCTTTATCCCAAAAAACAACGAACAAAAAATCACAGCGGGCATCTGCCGCATCCATCGAAAGTCTGGCAGCTCTCTTTAAAACTCCAACCCTCATGGAGCTCCGATTGTCATAAGTTGTGGAGCGTGTGAACATTTAAGAATGTTGGGGACTTGTATAGAGAACCCTTTCTCTGGGATCAACCAACTGGAGAATTTTAAGGTAAGTAGAACTAAATAATTGTCCTCCATGTGACACCAACTCTAGGGGCTCAAAACCTTTCTATTAACAAGATGAAACCGCAGCATAGTAGAAGATAAGGACAATGGCGGAGCATTGAAAATAAAATTAAAAATTAAAAAATATATAAAAGAAAAATATATATATAGAAAAGGGAGGAAAAACAAAATATGAAAAAGTAAGGCACCAAGTGAACGGAACAACCAGTAAGGTTGTTAGGACTACTGTCATACCACCCAACTTTGCTGGTTCCTGGAGTATGGAAGACACCGGATTCGCTGACCCCACCGATATAGGCAATACTCCTCTGAAATATGGTGATGATGTTTCCAAGAGCACGTGTCATTACTTTTACAATAGTGTAGGGTACGCCCTCGTGACTGAAGATGCGACCAAGAGCCAAGTGGCTTGTTACTCTCTCCAACAGCGGGTTTTGGGGGTTAGAAACTCCCATCCTTGCCTTTAATAGTTATGCCCTTGAAGGAAGTTAAACAACAATGGACCATCCGGGCACAATTTTTCATAATCTGCATTTAGGAGAGTTCTTTATCCATCCAGTCGCACGCTTCCGCGGGGTTATCAAAAAATCTCACATTTCCTTTATATTGTATCCGGAGCCTGCTTGGATATAGCATGCTGTACTGCACCTCTTTTTCACGCAGTCTTCTGCGGACATCATTGAAGGAACGGCGCTGTTGTTGCGTGGCTGCAGAAAAATCTGGGAACAGCATTATCTTGGCATTTTCATATTTCATCTCTTTGGCCTTTCTGGATTGTGTCAGGATCAGGTCTCTGTCCCTGTAATTTAGGAACCTAACCAAGAAGGGTCTAGGGAAAGCTCCTGGTGGTCTTTTACCAGTGGGGACCCTGTGCGCTCTCTCCACTACGTATGTGGGGGGTAAATCTTCCAGTGAGAGGAGTTTGGCAAAGAACTTTTCAGCAAAAAGTGCAGGTCTATCCCCCTCTGTACCCTCAGGCAAGCCGACCACCCTGATATTGTTTCTTCTTTGGCAGTCTTCAGCGTCGTCTGCTCTGCGCTGAAGGGAACTGACTAGGCCACGGAGTTCAGCAAGCTGGGTGCTCTGGGTATGGGAGGTATCTTCAACCCCTGACACTCTGTCCTCCACTGTAGTAAGGCGTCCTCTGATTTTGTCTAGGTCGTGCCTGATCAGTGTGCATTCAGATGACAGATGGTCTATTCTCCCCATTAACTCTGACTTGCTGGCACTAATAGCCTCCAGGATAGGCCTGGTGATCACATCCGCATCCACCGCTACTGTTTGTTCCTCAGCCGTGTCTGTGTCAGCCAGCAGCTCCTCTGTATCCTCTGTCTGCGCCATCCTGGATGTGGCTTGTTTGGCGCGCTGTTCAGACTTCCGGGAAGACAAGATGGCGGGGGCGGAGCCTCTGTCCGTCCCCTTAGTGGAGCGGGTCTGGCGCTGATCAGTGTGCCCCTTCTGGAGCATTTTAGAGGCCGTGGAGGGCATCGCTGTGATCCTCTCACCTTCCCCCAGGTTCCGGAGCTGTTGTGGAACGGAGTATGTTGCTCCAACACAGCGGATCGTGCTCAGGATAGACGGAGCTCTGTAAAGGTGCTAGCTGCCTCGCTCACATCCGGCCACGCCCCCAACATTTGTGTTTATTTGACGTTTATTACTTATCTTTGAAAACTCAATAAAAATTATTGAAACAAAAAAAGGCAAGGGATCTAAGCAACTTACCAGGTTCTGGCTTCACAAAGTTGCTAGAAGCATTCAACTTAACCACCTCAATACCAGACACTTTCTCTCCCTTCCTGTCAAGGCCATTTTTCAGCTTTCAGCGCTGTCGCACTTTGAATGACAATTGCATTGGTCGTGCAACACTGTACCCAAATAGATTTGTTTTATTTTTTTCTTCACACAAATAGAGCTTTATTTTGGTGGTATTTATTCCCTGCTGGGATTTTTATTTAAAAAAAAAAGAAAAATGACCGAAAATTTTGAAAAAAAAAATACTTTTTTTAGTTTCTATCAGTAAATTTTGTAAATAAGTAATTTTTCTCCTTCACTTATGTGCGCTGATGAGGCTGCACTGATGGGCACTGATATGCTGCACTGATGGGCACTGATGAGGCAGCTCTTATGGGCACTGATTAGGTGGCACTTATGGGCACTGCTTTGGTGGCACTGATGAGGGTGGAATAATATGTCACACTGATGGGCACTGATAGGAAGCACTGGTGGGCATGGATAGGCGGCAGTGGTGGGCACTGTTGGGCAGCACTGGTGGGCAATGATAGGCAGCATGGATAGGCAGCACCGATGGGCACTGATGGGCGCCACTGATGGAACCTGACGGGCACCACTGATGCCATTACTGATAGGCACTAATGGGAGATATTGATGGGTAGCACTGATGGGCACTGAAAGGCTACACTGACTGGCATCACTTTTAGGCATTGATTGCTGGCACTGATGGGCACTGATTGGTGGCACTAATAGGCACTGATTGGTGGCACCGATGGACACTGATGGGCTTTCTTGTAATCAGGGCACTGATACATGGAATACTTGAATACTTGATACTTATGTTAGTTACCCATGCAAATAAAGTAATAACAGACCAATTGGCAGAGATAGATTATTCATTTTACATCACTGCCATTTTTGGATATTTTGTGTTATATTTATTTTTATTATTTTTCTTTTTTTTAGTATATGTTTTTTCATATTTTTTCCTTTCCATTCTTTTTGCATAGATTGCAATTTGTTCGCTCTATTTATTTCTCATTGTGCCTCCAACTTTTCTGGTGCGTTCTATATTGCATGGTCTCGCTGGTATTGCAGTTGTCACGAGCAGACATTTATGGTTAAATGCTCTGCCCATAGGCTATAGAAGAATTCTAATGTTGGTTGACTAGTAATAATAACTCCTAAATATAATTATTACTAGTGTCATACAACATTAGAATTCTACTAAAGCTTGTAGACGGAACATTCAACCGGAAATATACGATTGTAGCATCGTACAGTTTAGCTGCTCCGTCGAATCTTCTTAGAACATTGGACAGACACCATAAGCCTTCAATGACAGATTCAACCTTAATTATTTCGGATTTTCGGATGAATGCATTTTTTAATGAAACAAAATAAATAAAAATGAATTTCGGGAGTAACTAAATAAATATATTTTTCAGACGAAAACGAAATTCTGAAACAAAATATTTCAGTGTGCACATGTCTAGTAGTTAGGGTCTTTGGGGTCGAGGTTGGGTTTCTTTAGGAGGGGTTTGACTATGTCTAGCTTGAGGGTGATCGGAACAAACCCTTCTTTGAACGACTGATTTATGAGATGTGTTATAGTAGGAGCCAAGATGTCGGAACATTCAGGAGTTTTGTGGGAATTATGTACTTTGGTGATGTGCTGTCTCAAAGGCCTCTGATCATGTTTTTGGTGGTGTCAGTGGTGATCGTGATCAGCGAAAAATGCGGTGATTGTGTGATGTTCATATTGACTTCCTCTTTTTGCTTTAGTTGAATGAGGTTGGTTGTTTTTTTTCTGTTGAATTATTTTCCGAATGTTGTCGATTTTGTCAATAAAAAAATCTGATAGCTCATTGCAAAATTCTTGAGTTTCGTTTGCTGGGGGCTCTAGGCAGGTAGGGTTCATAGTCTAAGCGACTGGTTTGAAAAGTTCACAAGGGCGGTTTAAAGCTTTGGAGATGGTGTTTGAGAAATGTTCTTTTTTTGCTTTGAAGATTGATTTGTGATATTTCTTAGTGAGTGCTTTGTAGTTTGTGAGGTTTTCCTTTGTAGAATTTCTTCTCCAGGCTCTTTCAGCTCTTCTGCATTCCTGCTTTAGTAAAGTAAGGGTGCCATTAAACCATCCAGAATTTTTTTTGCGGATGGGTGCTCTACGTTTCGGAGCGACTGAGACTGTTTGTAATAATGCCTTGTTTAAGGAGTTGAGTGTTTGTTCCATTGAGTGGTTTAAATTTAGCATTGCTATTTTGTTTGATAATGTGGTTTTGAAGAGTTCCGAATGTAGTTTCTTCTGAGATCTGGTCCAGTGCGTTGTTATTTTTTTTTCGGTTTTTGGAGGGTGGTGTTGGTGGCTATTTTAAATTTGATAGCGTGGTGGTCCATCTATGGTAGCGGTACGTTGTCGAGTATGTTGATGTCCATCTTTTGTTTGAAGATGAGGTCCAGAATGTGTCCTGAACCATGCGTGGGAGCATTTATCAGTTGCTGAAGACCTAGTTCTTTCAGTTGATTAATGCAGGCGGTGGCGATGGGGTCTTGGGTGGAGTTTGCCCAGAGGTTGAAATCCCAGAGTACCAGAAAGTTTTTGGTTTTCAGGGTGTGTATCGAAATTAATTTGGTGAAGGGTATAAGGAGATTTGTCTTCGGCCCTGGTGGTCTGTAGCATAGCAGTATGTGAATGGTGTCTTGGGGTGTTGTTTGAAGATGTAGAGTAAGTGTCTCCATGAAAGGCACTGAGTTCTGTAGAGTTGGTTTGATGAGCGCAAGGTGAGATTTGAAGATCACTGCTACCCCAATAGCCTAGCACCATACACGAGGTCCTCCTAGATTCCATCGACGGGCGGTACTTTTTATACTCGTTGCAACCTGGCCTGTTCCGTGTTGTGCAGTGAGTATAGATCCCACTCAGGGTACCCTCGGGAGGGGAGAAATAAGATTTACACAACTCGTTTTTCTTTTAAGTAGCTGAGAATAAGCGGACTAAGAAATCCTTCAACAGGGTATTTAATAAAGCGGTAAATAATTGTTCGTTATATCTCTGTCAAAAGTATGAAGTGAAAGAAGGAAAAAATAAATGAACAAATAAACAAACAAAGAAAGAAATCCACAATGATGTGAATCTAAGTTGGCGACATTACATGAATGTTACGCTGATTAAGGCCAGCTGGCAATGCTCGCTGATGTGGAAAAAAAAAAAAAAGAAGATCACTGCTAGGCCTCCTCCTTTTTTTCCTATTCTATGCTCAGTTAGGATGCTGTAGTTCTCAGGCACCAATTCTGTTAGGATGGTGTTGCAGTCGGGTGTTATCCAGCTTTCCGTGATGAAGAGGCAATCTATGTTGTTTTGGGTGATGAAGTCATGCTTGACTGCAGATCTGGTGTTGATCAGGGCGCATGCTAAGTGTTGTAGTTGAATTGGTGTCTTCCTGTGTTTGGTGGTTGGTTGTATATTGATCCTTAGTAATTGTTCTTTTCGTAGTATTCTTTTAATGGAGGTTGGTAGTGTTGAGGTATTTCTTAGCCTGTGGAGGGTGTCCGTTGAGTATTTGAAGTTGTACATGGTGAGAAATGTTTTTTTGTTGATGGGATGATACGATGATGATACTGATGTAGTGACAATGAGGTTGCTGGGAAGATGATGGTCCTGAAAGATGCAGCTGATAAGATGGGTGGTGATGCTGATGGAGCTGAAGATGGTGCGAATAGTTCTGGTGGTGGTGACCGCCCTCCCGTTGATCCAGAGGAAGGCAAAAAACCCCTAGCTGAGCTGGCCAATTGCTACAGCAGAGGAAAAAATTCCTTTCTGACCCCCCGAGAGGCGATCGAGACCCTGGATCAACTGCTAAGTAGGTGGTGCCCCTAAGTACTTACCTGAGGTGGTCCAGAGCTGAAGAGAGTGAAGGAGAGGATGAAGAAAAGAGGGAGGGGTGTGTAGGAGACTGTCAGGAACAGATGGTGAGGGTGTTAGGGTGAACCTAGCCCACTTCTTACCAGTACAGTAGTGGTTGTGAACAAGCAAGCTATCGCTTGTGAAACGTCTACCATTGCCTGTATCTGTCTAACCCTTTTTTGACAATAAAGATGCCATCGAGATAATTTGGAGTTCCAGTGTGTGACCAATTCCTTGTCTTGTTCGTCTTCCACAGTGGTGAGCTGAGGTCTGCACCTGTGATCTACCTGCACCTGAGTTTGCCTGGAGCGGTGTGCTTCTCTCTGTTCTTTGCTACTTACCAGTACTGCAGCCTCGTCTGGGTGGATCAAGATGGTCGCCGGGGCTAGGCCTGAGCCGTGGTTTGTCCTGATGCTCGGTATCTCCCGGTGCTGCTACGGTGAGGTCTGGTAACGGAGTGGGAGGTGCTCTGGGTTTGGAAGGGGCATGCTGGCCCACTGAAACAGATACTGGGGGAGAGCTGTGGAGGTTGACCGGTGCGCGGCCGGAGCTAGGCTGGAGCCGGAGCCAGGAGCTAGGCCAAAGCCGCGGTCTGTCCTTCATATCTAGCAGGCTAGAGAAGAGTGACTGGACGGCGGCTGTGGATGGTGCCCTGGTGAGCTGGGGGCTGAGGAGGGGCCAGTTGGACTGGAATCCTGGTTCAACTATGCTGGGGAGTCCGCGGAAGAGTTCTGGATGGCTGGTGGAGTGCTGCAGCTGCGTCTGGGTGGACCAAGATGGCTGTCAGGCTAGGCCCGAGCCCCAGGCTGTCCAGATGCTCAGTGGCTCCCGGAACAGCTACGGTCCGTTCCGTTGATGGTGGGATTGGGTCCGGGTTGGAGGGAATATGCGGGCCTGCCAAGCAAAGGATGGAGGAGAGAGTGAAGCCGTTGGCTGGCATTGTGCAGGAGCTAGGTCAACGCCATGGTCTGTCCTATGAGGCTGGCGGGCTTGAGGCGAGGCGTCTGAATGGCATTTGTGGACGGCACAGTGGAGAGTTGGGGGCTGAGCTGAGGCGTGTGGGGTCCGGGGTGGTCCCGTTCCACGTTCCCGTTCCTGATACACGTTGCTGGGGATGAATCCTGGATGGCTGGGTGGCCGGATGGCCAGAGCTTCTGATACACATGTCCGTTCTCTCTTCCAATAGCCAAACCAAAGACTTTACCTGAGCTGCACTAAAAGGGGGTGTATAGTCATCACCTCCACCAGAGGCATCTGACAGGGCCAACTCTGTACAGATCTGAATCAATGGTTGCATGTCCTCAAACAGAAAACTGCCATGATCAGTAAAAACATGAGCTAGATGGATGTATTCTAACAACCGATCCTTAGTGTGTTTACTTAATGTCTGATAACAAAAATCTGTAATTTGTTGCCAGGAGCGAAAAATACAGAATATCTTCCAGATGTATCTTTCAGTAATTAGCAAGTGCTCAGACCTAATTCCCAGGTGCAACCAATCTAATTGTATGGCTTCAGAATTCTGTCAGGAGATGTCATACGCAGACATCCAATACAGGTGATCAGATCGTTGGGCTGCACCAAGGAATCAGGAACAAATGAGTAAGTGAAAAAAGTAAGTTTATTTAAGATAAAGATACAGATACACGGGCAAACCAAACAGTAAACAAGAAACAAGTAATAAGTGCAAGACACAGCAAAACCCCCAAAACACCTAACTCTAACTATCTAACTAATATATATACATTCATAAATACAGGAAACAAACATAAATAACCCAGGCAGGGACAAAAGCAAAAAGGGAATAGAAGCCAGGTATGAGGAAATGGACCGTAGTGGGAGCAGGGAGCAGATACAGGGTACAGGTCTCAAGGACAGGGTACAAGGAATGGAGTCCAGAACAAAAGTAGCAACAAAAGCAGGAACAAAAACAGGTTCAGGCAGGGACAAGGCTAGCAGATGAAATTCTGAAGCATTTGAGCCTTGGTTAAGGGTGGGCTTATAGTCCAACAAACTCCAACAGGTGTGCTTAATAGCTGGTTGGTAGTCTTGGCAGGGAGACACCCGCTGGTGGCCACCAGAACTACACCTTTTAGTGCTGAGTGCAACAGTGTCACCAGCAAGTGAAACCAGTAATTACACCATTCCTGACACAGAGCTTGCATCTCAAACCCTGTTTTTAAACATTCGCCTAACCACCTGGAACAAATTTAGGAACGCTCACAATCTTCAGTCCCCTCATAACCCTCTCCTCTCCTTTCTCAGGATCCCAACATTTTACCCAGCTTGGGAATCTCCTACGGCGTTCGCAGCATGGTCTGCCGTGAATATTTTAAGACTTCACCAGCTGGCCTCTCACAACACAATTCAGTCGTTTCCTACCTTGTGTGAGACATTTAGACTACCTAGATCAAAACTCTTCTGCTACCTACAAGTTAAACATTTTTATATGCCATACCTCAAAGCTGGATCATCACTGAGCCAGCTGACATAATTGGAACACATCTGCAAAAGTGACCCACACATCAGAGGATAAATATTGATCCTATATCAACACTTGACTGCTAACCCTGACAATGCACCACCATCCTACACTGATAAATGGGCACAAGATATGGAGCGCACATTCAAGATCGCAGACTGGGCTGCTATCTGGCTAGCCACTAAATCCTTTTCCCCTAATTGCTTGGCAATTGAAACTAACTACAAAGTCCTGCTACGATGGTATCTCGTACCAGCGAGAATTACAAAAATTGTCACATCATACCCAGGGACCTGTTTTTGAGGCTGCTTAGCCCCAGGCACCCACATACACATATGATGGAAATGCCCGTTCTCCCAAGACTTCTGGAAAAAAATATTTTCTATGGCCTCCAAGGTTTTAGAAACTGATACTCTTCCTGACCCAGCCACAGCCCTTTTGATCCTCAAACCGGTAGAGCTCTCCTAAACTAAATTCCGATTACTTATCCAACTTACCACTTCGGCCGAACAAACCATAGCCAAAGCATGGAAAGCTCAGACCTTGGTTGTGGCTGAAGCCAAACACAGGATGAATAGGGCCCTTATCTTCGCTAAAATGACAGCCATTGAAACGATAAAGTGAAGAAATTTGAAAAAATATGGCAACCTTGGGTCAAGCACTGCCTACCCCCTGAATTTGACAAGTCTTTACTATTGCCTTGGTAATTTTTTCTACACTTCTACCTGCTTAGAGGGTTTCCTGAATGAGGGCTGCACTACCGTGTTGGGAGACTTCCCCACCCCCTCTTTCTCTACCTTCCTCGCTCTCTCTATGTCAGACCTACCCACAGTGGGCACTATATAGAGGCACCTGGTGCCTATAACCTTTAGTGGTACCTTTCATCCCCCCCTATTTTCCTACTCTATCCTCAGTCTTGCAGTGCATTTTAATGGGATATCCTTTGGGATACTCCCAAAGTTATTAGCCGTCAATGAGGTTGGACACTTACCAATTTACTCTACGTTATCGATTGAAAAAAGAGGGGAGTTGGGACTTTAAATGAAGCACCCAAAGGTGCCTCCATCCTGGTAATGAATAAAATCTAAAGGGGAGTTGGGATTTTAAATGAAGCAATTGGATAGTGGAGGTATTTATACAATATAGACATTTTATTGAATATTTTTAAAAATACATAGTTCATCTCATATATGTACAAGAAGCGTGCACAAGGTCTAAACATGATGTATGAGAGAGTACATGCATAAAGACATATGATCAAGGTAGTAGACGTATAAATATCAATGGCAGTAAGCCCGATGTTGGCACATGCGTCCACATGGTATATGTGCATCTACCAAATGAATATAATTAACAAGATAGAGTAAAATGGTTGTAAACAAATAAACGTCAGTCCATATAGGGTGTAGTGGCATCAAATATAGCTCGACGCATTTCGTGGGTTATCCCACTCATCAGGAGCAGATGCAATAGAGATGAAATAAACCGTACTCTGAAAAAAATTATCAAAATTAATTATTGTTGTAAAAAAATAGTAAACCAGCCGAGTGCGCATGCGCGGGTCTCCCAACATGGTCGCGTAAGCCAGGAGCTCCGCTCTGCCCGAGCCAACGAGTCGCACTAGCACAGGAACCGGACCCGAAGAAAGCCCGATCTGGACGGGGATAGCACGGGGAACAGCTCTAGCACACCGGGATGTCCAGCAGCTCGGTCCGCCGAGACCTGGGGCCACAATTTACGGTCGAAGGAAAGCAGGCCGCGTCCAAGATGGCGGCCGCATCTCAGCCACGAGACACACATGCAGAGGGACTCGCGGAGCACAGGCAAGTGATTAACCCAGCCACTTTATCCTTCACCCCCCAAACGAATCTGGGTAGCCACAACATTGCAACCCCCTCACCTGCCTCAACAGTTTCACTGCTTGAACGCACATTTGAAAACTATATGCTTTCTCCCATGAACAACACTCCAGGCCCAGGGAACACTAACGCTCCATTATGCAACCAGGAGCAGGCCTCGGGACAGACACAGGACATTCCCTTAAACGTAGGGGATTTATTCATTAAATTTTCTGAAATGCTTGATCGAGGGCTTGCCATTACAGCCAGCAAGATCACTGCTGATATAAGAGCAGACTTCCAGAACCTGGGCTCTAGAATGGAAGCCATAGAACATAAGCTAGACATAACGGTCTTCAGGGCTAATCAGAATACAGACCATATACAAGTAATACAGGACCAACTGGAAGTGGCGTTAAACCGTATTGACCACCTCGAAAACCGCTCCAGAAGAGATAATTTTAGGGTGAGAGGTATTCCGGAATCAGTTTCTGACGCACCTAAAGCCATACAGGACCTCATACAATTTCTAATCCCTGAAATACCACCACACAAGCTGGAACTGGACAGAGCACATAGGTCACTGGGTCCCCCCAGGAGAGACGGGAACCCCAGGGATATAGTAGTAAAGCCACACCATTACAGTGTGAAGGAAGAGATCATGAGGATATCCAGGAAACAGTCAAGCATTTCATTCCAAGGTCAAGATCAGGGGCAGACTGACCATTGAGCCACTCGGGCACTGCCCGAGGGCCCTGGGCCACTAGGGGGCCCCATCAGGGTTGCCAGCCTCAGTAAAACCAGGGACAGTATGTATAAATCTGTGTTTTTTTTTACATCTGTCTGTGTATACTGTGTGTACATGTATGTGTATACTGTGTGATTGTATACTGTGTGTGTGTATACTGTGTGGTCCCATAATCTCTGATTACCTGGGGGCCCCATAATCTCCTATTGCCCGGGGGCCCCATGAGTTATCAGTCCGCCCCTGGTCAAGATATACAGATCTTTGCAGACATTTCCCCGATGACCATCCAAAGACGCAGAGCATTAAAACCATTACTACTTGTTCTCTCCCAGAAAGAAATAAAATACTGGTGGGCCTTTCCTTTTGCCCTTAAGTTTACCTTTAATGGAAAAACTCACTCTTTCTCCACCTTCACAGAAGGAGAGCAAGTCCTTTTGGCCCTAAAATTCATTACCCTGGAGTCTGGAGACATGGACACATCTAACATGCAGGCAAGTTCCTCCAAAAGATCATCACCAGCCAGCCCCCTTTCTCCACTATGGAAGGCGAACAAAACCAAGCGAGCGAAGGATCAAATGCCCACCTGAAGTTCAACGTTGCTGTTTATTCTTTTCTCTTTATGTTTCCCTCATGGCAAGATCACGACGGGAAAAAACCTTACATACCCTCACGTCATCTTTAGTGGTTGAGTCCTTCTAACAGAACCTCAATATACCACCTATTCGGTTGGAAGCAGGGTTATGTAATCAAGATGGTTACCGACCATTCCCCACATTTCTCTATTATCACCTCTTTAATCCTTTCGTTTATGGTAGAGATCGCTCCACAATGGGACACAGGAACTAATCCTATTGCATGAAGCAAGACGGACTCCCCTAAACCAGGGCATCATGCCTAGGGATGATCAGGGACTTCTTCACGGAAGATGCACATCATTATGGGTTTCTACACTTACATAATGAAGTCCCACAGTCTACGATTCCCCACCAAGTATCATACACTTGGGGATTTCCCCCCATCCCGATATTACCAACTGCCCCTTCTTGTTTTTTTATGAGGGGCTTCAAGTTTTTTGGTGTTTTCAATAATACCCCTACTCATTACTTTATTTTTTTAAATTTTTATATGTTATTTTTTTATGATGTGATAGATCCTGATGGACAGGTTCCTTTTACAGTTTTTCATTTACACTTCTGGACTCTGATGTATAGTCTATTTTTTATATAACTAAGGTTTTTTGAGTATCAGAGTCCTTAGTCGACTGTGACTCGGGCAGCAGTCATGCGTGCTCTCCCATCCCCCCAATATGGCTATTCTGTATTTGGGAGATGGGATGTCAGTCCTCTCTGAGGGCTGCTCAATGTTGTTATCTACTAACGTAGGTGAGGATTTTTCACCCTTACTGCGTTACAGGCCCCTGTTTGGCCTTCTTTTTCTTCTTCTTTACTTTCTTTTTTCTTCTATAACTAATCTTCTCTTTTTGATTGCCAGCACTCGGAGAATTCTTCTGTGTCCAGAGGCTCCAGGTCCCAGGTTTCACCACGCTACTATGTCAGGGCTGATCAATTCAAGGCTCCATGGGGTAAGTGTTAAACACAACGATACATCTATTTTCACACCTATTAACACCTTCTAACACCGTAACCTCGTCATCGCTTAGAATTGTTTCCCACAATGTGCAGGGACTAAACTCAGCGATTAAAAGAAGGAAGGTTCTGCAGGAATACCGATCCAAAAAAATGGATGTGGTGTTCCTGCAGGAAACACATTTTCCAGCACAGTATAATCCTTCCTTTCTGCATGCACATTATCCCCTCTTCTATTTAGCAAACGCTCAGGACAAAACAAAGGGGGTAGCAATTCTGTTTGCTAAATCCTGCCAATTTAAGACAACTCAAGTCTATAAGGATACGGAGGGTAGATTTATCCTGGTGAAGGGAATGATAAGTAATCAAATGTACTCCCTGGTCTCGTACTATTCCCCTAACAGAGGTCAAGCTCAATTTTTTCACCTTTTGTTTCAAACGCTAGAACCACTGCTGGAGGGAATAATGATTTTGGGAGGGGACTCCAACATGGCATTTGACTTATCCCTGGATAAATCTAGACCTCTTTCAACCCAAATGATGCGCCCTAAAAAGATTAGTACTAAAATTGCTAAAATGATCTTTAATCAAGGTCTTGCAGATATCTGGAGAGAAACCAACCCGACCTGTAGGGACTACACTTACTTTTCAAATCCCCACCAATCCTATTCTAGAATAGATCACATTTTCATTTCAACTCATCACATACCCCTAGTTAAGAAATCTTTCATCAAGGACTCCTCCCTCTCGGATCACTCGATGGTCATTCTCAATGGAGACTTAAGGAATCTGTCACGGAACGTCCCACACTCCGCTTGAGTGCTTCCGTCATATACCACTTCCTCCCAGTCTGTAGACAGATATCAGATATTCCAACCTCTCTGAGCAGAAAACAAGGCGACACTTGCTTCACTGCTAACATGGACTGTTTATTATGAATCAGTTACAAGACTTTATATGCTGTTGGAACCTCCTCTAACAATACAACTGTAACTTAATTAACATGAGCTAATTATCTAATCCTTTATACAGCCTAGGTGACTGAGACATGACCTTTCGCCCAGACTTGTGGTCACCGAGCTTCACGCAGTTAATTAACACAAATAACAATGGGTGAAAAGACTCTTAGAGCCACACTAGACTTATTTACAATAAACACATTATAGCAGAATTGATGACATTAGCATTTAACAGTACGAGTCCCAATGGTATAAATCAGTCACCATTCTAATATGGCATATAAAGGTTTCACAGAGTCTGTGTGTTTTTGGGGGGACATGGAGCTGAATCCAAAGTAACACCAACCCCAGGGTCCCCAGGCATACAGCTCACAGAGAGCACCATTCCCCCAAATGCTAGGGCCCATAATCAAAAGGCAACAGGCCCGCACCCAGTCCTCTCCAACAGCCTCTGTCCCGGCCAGGTCCATCACATTTCTCCCATTTCGGCAGGAGACTAACACAGGAGGGGACCCCAGACGGGTTGACTCCGAAGTTAGTCAGTAGTTCCAGTCCTCTAATGCCTGTACCCACACAGTACCCCAAATAAATTATTCCAAACAGAGTATTACTCACCCAGCCAACCTCTGCCTCTCTCAGAGAACATATCTGCCGCTGGGGAGAGGCCTGGACTGGCTCTTCTCCCTGGAATCCTTTCTGCCGCTGGAGAGAAGACAGGGTGTCTGGGCTCACTCTGTCATGCTGTTGGGGATCGGGGCCCACTGCCCAGCATCCCTGGGGTATACAGGTGGAGACTGAAGTCCCATCCACCTTCACAGGAAATCCATCCTCTGTTAGTTGAGGGCAGAGTCCAGCAGTCCTCGGCCCTGTTGCCAGCCCTTCTGCTGGAAACCGCACACCATCTGTTCCGGCTAACTGTTGGAGAGGGAGGCCGACTACCTCTTCTCTCAGGAAGGCTGAAGCCACTGTTGGTGCTGGGCAGAACACAGTGAACTTTGGCCCTGATAGCAGCTCTTCTGCTGGAGGCTCATCAGGTTGTTCTTCCTCAGCAGAAAAGTCTATCAAATCCCATGTCTCTGCAACTGATGTCTGGGGATAGAGGTTCACCATCTCCTGTCCATGGAACCCAGAAGATGCTATCATTTCTGGGCAGAGGTTAGCAGAGCTCTGCCCTGTTGTCAGCACTTCAGGTTTGGGGACGGCAATCTCCGGATTTTCCACTGCCGATTCTCTGGCATGCTGCTGAACTTGTTCTAGCAGTTTCCTGTATGCCCTTTCCAGATGCTGTTCCTTCCTTAGCAAATGGTCCAGATCAGGTTTGAGCTCTGAGATCCCTGCAAGACCGAGCATAGACTCTCTATAGTCTCTCAGGTCCTCAAGGTCAGGTTCCCCTTCATTGCCAAACATAAAAAGATCTGTAAGGCTCTCCCACAGCAATCCAGGGCCACCAAAGTCATATCCCTCCGGAGAGCATTCTGTTGTCTCCCCTAAATATCCCTCCTCTGCGTGCCATTGCAGAGCCCGATAACGATTGTCCAGCTCTATCTCCTGCTGGACCAACCTGTCCAACTCAGTCACCCATTGCTCCTGGGGCTGCTCTCCCAGGAATGCCATCCGCAATGCCCGTTGGTCACTGGCCCGTTGCTCTTGGGTTGGAAAGCACTTGCCCTGTTTTATACCAGCGAGACGGAGGGTTGCAATCCAGAGCTCCACCTGAATTTGCTGCCTAAGCTCCAGGTATTCATCCTCAGACACAGTCCTGGTGTATGTTGAAAGGATAATCCGCAGCAGCCTCGGGAACTCTGATGCCAGGTCCATATCTCCGCTGGGGTGACTGAAGTCTGCTATGCTGATCTTGGATCCAGTTGGAGGTTTGGATGTCCCAGACTTCAGGAAGCTTTCCCGCTGCTTGCCACCAATGTCACGGAACGTCCCACACTTCGCTTGAGTGCTTCCGTCATATACCACTTCCTCCCAGTCTGTAGACAGATATCAGATATTCCAACCTCTCTGAGCAGAAAACAAGGCGACACTTACTTCACTGCTAACATGGACTGTTTATTATGAATCAGTTACAAGACTTTATATGCTGTTGGAACCTCCTCTAACAATACAACTGTAACTTAATTAACATGAGCTAATTATCTAATCCTTTATACAGCCTAGGTGACTGAGACATGACCTTTCGCCCAGACTTGTGGTCACCGAGCTTCACACAGTTAATTAACACAAATAACAATGGGTGAAAAGACTCTTAGAGCCACACTAGACTTATTTACAATAAACACATTATAGCAGAATTGATGACATTAGCATTTAACAGTACGAGTCCCAATGGTATAAATCAGTCGCCATTCTAATATGGCATATAAAGGGTTCCCAGAGTCTGTGTGTTTTTGGGGGGACATGGAGCTGAATCCAAAGTAACACCAACCCCAGGGTCCCCAGGCATACAGCTCACAGAGAGCACCATTCCCCCAAATGCTAGGGCCCATAATCAAAAGGCAACAGGCCCGCACCCAGTCCTCTCCATCAGCCTCTGTCCCGGCCAGGTCCATCACAGAATCCATCCTTAAAGACCCGATCCAAGTTACTATTATTGAGAAGGCTCTGAAGGAGTTCTTTATACTAAATGATGTAGAAGGAACCTCGGCGGAAACAGTCTGGGCTGCCCACAAGGCAACGATCAGGGGTAAATTGATCCAAATGACATCACAACTCAAAAAAAGAGAAAGCCTCTGATGTTATCAAACTGGAAAATAACTTTGAAGCTTTATGTAAGCAACATAAATTAGACCCTTCTAAGGTCAATACAGCACAACTCAATGCTACGAGGGTGGCATTAAACTTGGCCCTAACGGTTAAAGCCGAGGTTTCCCTGCATTGGACAGGCGCAAAATTTTACCAGCATGGAGATAAAATGCATACAATTTTGGCCTCTAAGCTCTCCCCCAAAACACGTACATTCACCCTACCCAAGATCAGGCAGCAAGACGGTACATTCATTTCAGGATTTTTATACAAACTTATACAAAATGGGAAATCATATTGGGGAGTCCAGATTTGAAGAATTTATGGCAGATTTAAAACTTCCTCGCCGTCAGAAAAGTCATGTAGATCTGATGGACGCTTCTTTCTCTACAGAGGAAACCCTAAAAGTGATTAAAAATTTAAAAGTTAACTCCGCCCCAGGCCCAGATGGCTTCTCAAACATTTATTACAAAACATTCGCGGTTACCCTAGCTCCTCATCTCACCAATTTTTTTAATTCCAAAAGAAGGAGTGAACCCATTGAAACCCATGCAAACTCAGCCTTCATTTCAGTTATCCCTAAACCTGATAAGGACCCTTCCCTTGTAGAAAACTTTAGACCCATCTCCCTTATTAACAATGATTTGAAGATATTAACCAAAATATTAGCCAATAGATTAAGCTCGTTCATTGGACAATATATTCATAGGGATCAGGTGGGTTTCATCCCAGGTAGACAGGGCCCGGACCAAGTTAGGAGGGCGACGGATATTGTCTCAATCCTTCAATCTGCCTGGGATGGAACCCCCCAGCAGGAAGGCCTGTTGTTATCGCTAGATTTAAGAAAGGCTTTTGATTCGCTTTAGTGGTCTTACTTGTTCTCTACCCTTCGTAGATGGGGGTTTGGGGAACATTTTATGGGGATCCTACAATCCGGTGGCCAGGGTCAAACTTCAGGGATATGTCTCTAATCCCATTCCGATCTCCAGAGGGACCAGGTAGGGATGTCCTCTATCTCCAATAATCTTTGCCATTGCGATTGAATCATTGGCCATTGCAATCAGAACAAATGTCAATATCCATGGGGTAAGGTGCGGACACTCAGTCCATAAATGTGCTCTTTTCGCAGACGATATTCTGCTCTTCGTCACTTCCCCAATCACATCTTTACCTAATATTAACAAGCTCCTGGACTCTTTCGGGGATTTATCAGGACTACAAGTGAACATGGCTAAATCACAAGCACTGAATTTTTCTCTTCCCACAGCCCTGGTAGACCGACTGAAACAGTCCTTCAAATTTAAGTGGAGCGACAACTCAATTAGCTATTTAGGGATAAATCTCACCTCAAAATTTGAACTCTTATATCAAGCAAATTTTCCTCCCATGTACCGTAAACTAGAGAAGGATCTCCTTGCCTTATCCCATCATAACATCTCATGGATAGGTAAAATTAATTCCATTAAAATGACCCTTTTACCCAGATTACTATCTCTTCCGATCCCTCCCAATTCCTATCAGGAAAGATCACTTAAAATCACTTCAAGACAAAATAATCAAATACATTTGGGGTAAGAAAGGATATAGACTAGCGAGAAAAGTCCTATACAGCCAAAAAACAAAAGGAGGTCTAGGTCTTCCAGACCTTTTCAAATATTACCAAGCTGCCAGATTAGCCCAACTATCAACGATCTACTTCAAACACGAAATCCCAGATTGGATTAATATAGAAAGACAGGCGGTCCCTACACACACGTTAGACTTTCTTCTTTGGTCTCCTCGCAAAAATAGACCCCCTATCATGTCCCCCGCTCTTTCACATTCCATGAGATTATGGGATGTTATAAAACACTCGCCCTCCTTGACGTCCGCCATTCAACCACTGGCCCACATCTTCCATAATCCCCTCTTCAGACCGGGTATGGATATCAAAACATTTCAATGGTGGTTAGATAAGGGGATGTACAGGATTGGACACTACTTTACTCCTTCGGGCCCCATTTCCCTGAAATTCTGTATGGATAAGCTGGAGATCCCGGCCTCAGAAAAATTTAGATTTTATCAAATTTCCCACTTTCTTCATTCAGTTTGGAAAAACAAACCCACCCCCCCGACCTTTTCGGAGTATGAACGCTGGTGTGGCCGGGGTTCAGAGCATAAAGGGGGGATCTCCATAATATATACTTCCCTATTAGAACCCGCCACTAAATTCCCTTATATGGAGGCCTGGGAGAATGATTTACAAGAAGCCTGGGACCTGGAGACATGGCACGGAAGAGGAATCAGAGCTCACAAAGGTATAATGAACATTTCTTTGATAGAAGCTAATTGGAAAGTGATGACCAGATGGTATTTGGTTCCGTTAAGATTGAACAAAATGTATCCTTCCTTATCTCCTCTGTGTTTTAGGGAATGCCAAGCCCAGGGTTCCACGCTTCATATTTGGTGGGAATGCCCAAGAATTAGAGGTTTTTGGAATAAGATTTTTAATCTTATCCACAGAGTAACAAACCTACCAATCCCTAAGACTCCACAAATTGCTCTATTGAATGAACAAATCCCCAAGATTCCTAAGTTTTCCCACCGGCTGATTACTTTCATGCTATTAGGAGCGAAAGTTACCATCGCTAAAGCCTGGAAGACACAAAAAATTTCCCTTGCAGCGGCTAAACGAAAAATCTCTTGGATCATGACCCAGGAGAGGGCAATAAGCAAAATTCAGGACAATTTTAAAACGTTTGAAGCAATATGGGAGCCCTGGGCTGGGCATTTAGGTCTCTCCCTGGTTCCTGGAATCTCCTCATCAGGATAGTTACACATGAACTGAGTGCTGGCCGTCTCTCTCTCTATCCCTTTCTCCTTCTCTCTTCTCTTCTTTACCTTCTGTCTATTTCATCTATCCCAGATAATGCAAGGATAGATGACTACGGTTCTTTTGACAAATCTACTTTATGTTGGTTATTCTTCTAATTTTGTACAAGATATTATAATTTGCTATGTTATAAGGAGCAAAGGTTCACCCTTGGGGATCGGTGCAGTCTCTCCATTGCTAATCAGTAGCTTCGGGGAGGCAGCTCATGATCTCTAATGGGTAGGGCATTTTCCATATAAATATCAATCAGGTCTAGACCAGGACACAGTGTGATCCCGTCAGGGGTGTCTGGTCAGTCCATAGCTTATTGCGCCCTATGAAGCATTAGATCCAATTTTGCTTATGATATCACTATGTCTCATTTCTTGTTTTATGTTGAGTATCCTTAAAGTTTTGGATGTAAAGAGATAATAATGTAAACTGAACTCTGTCTTTTGATGGACACTTTCTGTACTGTGAGTTATCTCAATAAACATGTTAAACCTTAAAAAAAAAAGAAAAAATAGTAAACCAGCCACACTCACCCACTTGGACCATAAATGCAGTGTGGGCAGTGGGTGCAGGGTTGGCCGAGGACATAACCCCACCACGAGAGCTGAGGCGGCATAATGCAGGGATGCAACATTAGGTAATGTGAAAGCGTGTAGGGTATGACTGGAGTCTCCATATAACAAAAAGTGGTGTATGTTTCATGAAACAGGGATATCTGGGAACAAAATATTATATATGTGTATAATTATAACAGTATATGTTATGAATAATGATAGTATACTTAAGTAGTGAACCCAGTGTAGTTCCGTAAGAAGTAATGACAGAGGTATAGAGGTGCCACAATTTTTTTTTTAAATCTGTGTCTGGAAGTGATGGACAATTACATAAGTGTCAGGGAGTGTAGACAACTTGCAAAAGTGCCAAGTGAAAAAAGGTAAAGAATTGAGATAAAAACCTTCACCACCAAAAGAAGGAGAAGAAATAGAAAGAAAAAAGGGATCTAGACCAAAAGCAACAAAAGAAAAACTTACCCCAAAGTTGCATGAAAACACCACCAGCAAAACAGTGTAACTGGTGTGCATTAACCCCACCAGGAGACTGGTCAAAATGAACAACTCACTTGAATGGGGGATGGATATATGCCGCCAACGCCATGCAAAATGAACCAATGGGGGAGGGAAGCTGCACCTGAACCGAGTAATCACTCAGTGACAGGCGCGGAGACCTCCCCATATGGAAACACAGGATGTTAAGGCTGAGCGCAGGCGCAGTGATGTCATGACTGACGTCACATGCACGGCACAACAGCGTGACAAACGTGGCACCGATGTGCGAAGGGGCACCCGCCTGATCCTAAACACAAGGGAAGGAAGGGGGGGCTACTGAGCGCATCACAGCTCCTATGATGATTGATACTTTTACACCCTAAACAGTTACATAATCATAGGCGGTGGTATATTAGGCACGCCCCGACACACCCTCTTAACTTGACCCACACTTGTCAAGGGCAAGTCAGTTTATATGACTGCTCCTTCAGACAATTTATATGCAGGGTTCCCTGTCAACTCAGTGCCTCCATGTCTCTCATGCCATACCAGTATTTTTGGACAAGATCTAAATTTCAACTTGTCAGATGTGCCCCCAAGCACCCACAGTTTGTTCCCATCAATGCCCTGTACACACAATAGGAATTTCCGACAACAAATGTTGGATGTGAGCTTGTTGTCGGAAAGTCCGACCGTGTGTATGCTCCATAGAACATTTGTTGTTGGAATTTCCGCTAACAAATGTTTGAGAGCAGGTTCTCAAATTTTCCACCAACAAAACTTGTTGTCGGAAATTCCGATCGTGTGTACATAAGTCCAATGCACAAAAGTCCACTCATGCTCGGAATCAAGCAGAAGAGCCGCACTGGCTATTGAACTTTATTTTTTTCAGCTCGTCGTACGTGTTGTACGTCACCACGTTCTTGACATTTGGAATTTCCAACAACATTTGTGTGACCGTGTGTATGTAAGACAAGTTTGAGCCAACATCTTTCAAAAATAAATCCACGGTTTTGTTGTCAGAAAATCCTATTGTGTGTGCAGGGCATTAGTGTATACCTCCATACCTTTAACTTAAAAAAATGGCGGATTGGGTTAGAGATAAAGCACACAGCATTTTGTTGGCCAATAGGAATCAGCCTGAGGAAGTCATGTGACCCTGTGAGGTAACGCGTAGGGGAGGGGTGTATAGTTAGACGAGATGCTTAGATATTTGTTGAAACAGCACGGAGCTGTTGGTGCAGTGCTTTGGATTTCAACCACTTGCCGACCGGCTCACGCCGATATATGTCGGCAAAGTAGCATGGGTGTGCGCAAAATCCCATATGGGTACGTTGGCCCTAAACCGGGGACCCGATGCGCGTGGCTGGTGGGCACGATCATGCACAAGCTCCAGCACAGGAATTTGTGTGTGCAAACACGCAAATCCCAGTTCTGTCAGGAGAGAGGAGACAGTCGTTTCTTCCTAGTAAATAGGAACAACAATATGTCTCCACTCTTAGGGAACACACATTTAACCCCTTGATCTCCCCCTAGTGTTAACCCCTTCCCTATCAGTGACATTTACACAGTAATCAGTGCATTTTTATAGCACTGATCGCTGTATAAATGTCAATGGTCCCAAAAATGTGTCAAAAGTGTCCGATCTGTCCGCTGCAATGTCACAATCCTGATGAAAATCGCAGATGTTGCACATATGCAGAGCTGCAGGCAGACCACACAGCGACCCTAGCAGCTTACCCTGCCTCTGATGCTCCAGCCTCTGAGAAAAATTTGAAAGCCATGCTTCTCTCCCTTCAAATATGATTGTAAAATGAGCTGCGCTCCTTGATATCCTACCTCACTAAAACAATCGATAATATTGATGACGGCACTGAAAAAATAAAAAGCAAGATAACTGAAGTGGTCAAAGCACATGATGAGATGGTCGATGCACATGAGAAACAAGCTGAACAAATTCGTAAACTCCAATTAGAAGTAGCAGACCTTGAAGACTGCTCGCAACCAAATAACCTCAAGATAAGAGGGGTCCCTGAAGAAGTTAAACCAAAAGACCTGGTCCCCTATCTACAAAAACTTTTTCTGAAGTTAATACTGGACCTGACCCCCAGAGATCTCCTCATGGATAGGGCACACAGGATGCCAAACCCTGCCCATCTCCCAGACACAGTCCCTAGAGATATCCTGACGAGGATCCATTTCTACCACATCAAGGACAGGCTTCTTCATGTGGCTAGAACAGCTCACAATCTCCCTCATCCCTATGCTGGAGTACTTCTCTACCAAGATCTGTTGGCTGCAACCTCCAAAGGCAGAAAGGAATTTGCGACCATCGCAGCAACTCTGAGAGAATGCAATATCATCTATCGCTGGGGTTTCCCCACAAAGCTCCTAGTCACCCACCATGGCAAAATAAACATCATAACCACACCAAAAGATGGTTACAAACAGCTGAAAAATTGGGGCCTTCTCTCACATCTTCCGCCCGACCCGCCGTGGAGCAATGCATGTCAGAAGACCTGAATATAGAAGACCTGAATAAATTGAAACTCTACTGAAACAATAATGGAAAACTCCCCAGGTGACTATGTTTGTCCCCCTTAACCACTAAATAGGCTGACTAAATGGTGCTTAGCTCACACACCCCCAGCACGAAGTGTGCTACGCACAAGGCTTTGTTTACAAATAACTGTTATCGCTATTTTTACTGCAAATTGTTCTGTGTATTTTTCGCTATTTTATATACTACTGTTCTGTTCTTAGTATTGTAACTAGCACCAGTACAGGTATTGCCCCTCCCTCCCTACTTACCCTTACCCAGAACTGCCTTAAAACAGCTGCAGTGATTCTTCTCCACATCCACGCCTCATCGCCAACAACATGCAAACATGTCATTACGTATCACTACCGTTAATGCAAAAGGCCTTTTAAATGATCTAGACTATGGCAAAAAGGCTTATCCCAGAGAACGAACATATTGTGTGTGTGCAAGAGACACACTTTATGCATGGTAAAGCTCCCCCATGTCTTCGCACATGCAACGAAAAAGTGCAGGATATAATGATCGCCATTGGATCTCCTTCCAACTCCAATATCTTGATGCCGGCCTTTTAGGCAGATATACCATCTTAGATCGCATCTTTGACAATACACCACTGGTGATTGTCAATATCTATCCCCCAAATACTCCTCAAAATAAATTTTTCAAACAAATTATGAGCAAATTGTCCCACTATCCAAAAGAACGAATAATCCTATGCGGAGAGTAGCTGACCAAACAATTGACTCCTCTGGTCCCTGAAGAAATAGACCCACAGCCCTCTCTTCCCTCATGTGTATGGAAGACTTATTTGACCCCCAGCATTGTCTACATGGCACAGAGAGGGATTACACATTTTTCTCAGCAGCCCAAAAATCTTATTCTAGGATTGATCTCTTCCTGACACACAAAACCACTCTGCAATCTATAACTAAGGCTGAAATAGGCCTAATAACGTGGTCTGACCACGCACCAGTAACCATTACCCTTGCGCACAGTAGGAACCATGCAAAACACACTTCTTGGTGCATGAACATGTTCTTTTTCAACCCAAATGTCAGGAGGAGATTAAACTAGATATAGAAACCTACTTCAACTGCAATATTGGTTCTGTAACAAATGACTCATTACTATAGAATACATATAAATCCTATATGAGGGGAGTTTTCATCAATCTTGGAGCCAGGGAGAAGCGAACACGAACCGAGACAGTAGACAAATACATTGACCAGATTTGGAAATTAGAACAATCCAACAAATTATCACCCAACGTCGTGGACACAGCCCATCTCTGTGACCTTAGGGAAGAATTGCGCTCTCTTCTACAAATTTCATTCGACTATCATATTAAATGCCTAGGGGCAAATTGGTATGCCTTTGGGAACAAACCTGGCTCTCACTTGGCCAAACAAGTTAAACAAAAAGCAGCGGCTGCAAAAATACCTTTTATGCGGACAGTCACAGGACAAAGAGTTGATAAGCCTAATGACATAGCAAATTGCTTTAGTCATTACTATGCTTCCTTACTCAACTTAAAAGTCTCTTCCTCAGCACCTGAACCAGCTCCCCCTGGGCTCCATCTCACACCATTTCCTATTTAGGATTTAGGCCTTAGGTCTGGTATGGATTATAAAGGGAACCCCCTACGCAGAAAAAACGGCGTGGGGTCCCCCTGAAATCCATACCAGACCCTGATCCGAGCACGCAGCCCGGCCGGTCAGGAAAGGGGGTGGGGACGAGCGAGCACCCCCCCCCTCCTGAACCGTACCAGGCCGCATGCCTTTAACATGGGGGGCGCTTTGGGGGGGCCCTTGTCCCCATGTTGATGAGGACAAGGGCCTCTTCCCGACAACCCTGGCCATTGGTTGTCGGGGTCTGCGGGCGGGGGCTTATCAGAATCCGGGAGCCCCCTATAATAAGAGGGCCCCCAGATCTCAGCCCCCCCCTATGTGAATGAGTATGGGGTATATGGTACCCCTACCCATTCACCTAGGGAAAAAGCATCAATAATAAAACACACTACACAAGTTTTTAAAATAATTTATTAAACAGCTCCGGGGGATCTTCCTCTGGCATCGGGGGTCTTCTTCCGGCTTTGGGGGTCTTCTTCTGGCTTCGGGGGGTCTTCCTCCGGCTTCGGGGGTCTTCTTCCGGCTTCGGGGGTCCCTCCGGTTCCTCTTCTCCCGGCGTCCGGTTGGTTCTTCTCCACTCCCTCCGGCCTCTTCTCCTGGTGTTCCAGTTCTTCGGCCAGCTCCTCCGCTGTCTTCAGGCCACTCTTTTGCCAGCGGAGGTCCGGACTTCTGGGCTTCTGGGCTTCTTTTCTTCTTCCCTCTTCTCTTCTCCAGATGTTGACATGACGCTCTCTCTGGCTGGACTGCTCTCTGAGTGCTCCGTTGTGACTTATATAGCAGAGACCCCGCCCCCTTATGATGTCACAGTCCCTGGGCATGCTGGGACTGTGACATTTTAGGGGGCGTGGTCACCGGGTGACTATGCCCCCTAAAACGTCACAGTCCCAGCATGCCCAGGGACTGTGACATCATAAGGGGGCGGGGTCTCCGTCTATATAAGTCACAACGGAGCGCTCAGAGAGCAGTCCAGCCGGAGAGAGTGTCGTGTCAACATCTGGAGAAGAGAAGAGGGAAGAAGAAAATAAGACCAGAAGTCCAGACCTCCGCTGGCAAAAGAGCGGCCTGAAGACAGCGGAGGAGCCGGCCGAAGAACTAGAACACCGGGAGAAGAGGCCGGAGGGAGAGGAGAAGAACCAACCGGACGCCGGAAGAAGAGGAACCGGAGGGACCCCCGAAGCCGGAAGAAGACCCCCGAAGCCGGAGGAAGAGCCCCCCAGAGCTGTTTAATAAATTATTTTAAAAACTTGTGTAGTGTGTTTTTATTATTGACACTTTATCCCTAGGTGAATGGGTTGGGGTACCATGTACCCCATACTCATTCACATAGGGTGGGGGGCCGGGATCTGGGGGCCCTCTTATTATAGGGGGCTCCCAGATTCCGATAAGCCCCCCGCCCGCAGACCCCGACAACCAACGGCCCTTGTCCTCATCAACCTGGGCACAAGGTGCTTTGGGGGAGGGGGGGCCCTGCAGGGCCCCCCTCCCCCAAAGCACCCCCCATGTTGAGGGCATGCGGCCAGGTACGGTTCAGGAGGGGGGGCACTCGCTCGTCCCCACCCCCTTTCCTGACCGGCCGGGCTGCGTGCTTGGATCGGGGTCTGGTATGGATTTTAGGGGGACCCCACGCCATTTTTTCAGCGTAGGGGGTTCCCTTTATAACCCATACCAGACCTAAGGGCCTGGTATGACCTGCGACGGGGCTCACAAGGTGTCAATCTCGCCGATAAAAGCGGCAAGATTGACTTCCTTTTCTAGTCCCGTCGTACCTGAGTCTCATTCAAAATGAACAGACTTGTCCATGTGTGGGCAAGTCCGTTCATTCTGAAAGTCCACCGTAACTCCGGCGAAAGTCCGTCGGAAAGACAGGTGGATTTAGCCCGCCGGAAAGTCCGGTCGTGTGTGGGCAAGTCCGTCCGTTTTAAAGTCCGGCGCACCTGGCGGACAAAGTCCGTCGGAAAGTCTGCCGGACCAAGCATGCCAGAAAGTCCGATCGTGTGTACACGGCATTACTCAGCAAACTACAAAAACTCAGCTCCTCTTTACGCTCAACCAGAGCTTCCTGGGCTGGGAAAATTGCAATGACAAAAAATGTTCCTAATGCCTCATGTGTTATACTTTCTCAGCAAACTCCATTTGCCCATACTATCCACTCAATTATCTACACTACAAAGAGTCATTAACACCTTCATATGGGATAACAAACATCCCAGAATAAAGCATTCCACTACATGCACACCAACATCCAAAGCTGGAGTGGGTGTAACAGACATTAAGAAATACTACAAAGCCACTCTCCTAAGTCAAACTAAACACTGGAGGTCACTATCGGAACAGCCCTTATGGGTCCAAATCAAATCCAATTGGGTCAAATCAAATCCAATTCTTGCTGCAATCTGGCTACATTACAACCCACATCATTCCTTTCTCAACACGGTAAACTCCACAATTAAAGTCTGGAAATCTTGCAGCCAACATACCAGAGGGCTAACATCGCAAACTCTGAAGTTCCTTCCTCTCTCCTCCCTGGAACTCATATGTGCTGATGTATCCACTTCTACATGGTAAACTGCTGGAATATCAACAGTTGAGGACTTATACGATAGGGGCGCCTTGCGCACATTTTAAAGCCTACACTCACAGTTCCAGATTCCCAACCTTGAGTTCTACAAATTCTTCCAAATACGCCATGCTCTACGAACAATTACATGGTCAGACAATATCCATACCACTGACATTCTAAGCTTTTTTGGAAAAACCTCATACCCCGATAAAGGGATTTCACACGTCTACAAAGCGCTGATTTTCGCACAAATTCACACCAAACTACCCTCAATGGCCAAATGGGAGCAAATCCTCAACTTCTCAACAGATATCAAGACTTGGCACTATGCTACAAAAGCCCCATTTAAATTTTCCAGATGCCTAACTCATTGGGAAACTGCACAGAAACTCCTACACTATTGTTACCTAACACCAGCAAAACTAGCCTGAATCTCTCATTCACACTCAGCCCCCTTTTAGAGAGGGTGTGGTGACCTAGGAATCAACCATTCACATCTGGTGGTCTTGCCCTTTATTTCTCCCTTTTTGGAATATGGTGCAATCCCTTATTAAAAAATTCACAGGAACCAGCAACACGCTGTCCCCTCAACAAGCCTTATTAGGGCTAGACCTCAAGTCATTGCCCACTCCATACAACTTCATTATTACACATCTCTTCATTGCAGCGCGGCTTTTGATAGCACACAACTGGAACAGCAACATTCTTCCTTCAAGTCAGCTACTACACACCACGCTAGATCAACACTTTCAATTGGAATTTATGTATGCAAAAGCACACCTTTCAGTATCTAAAATGCAAGAACTTTGGGCCCCTTGGACCAATTACTCCGCGAACATTACCACCCCCTAACAGCACTAACTTAGATTACCCGATGATTACACCATGAAAGTAAACATTATATTTGACATTCTCTTCTTGCTGCTTTCAATTAAACTGTCATTCTGCTAAGCTCCCTGGTATTTCCCTCCACACTCTCCCTCCCCCACCATTATACTATTGATACCTAATTGTTATCTCCTACACTGGGTCTTGAGTTTCTAAAGACTCATTGCTGTCGTTCAGACTGTCGTATTATTTTTGTAATCTGAAATTCTCTGGATAGATTTTGAAGTAAAAAATGAAAAACGAAAACACAAAAACAAAAAACAAAAAAAAAAAAACACAAGAAATATCTATTTGTGAGAAAAAAAGGACACAAATTTCATGTAGGTACAGTGTTGCATGACTGACTAATTGCCATTCAAAGTGTGAAAGCACTGAAAGCTGAAAATTGGCCTGGGCTGGGAGGGGGTGAAACTGCCCCGTAGGCAAGTGGTTAAGTCAGTGAAAATTCTTTAGTGGCTTGCAAACACAGGGTTTTTATTTTTGACTAAACGTTTGTTACACTGACCACTTGCATATATGTAAACAAATATAAATTGCAAAGATATAAAGTTTTTTTGTCGGACCATATAGAACACAACAATACTCCCAACTTGTAGACATTGTTGCTGTTATTGTTTTACAGGATTTATACAGAATAGCTCCAACAGTTTGCACTGCACTTTACAAAATAAAGGAAGATGGTACAGTTTCAATATAATTCAATACAAAAGGATTAAGAGGGCTCTTCTCAAAAGCTTGCAATCTATAGCCTAATATGTGTAATGCCTGATATTGATTAATCTATTACCAGAATAGTTGCTCACCCTTCTAACATATATACAGAACACGTATCTTTAGTATCTATGGGAAATATAAACCTTTCTCATTTTGGTTCAGGTTTATCTCTTTTTCACTATTAGTTATATATATTATTAGTACAGAATTCATGATCAATGAATAATCAATCATTTGCCATATGTGAAACAGAGGAAAGCTGCCTTAAAATGGACTTCCAAAATACCGGTCCACACCACTCATGATTAAAAACCTGTTGTTATGACAACACCCACAGCAGGTGATGCAGGCTAACCCTGAGGCACAGAGTATAACATCACCCCCTTCCACAACCCTTAAAAATGGCAATGGGATACTCCAACCCAAGCTCAACTGGTAAATCAGAGAGCAGTGAACCATCAGAATCAAAATTGTAACAGAAAGACAAGAGGCAAACCACCAGTTCTAATCATATTGTTGTCATAAAATTCATGATTGGAGGAGTATTTAAAATATTATTCATTCCACATATCCAGGATGAACAGCATTTAATACTTTTCTAGAGAGAGCAGCATTCATTGGACCCCAGAAACAAATGACAAGTCTGATAGAGCATATACAATATAATACATTGATCAGTAGCCCTATGATTCCCATCAGAATACTGCAGCGGAGTGCAGGGGAGACATCAGGGACCTATTAGGGGATCTATTAGACCCCTGATGTCTCCTCTGCACCCCACTGCAGTATTCAGTTACACAGTGACAGTGACAGGTTCTCGTTGTTGAGACAACAGTGGTCTAAAAGACTCCTTTTGTCTCAGTAAAGAAAACCCGTCACTGTAAATGTTATTGGTCCCCTAAATGACGGCAAAAAAAGTATGTGAAAAAGTTATGAAAAAAATAAAATGACATACAAAAAAAATTTTAATACCCACCCCACCCCCATGGTCACACATGTGTAAAATTATCTAATTTAGCTGAGTAGGCCATTAATCATGGCTAACTCTACACCAATGCCCTGTAAAGGCCTTTGAAGCATCATCTATGGATAATTTCAGGTACTGAAGCTTGTTGCCATTTCAGGGGCGCATGCAATTTTAAGGCTTGACATGATTGGTATCTATTTAATCTAAAAAAAAAAAAGTGGGTAATATATTGTGTTTGTGTGAACTAAAATTAACTGTAGTGTATTTTTGCAAAAAAAAAACGTATAATGAAAAACCACTGTGCTAATATTGCTTTCAATAATGTTTGCATTTTAACATGTGTGCAAAAATCACAAACATTAGCACATAATGAAACTTCTGCCAGCAGCACTTAACGTTTGTTGTTGTTTGCTATTGCCCTTTTTTCAACCCACAATGCCTTCAATAGAGCAGTTACTGGTATCATTCATTTCATTTTTCCACTGAACAGGATCATAAGATGGAGTAGGTAATGATAGCTTGGCATTATTGTTATCAAATCATCTTTCAAGATGAAACAGCAATAGACATTCTTGCCAGTATCTTAGCCATGAAGATAGAAAGTTTCACATCCCTATACAGTGTTATAGTCTTCAGCATAATATAAACAACTGAGTCAACAAAATTCTAATTATAACTAGAATAACTTTCACTAATTTCTCTTACAAATTTTTAGAAAACCACCCAATATGTTATATGCTATTCTATCCAGTCTGAGCATCATAAATGCAAATACTTGGACACTTTCTGAATTATGCTAAGTGTAGGCATGGTGTAGCACCCTGCCTTAGATGCAACATATATACAGATATTAAGATGATGATTATTAGGTTTGAACATTTTTCTCTATTGTATCTTTATAAGTATTGTATTGTATCTTTATAAGTAAAGATACAAACATTGACACACATGAATCAGGATTGTGACGTACAATATTAAGGCCAATTATATTGGAAAAAATAAGAAAAGAAAGCTCAGAATGTGCAGTCCAATGCTTAATGAATATTGAGAGAGTTCATATATCTTTTTGATTTTCTCCATAAATTATCTGCACATAACAATATGCTGTTTAAACTGCAAGAATTGTAAAAACGTATAAATTATTATAATTTTAAAATGGTAAGCTGCGCTGAGTGAGACTATAAACATATGGTAACATATATCCACATATACTCAATGTCCATATCAGATGGAGGATATAATCACTCCCAGTCAGATGGTAGGAAACACCAAAGTACGTGGTTCCAAAATGTAACCATATATGATGAGATAATTGAACACAAGTATTAAAATTTGATAAAAACAAATAAAACACACAGTGTACCTCAAGGCTGACAGTCCTGTGGAAAATTTATACTAACAAAAAGTTCTTGAAAAACAGGTTCCACAATCAAGTGGTATTTCCAATTGCATAGGATGTCCTCAGTTCACTGGTTATTGGTGATTTAAAATGAAAAACACCCAAGAAGTAGTGATAAGTTTGGGATAGAAAGATTCCTCCACCTGGGAAACAACTGCCACTTACAAGCTATATTGATCTCTTTTTAGGGAGATCGCATCCGCCTCTGGCTTATACCCCAGCCAGGGTCTCTATGCTTGTCAGCCTGATATCTCCTCTCCTCTGCTGGAGTTATCCTTAGGTGGCCCACCGTCAGCAGTCCTCCATGTTAAAAAAGAAGGCTTCCATAGTGTAATTCAACAAACATTTAATAATAGTAAAAACTAGATTACACTTACAATGTCTCAAGAGTATAAAAACATGTCATAAAAAGTGTTCGAGCCGGCCGGCTCTCGGTATTAGCCCGTTCCTTCTGGGACCTTGCGTTGTTTGTGGCGATGTCAGCACGCTGCTCCTCCCTAAGCCATTTTGTCAAAGATGATGTCGTCCAGGGGCATGGGCGGCGCGTCGTCTCACATTTAAGCTGCAGCCGGACCCACTATTCACCATACTATTTCTTAGTAGAATAGCTTACTAGACAGCGCAGTAATTTCACCTTTGACACGTATAAATTATTATCTTTCATATACCTATCCAAGGCCTTTAAAACCATGTTTCTAAGTACCATGTTTCCACACTCAAATACAGGACTATTAAGTCTAATGCCCTGTACACACGATAGGATTTTACAACAACAAAATCCATGTTTTTTTTTCCGACGGATGTTGGCTCAAACTTGTCTTGCATACACACGGACACACAAATCTTGTTGGAAATTCAGAACGTCAAGAACGCGGTGACTTAGAACACGTACGACGAAAAATTAAGTTCAATAGCCAGTGCAGCTCTTCTGCTTGATTCCGAGCATGCATGGAACTTTGTCGGAATTGTGTATACACGATTGGAATTTATGACAACAGATTTTGTTGTCAGAAAATTTTGAGATCCAGATCTCAAATTTTGTGTGATGGAAATTCCAATAGAAAATGTCCGATGGAGCCTACACATGGTCGGAATTTCTGACAACAAGCTCCCATAGAACATTTTCTATTGGAAAATCCTATCGTGTGTACGGGGCATAAGGTGTCCATCACTGTTGCTATCAAGTGTGACCATTCATTTTGAATTGGTTTAACTTTCTAATGTATAGTAACATCATACCGTAAACCATACAATATACACAACAATTATTTTAATATATACAATATTTCATTCTTTAATGGCTGAATACAAATTTGTTTAATTTTCACCCAAAGGCTGTTTCTACACCATTTTGCATCACTCTTTCCACATCAGATGGAATTAGGTTGTATATATGTATAGTGAGCAAGAAGGAAAGTCCGGATGGCCGCACTCCAAAATATATTCCTTTATTGAAAAACAGTCCATACAGCAATGGGAGAAAAAGCACAAATGCATTTATGCTTTTATTCCCATTGCTTTATACTGTTTTTCAATAAAGGAATATATTTTGGAGTGCGGCCATCCGGACTTTCCTTCTTGCTCACTATTACCTTGTATACTGAGCAGGCACCCTATTTAACGGGGATGGTGAGATGAGGCTTTTGCCACCCTGAGCGGTATATTTTTTCCTTCTACTATTTTTTTATTTTTTATTTTTTCCTTCTACTTGTATATATGTATAGTGCATTGAAAATCACAAGACAAAAGCCTTGTACACATGATCGGATTGTTCATCAAGAAAATCGTGGAATTATGTCCGAAGGACGTTGGCCCAAACTTGTCTCTCATACACACTAAAATGAGAAGTTAACATATGTAGGAAATATTGGTTTAAATTTAAAAGAAACATATTCTGGGAAGACTGTCTAGATCACAAACAGCTTGGGTTGCTTGGCTTCAGAGACAGACTCAAGACACTGAGCCTCAGGACAGACTTGTAGTGGTGGGCCTCAGACTCAAACTCAGGGTGTTGAGTCAAAGAGGCAAATTCTGGGTGCTTGAGCCTCAGAAACAAACTTGGGGTGATGGGCAACAGAGGCAAAAATCTGGTTGATGGGCCCCAGAGACAAATTTGAGGTATTGGTCCTCAGAGGTAAACTCTTGTGCTGGGCCTCAGAGACAAACTCTGGGTGCTGACCTCGACATCAAACATAAGGTGCAGGGCCACAGAGACAGAAGATGACATAATATATCATCTTCTTTTTTTTTTTTTTTTTAAATTGTATTTTTATTGGGGTATCAGAGAACAAGTACAAAATTGTAACAAAATGTACATTACACTATCAATGAAAGTGCATTATAAACAGTCATAATAAAAAGGAAAAATAAAATAGAAAAAAACAATTCTAAGTAAAAAGAAAAATGTTCACAGAAACTAGGCACGGGTGTGAATTATGGATAAGAATCTAGAACCTCAAGAAGTCAAATAAACACAATCAATGTAGAATCAATAGAAGATTAGGGCATGTTTGGTAGTATGTGGGTCTTGAATTCCAAAAGATCCCGCGGTTCCCATATTTTATTAAATTGGGGGATGCAGTCATGCACCAAGGCCGTCAAAAACTCCATCGTCCGAATCTCAGCCACCAGATGTAGAAATCTGGACCACGAAGGAGGTGCATTGGATAACCAGGACAGTGGGATAAGCCTCTGCTAGTAAATAAGCCTCTGCTAGTAAATAAGTAGATAAGCTAGTAAAATATAAGATATTAGCCTATTTGCCTTTTTAGATACACCTTAAGAAGGTAGACCTAACAGATAAATCAAAGAATTCATCGGAAGGGACACCCCAACCACCTTTTGTATAAGTAAATGTACATCATGCTAAAAGGGTTGAATCAGGGAGCATTGCCAAAAGATATAAAATAAAGAGCCTTTGTCAGTCCCACACCGCCAACAGTGCGGCGGGACTGAGGGTTCATACTTATGAATTACATCCGGAGTTCTATGCCAAAACATGAGAATCTTAATGGATGTCTCCCTCTGAATGACACATTTGGAAGATCTAAAAGCAGGGGACCAAATCCTATCCCACATTTGTATTGTGATAGGATGGCCCACTAAGTGAGACCACCTGCTCATATAATGGTGCAAGGTTTCCGTGATAGGAGTTGACTCATGGAGGATACGGTAAATACATGAAATTAAATGCAGTTGATGAGGGCCCTGGGCACATAGGTATTCAAAGGTAGTTGGCTTATCTAGGGTCAGGGTTGGTTATTTAGAGTGGAAGAAATGTCTAATCTGTAGGTAAAAGTGGAAAAGGTGTGATGGTATATCAAATTTTTCACCTAAAGTGTTGAAAGTATGCAGTCTCCTCGTTATGGGATGGACCAGGTTCTGGAGCTGAAAGAGATGTACATTAATCCATGGAAAAATCCTGCCCAGGGACATACTGTCTGGAATGAGCGGGTTGAATAATACATTCACAAGAGGTGAGCAGGGGGTCATAAGGGGATAACGTTTGAGGCAATGACGCCAAATGGTTAAAGTTAATGCCATTGGGCCAATGCACTGATGTTTATATATGGGATCCAGAGGGGGGGCACCCCAAATCAAGGAGCACGGGTGGACCAGATAGAGTACCCCTTTTTCAATGGCGGCCCATTGGTTTGGTGCATGCAAGGAAGTCCAAGAGGTAATGGCCCTTAAATGTGTGGCATGATAGTATTTAGTAATGTCCAGAGCTCCTAAACCTCCTCTGGATCTAAGGGAAAACATCACAGAGCTCGCTATGCGATGGGCCCTACCATTCCATATAAATTTAGGAAAATTCCTGTGGAGTACTTTTAGTTGTGAAGCAGGTACAGCTACTGGGAGAGTTTCAAAGTAATAAAGCAATCTGGGTAGAATAGACATTTTTAAAACATTGATTCTGCCTAAGAGGGACAGGGGATATTTGGTCCAGTTTGACAGAGACTTATTTATACACCCACGTATTTGAGAGAGGTGCCAGACCATTTATAAGAGTATGATTCTTTGAGTTGGGATAATAAGGGCGATGGAATGTGTATAGGAAAGGCTTCAGTTTTGGAGGTGTTGACTTTATATCCGGTGACAGCACTGAAAGAAGTCAATATTTTATGTAACAAGGGGAGAGATATCAATGGGTTAGTGATAGTAAGCAAAATGTCATCTGCAAATAATGATAATTTATATTCCCCTGTCTATCACCACCCCTACTATATCTGGGTGAATACGGATAGACTCGGCTAGGGGTTCCAAGCACGAGATAAAAAGCAATGGCGAAAGAGGACAACCCTGCCGAGTTCCATTTGTCATGGGGAAGCCAGGAGACAGGAAGGACGACATTTGCACCTGTGCTGTGACAGTTGAGTATAGGGCCTCTAAAGCTTTTAGTAAAAGGACAGCTAAAACTGAATATCTTTAAAGTGGCAAACATGTAGGGCCAACTTAGCCTGTCAAAAGCTTTCTGTGCGTCTAAACTCAGAATTAATGCCGAATGAGAAGTTCTATCTAAAAGGTCTATTAGGTCTATTGTACGCCAGGTGTTGTCTCCCGCATGCCTACCAAGCATGAAACCCACCTGATCCCTGTGGATCAGTTTGGGGATGAGCACGGATAGTCCGGAGGCAAGTATTTTAGTAAATGTTTTGTAGTCTGAATTTAGGAGGGCTATGGGTCTGTAGTTGTCTGGGATAGAGGGATATGGGATATGGGAATGGGAGAAATGTGAGTGCGGAGGAGTGCCCTTAAGGAGAGAACTCTCTAAATCTGTTGTAGATAATTTCGGTAACTTTATATTGGAGAAAAAGGACTCAAAATTTTCTTGGGTAAAGTTGCCAAAAATTTTGGACATCTCATAGGGGCAGTGTGTTCTAGATCCATCTGATTGTTGAAGAAAGTCAGGGAATTAATTAAACGGTCGTGGGCATAGCTGATTAACTAACATCCTGTGGGGTTTATTGGAGTATTCAACACATTTTTGTTATGTCCACAGCATGGACCTGGCTGTTTTGTCAAGTTTTGTGGATTTAATTTGTTCTCTGAGATGAATGACTTTGCGTAATTTCATCACTGTGGGACCATCCAAAAGCATCCGCTCAGCAATTACTAGAGCGGACATTAAAGACTGTATAAGACTATTTCTATCTCTCTTCAGCCGAGAGCTTTCAGCTATACACGCACCTCGGAAAACAGCCTTGTGTGCCTCCCACAGTGTAGAAATCTGAGATATCGATCCAGTGTTGAGTAAAAAATACTCTTTCAAGCCATTTACTAGGATGGAGTGGGATACGTCAGACTGCAAAAGGTGGTCGTTAAGACGCCAATGACAGGATTAGGTATAAGTCTGAGAAAGCATAAGATCTAACATAATGGGCGCATGGTCCAACCATGTAATGGGAGAAATATCCGATTCGACCACATAGGGGATGAGTGGGCTGAAACAAAAAAGTGATCAAGGCAGGAATACATTTTATGGGCTGGTGAATAGAACATAAATTGTGTAGCAGAGGGATGTTTTATCCTCCATGAGTCGAAGAGTCTGCATGACCTGATACATTTACGAAAGGCATTGGCTTGGGACAATACTCTTTTGGATGGGACAGTACTAAAAAGGGTTTGTCTATCCCTAGTGGGTGACATGACCAGATTGAAGTCCCCACCAACTATCATAAAAGGTTGTGTGCGATATTGAGAAGTATCAAAAAGTTTGTTGAGGAAGTCAATCTGGCCCGTGTTTGGAGCGTATAAATTAACCAGTGTAAAAGAGGCAGACATGTATTCACATTCTAGGATAAGAAATCTCCCATGAGGATCCACGTGAGACTTCCTAACTTTAACAGGGCACGATTTTCCGATTTAAGATTGCCACCCCTGCTCTGCCTATGGAGGCAGAGGCAGGAAAGGAGGTGGGGAAAACCTTTGAGGCAAATTTTAATGATCCACTTGCCCGAAAATGGGTCTCCTGGATCATTACCACATCTGTGCCCGATGCCCTGAAATCCTTCAGGGCCAAACAGCGCTTATTAACTGAACCCAGGCCCTTCACATTATAGAACATAATTTTCAAAGCCATGTTTGTAATCTATTCAGATATGCTAATGTAGAAATATCAGACAATATAGGCATTGAATTATTGATAATATAAAGGTATATGTAATGTAGTTTAAGGGTATTGTTAACAACCAGCATTTTTTCACCTCTGACTACTAGATGACAAACCCCCAGTTGATATCGTTTTAAAATGAGATAACAATGGCAATGAATTCTCAATCTGTGGAAAAAATCTGTAAACATGAGTAAGAAAAGTAAAAAAGAAAACCAAAAAAGAAAAATCAAAAGAAAAAAAGGAAAAAAGAGTTCAAAACTCTGTAGGCCTGAGAGAAAACAGTCTCTCAGGAAACCCTGGGCAAAGACCAGGGCCTGATAGGGACGTGAACGAACTTCCATCTGGTGACTCTGACTGAGGAGATGGAAAGGGCCTGCTGCTCACCTTATGAGCTTGATAGCAGCGAAAAAAAAAAAAAAAAAAAAAAAGAAACAAAAAGACCTTTAAAAAAAATAAAACCTGTACACCTTAGGGAAAAACAAAGTTAACAAGTTAACAGGTAAATTTGTCACTCAAAGTATCAAAACCTCTAGTGAAAGCATCTCATGGGGTGGGAAAAAATTCTACCCCGGAAAGGGAGCAGGGTAGATTCAAAACTTAAGTTACCAAAACAGCAACATTGTTTCATCCAAAAATTTGAGGTAATGGAAATGCAAAGGGTAGTGAGGAATAGAACCAAAAGGAATGTTCAGGAAGATGTTCAAGGAGGTTGTTTAGAAGATCGCAGGTGTTGAGGGGTGGAAAGATGTTTCTTGGACTTGCCCCTGACAGGGGTCCAGATGCGAGTGGGTGTGGTTGGAGGTAAACAGACTTGTGTAGCAGAAGGGACCATGTCATCCTCTGGAAGAGGGGGGAGGCCCAAATTTTTTAGGAAGGCCTCAGCCTCTTGCAGTTCACGCAAAGAGTATTGGGCTCTATCTTTGGATACAGCTAGACAGAAAGGAAATTCCCAGTAGTATGGGATCTTGTGTTGTTGCAAATGTAAAGTAAGTGGGCGTAGATTCCTCCGTTTAGCAAGGGTGATGGGAGAAAGGTCGCTAAAGATCTGCAATTTAGCACCCTTATACATAATTTGGGATTTATTGCGCGTTGCCAATATTAGTGCCTCCTTACTTTCGAAGTAATGAAACCTCCACCACAACATCTCTGGGTCTAGCTCCGGCCGGAGGTTTTGGGCCCAGAGACTGATGGGCCCTGTCCAATCGCCAGTCTATGTCTACAACTGAGGGGGCCAAGTTGTTAAAGAGGCCAAGAAGATAAGCCCGGAGCTCAGAGTCACCCACCGTCTCCGGAATTCCTCTGAAGCGTAGGTTTTTGTCTTCTTTCTCTGTTCTCTAAGTCTTCTTGTTGTAATTGCAGTTGAGAAACTGAGAGGCGTAAGGTATGATTTTCCTCCTCGATCGCTTGTACATAGTTTATCATCTCATCGAATTTGCTCTCCAGGGTCTCTGTGTGATCACCAATTTGGGTTATTTGCCCTCTCAATTTGGCAGCTAGTTTGCTTACCTCTGCCGAGACATTGGACGTGATTTGTTGAAGTAAAAGTTGCAGTTTGGTGTCCAAAATGTCAGGGGTAAGAATCATACTTGAAGGTGGAAAATTGGGAGTTTGATTCTGAGAGCTAGGTAGAGGGGGATTGGTAGCATCTTCCGAATCCAGAGAAGGGTCTAGTAGAGCAAAATGATTTGCGGAGGGATTAGAGGAAGGAGGTTGCGGTCTAGTAACGCAACGTTCCATGTTTGGTTCCTCCCGCGGCCCAATCTGTGGTTTATAGTGTCGTTGCTGTTGGCCAACTTTGCCCATGAGATGTGTAGAGAATTTAGTGATCGAACAGTCAGGCTTACCTCCGACACTGTAGATATCTAGAATACGTTCACGGAGGTCTTGGTGAGCAGACAGGGACCCTGGGTTTATTTAGACAGTATCCATCTTATAGGTGGTATTGTGCCTCATTTGAATTAACAGAATCACCAGTTTACAGCTCCACCTCCCCTTACTATCAGCAAGAGAGGAGAGAGACAGTCTCTGCAAGCCCAAATGCCTTATGAGGGTCCGGGCAGCGGAAGGAGTGGAGGGGATAACTGCAGGGTGTATTATGGAGTCCCAAGATGGCTACCGGCTTCTAGGAGTAGGCGAAGCCGCGGTCTATCCTAAGAGACGGCCGTCGGATGAGTGAATACAGCCGCCTCTAGTCCCTAGATCCCCTCCGGGAAAGGCAGTGGTAGAGGACCGGGCAATCTAACGCCCCCCGGGGACTCGACTGCGGGTGGTTGCGCAGTATGGGCTACTCACTGTGTCCCAGGGGAGCGTCCGCAACCAAGTCTGCAGGCCGCAACAGAGTGGAAGGCCTCAGGATGCCGAGGCTGACTGTCGGGCGTACTCCCACGGCTTCTCCAAGCTGATGGGCCATCCCGTGTGTTCCTCAGAGATGGATCGACTGTCCGGTATGGATATATTGTCTGTCCACTCTCCGGATCGCGGGTCCAGGCCGCAGGGATCCCCAGTCAACCTGTAGCCCCCAAGATGGCGGAGGGCCTCGATGATCCGGAGGAAGCCTCAGTAAAGAAGGGAATCTGGCCAGTTAAGTCCCAAATAGGCACCGGGATCAGAGCAGCAGGGGTCTGGGGTCAGAAATATGTTTTCTGCGGCTGCGACAGTGCAGAATAAGGCAGTGGATGGCACTAGATTGGTGCGGGGTATGAGGAGCTGGGCTCGAACACGTCTCTCCAGTTGCACGTCCAGACACACGCCCCTCTCGGATTATCATCTTCTGTTTCATATTCAGAATAATCAGTTCAGTCTTCAAGGTCCTTTTTTGACTGCCTGAAACTCAAGAATGTGCATAGAAGGTCTTGGAAGGACATTGGTCGGCATAAGTAACAGAATTCAATACATACAGTATACTGTTGCTAAGGAAGATTGGGACTGTATAATGCCAGTAGCCCTTGGTTTAACAGTAGGGCTAGTGGTTTAGGAGCGAAGTCCCAGAATATGGAGAAATCTGCATAAGACCTAGAAAAATGGAGGGGTAATCAAAATGTTTGTAGGAACAAAGGGACATTCGGGGATTCAAATCCTCAATTTGAGGCAGAGATAGAAAAATGGCTTTGGACTGGATTCCCAAGGAGCCTCTTTTTTCAGAACAAGCAGGAAAACTATGAGTCCCAGCATACATAATCTCAGTGATGTGGATAAATGGGGCATGCACAGGAAACATACATGGTAAAAGATGTTTTTTGCTGCTTGACCAGGATTCACATGCACAGAAAGTAACTGACAGAGGAAGGAATTAGAGTATGGTAATATATGTAGTGTGACAGTAGGAGATGCTGTCACAGTAAAATTGGTAGTTTGGGGGGACACAGGCCGTGCACATTTGCTTGGTGCAAGACTGCAGAGCTTAGGTGTGGACTGGAGAAGACTGCTTTCACAGCTTTCTCCAGGTTTTGGTATTCCATCATGGGGCTCTGTAGTTTGGAAATTCCACAGTGTCTTGGGTGGGACGGGATCTCCAACCCTGTGTCCAGATGTTGTAGATGACCAGCAGGGTGTGTGATCAGGTGAGCAAAGCCCTTAAAATGAGTTTATGGGAATACCTAAGGGCTCTCAGTTGGAGACTGCTCCACACCAAGAGACAGGAGGTCTCCAGGAGTCAGAGGGGCTGCAGGAGGCAGCCAGAACATGTGTGACTGCAAGAGGCAGTGAAACGGCCTGAGGACTAAGGCCAGAGTGGAGCTGTGGGTGCTAAAGTAAAGCCGTCCACACTGAAGGATCCAGTGGTCTGTGTGACCAAAGAGCAGAAGTACTGCTACAGAGAGCCAGGTGGGCTGACATTTTCTGTTGTGTGTATTTGCTGGAAAAGAACCCCTGCGTGGGAAAGCATTATGGACTTTTACTTGCCTTTGTAATAGAAATGGGCTGCCATGCCCTAAAATATAGTTCCTGACTGGTTTGGAATCACTGGCAAAAGCATCTACTATGAGAGCTAAACAACTCCCAACTTTACAGTAGATAACATCAGAAAAGGAGACCAGAATTCTGCAATATTGAAATAAAGAGAGTTCAGAGGAGATGGGCGGAGCCTACCGGAGCAGACATGCATTGTTAGAGCTCCACACCGCTGAGGAGAGAAGAGAAGGACAAAGCGGAGCCTGCAGGCTCAAAAGGTATCCATTGAACCTTTTTGCCCCAGGGAACAAACTGTGAAAGTTTGGGCAGGAAATATGGTACTGGGAGGAAACCGTGGCAGAAATAAAAATCACCTCACAAAGAGCTCACAGGCACTCACTGCAACTAAAGCAGCTCCAGTCACCTCACAATATACAGCATCAGGGCGCTCTCACAGACAGAAAATGTCACAGCAAGACTCTCCATTTGAGTCAGATACAGAACAAATCCTCTCACAAACTTCTCCACAAGCCTCCTCAGCATCCCCAGTAATATTATTACAATTTGAAAAGATGCTTCATAAGGCTTTAAAACAAACCTCAGACCAAATAACAAAAAGCCTAACCAAAGAAATAAGAGAGCTGGGAAACCACACCGCAGCCTTAGAAATAAAAATGGATGAAATTGAAATTACAACCCAAGAAAATATAACAGAATTGGAACAATTAAAAGAAGAGAATTTAATACTTCAAACTAAGCTCGAAGATTACGAAAATAGAGCCAGACGTTCAAACTTGCGCATAAGGGGAATACCTGAAACTGTGACAGACCTGCAATCTACTATTACTGCTCTATTACAAGAACTAAAGCCAGATATCCCTATTGAACGTTTAGAACTGGACAGAGTACACAGAGCCCTCACAGCCAAAAAGAAAGATGGACCCCCACGTGATATAATCACAAAATTTCATTATTACAGAACGAAAGAACAAATACTAATTGCTGCAAGAGAAAAAAAGGAACTTAATTTTCAAGGACACAATTATCAAATTTTTGCTGACCTATCCCAACTTACTATTACTAAAAGACGATCCATGAAACCCCAACTAATGGAACTGCAACGCCACAACATTATGTATCAATGGGGCTTCCCCTTTTCAGTCAGATTTAACTACCAAGGTACAATTTACAGAAGCAGATCAGCAGATGAACTACAACAAACCCTTTTAAAATTAAATCTGACAGAACCCACAAGCAGCAACTCTCCCACACGCAGAAGAATGGCATCATCTTCACCTTCAGGCAGCACCCAGAAAATTTCAGAACAAAATGGGAATCATCATTCTCACAAAAGAGGCCGTTATGCCACATCATCCATGGACCAAGAAGATTCAATGAACTGACATCCTAATTCCTGATATCTCTTCATTTATTATACTAAGAGATGGTTCTCTATAAAAAACCTGTATTTATAACTGAATGTAACTGCATTCTGATAGTCACACACTGTGTGGGATCATGTTACATTCCAGTTATATTTCTTATTACTTCTGATTCATATAGCCTTAGAATATATAAGTGAAATAAGGAAATTCTTGTTCAGTTATATATTATCAGGTAATAACAATAGATTTATTACTTTTTAGGACAAATATGTTCAATAATCCAGAAGTAATGGAAGCTTTTTCTTTCTTTTCTTAAAACAAATATATTATTACCTAACTAGTTCCTAGAATTATGTTTTTGTTTATTCTAATCTGAAGCAATACAACCTCAATTTTATGAGTTAACATATCTAAACAGTTACATATGAATAAAATATGTAATTGTTTACTCTAAAAGGGTTAAAATCGCAAAATAATTCAAACTATCTTCATCAATACCAAAGTTATTAACAGTACCTTTCTAACTGAATTATTTAGCCTAGGGCAAGACTAACCATATACAACCACCCTGGAATAAATAATTTCAACAAAAACTATATTCTGCACTCCAATTAATGAAACATCATTTTGATGTCTTTTGACATAGCACTTCTCTCCTGTAAGCGGAAGATCCGTGTACCCCCATTAGCCCTCCTCATTCTCCCAACCATATTATGTGGGAGTGTGACGAAGGCACTTATTCCCCTGAGAGAGATATGTATTCTCTTTCACGGGTAAATTGTGCTTACTTGCAAAAAATAATTTATACAATGTATCATCTAATCTCATATGTTTTTTGTTTACTCTTTACTCCAGAATTCACTGGTTTCTTTTCTATCTTTTCATCTCTTCAGTCCACACAGGTTGATCTGCGCAGTCAGCTCTGCATAACAAAAAGTAAGTCAAAACTATTTGATCTGTTGCCATGGCACCACTGAATATACTTTCCCTGAATGTTCAGGGAATAAATGTCCCTCAAAAAAGGACCAAAGCCTTCCGTACTTTCCATAACAAGAAGGCTCACATAGTATGCCTCCAAGAAACACACTTCACCAAAGATTCTACTCCAAAATATATTTCTCCTTTTTATCAACAAATTTACACGGCTTCTGCCTGTGCCAAGCAAAGGGGAACTCTAATTGCATTTCACCGATCCACACCATTCACCTTATCATCAGAAATTAAAGACCCAGAAGGTAGATACCTGATACTCATGGGTTATATAATGGATACAGCAATCACGGTGATTTCCTACTACGCTCCTAACAAACAACCTACACCATTCCTCTCACATATATTACAAGTGATTAATACACACAAAATAGGAACAGTGATAATGTGTAGGGATTCGAACCAGGTCCTCCTCCCATTTCTAGATAAATCACCTTTTACACCATCCAAAATAACCTCTAGATTACCTTTTTCTCAACTTCTTTCCAAATACAATCTGGTAGATTCGTGGAGAGAAAGTAACCCAATGAAAAAGAAATTCACTTATTTCTCACACCCTCATCAAACCTTCACCAGAATAGATCATATTTTTCTAACAATAGGAATGATACCAGAAATTATTGCATCAGATATAATTCCGATTCCGTGGTCTGACCATAATGCAGTATACACTACTATAGCCTCAGCCATACCAAAAGCGCATGACCCAACGTGGTACTTACCGGACATAATGCTCAAACACCCACTACATCAGATGGCCATTGAACAAGCTGTAAAGGAATACATATCAATTAATAATACAATAGACATCTCCCCAATAACACTGTGGGACGCTCATAAGCCTGTCTTGCGTGGTACAATACAAAGACAAATGGCACTATTTAAACGGGAACGCAAAAATCTAGCAAAAAAACTAGAACTCAATTTTAATGCAGCCTACATATCATTCCAAGATAATCCATCTCAGAGTACAAAATCTCATCTGGAAAAATCTAGATTGGAATACGATCTATTTCTCACTGAGTCAGTTGATAAATCCCTCAAACGCTCCAAACACAATTTCTACATGAATACAAACAAACCAGGTACATATTTGGCTCGGGCATTAAATTCAACTAACAAATCTTTCAAACCAATACGTTTGAAATTATCAAAAAATGTTTATACTTGTAATCCAGTTAAAATAGTCCATAAATTTCACTCACATCTCGCAACTTTATACAAGACAAACAATGAATTTAATCCTACAGAGGCTGAATCCTTCTTCTCAAAAATAACCTTACCTGAGTTATCTCAGAATCAAAAAAGCAGTTTGGATGAGCCTATAACTATAGATGAAGTTGCTAACGCCATAAAAGACCTAAAACGTAACAAAAGACCAGGCGCAGACGGCTACTCGGCTTTATACTATAAAACATTCTCAGAAATACTCTCTCCCATTCTCACTGAAACTTTTAACAAACTTCTAGATGGACATTCTTTTCGGCAAGAAACACTAATGGCAATTGTTTGTATGATCCCAAAACCCCTTTCTGATGATACTTCCTGTGTGAATTATCGGCCTATCTCTCTGTTAAACCCTGATATTAAATTATTAGCAAAAATAATAGCAAAACGCCTCAATAGCATTATAGGAAAATTAATACATAGAGATCAAGTAGGCTTCATGCCAAATAGACAGGCAGGCGATAATATATACAGGGCAGTGTTATTGGCACATATTGCTAAAAAACGGAAAATCCCTTTATGTTTTCTATCTCTCGATATTAAGAGGGCATTTGACACAGTATCCTGGCAATATATGCAATATTCATTACAAAAATGGGGTTTTGGACCCCACTTTTTAACATGGATCAAAGCATTATATAATAAACTCAAAGCCTATATAAAATATGCTGGATACAAATCTGATGCCTTTAATATCGAAAGAGGTACCCGACAGGGTTGCCCATTATCTCCCTTATTATTTGCCCTTATACTCGAACCCATGGCCCAATACATCAGAACAAACCAAACTATAACTGGCATTGAAGTAGGAGGTATTACACACAAATTATGTATATTTGCAGACGATATATTACTTTTTCTATCATCACCACAGGTCTCTGGTCCTAACTTAATACCAGCTCTTGATGGATTTGCAGCCCTATCTGGCCTTATGATTAATCCTAAGAAATGCCTAGTGCTTAATATTTCACTCACAAACATGGTTTTGATCCCGGCTAGGGCTGCACTCCCATTCACATGGGCAGAAAAATCAATCCCATATCTTGGAATTCATTTAACAGCATCTCATTCTGACTTATTCTCAACCAATTATCCTCCTGTATTAAGACAGATCACAAATCTAATAAAACAATGGTCGCAACTTCCTTTATCCTGGATAGGGAAGATTAATGCAATCAAAATGACTATTCTACCCAAATTGCTTTATCTATTCAGAGTCCTCCCTATTCCAATTCCTTCCTATTTTTTGAGAATAGTACAAAAAAGAGCAACTTCGTTTATATGGGGCTCTTCTAAACCACATATACCTATACGCACACTACATCTTCCCAAAAATAAAGGAGGCCTGGGATACCCTAATTTTACTAACTACTACAGAGCAGCACATTTGGCCAGTCTGTCCAAATACCATGCAAAACAGGAAATCCCATTATGGGTATTTATAGAGGCTTCAGAAAATGACCCTCTATTAATATCAAACTTATTATGGCTTGATCCTAAAGACCGCTTTAAAATTCATAATCCCATAACTAAACACTTCTTATCTCTCTGGGATAAACTAAAAACCAAATATCAGTTACAATCTCCACACAATCCTCTCCTTTCTTTTATCAGAAATCCGGCCTTTTATCCGGCATGGATTACCCAAATTCTTTTAAAGCTTGGACAACATCAGGCATTCAGACACTAAATGACTTCATAGCATCTAAATCATTCCTTTCATTCCCATAGCTTAGAGAAAAATATGATCTACCAAACTCTGAGATATTTAGATATCTCCAAATCAAAAATTTCTATACACCATTCCTAAAGGGGGATACACCATTATCCCAATTATCCATTTTTGAATCAATCTGTACAAAAGATCCATTTGCTAAAGGTACAATTTCATCACTTTATAATCAATTATATGGAGTAACAAATCTTAATAGACCCTCTTACGTTTAGAGGTGGGAGGAGGACCTGGGACGAACTTTAGAAGACACAGACTGGTCTAACATATGGCTCACATCTAAGTCATCTTCACCCAACATCTTAGCACTGGAGACAAATTATAAAGTCCTAACTCGCTGGTACCTTGTACCCGCTAGAGTGGCAAAATATTCACCTAATACCTCAGCTCTTTGTTTTCGAGGATGCCCAGAAATAGGCACACATTTACACATATGGTGGACGTGCCCAGTAATCCAAACCTTCTGGAAGGAAGTCTTCGTGATTGCATCTAAAATATTTAAAAAAATAATACAACCAGATCCATATATAACTTTACTTAATCTAAAACCGGAATGGTTAACACTCTCTCAATTCAAACTTATGATCCAACTAATAACGGCTGCAAAACAAACAGTGGCCAAGGCATGGAAATCTCCTACATTGGTACTAGCAGAAACAATTCACAGAATGAATAATACAATGTCCCATGCTAAGATAGTAGCCATCGATCAAAATCAAATTCCAAAATTTGAAAAACTTTGGCATCCTTGGATAAAACAACAGTTCCTGTCAAACTTCAATGACTCTGTCCTGTTGCCATGGTAACAGATTAAATGACTTACAGAGACACCCATTCTAAGGCTTCAAAGAGAACTAAAAAGAATAATAAACTGACAAGCGGGACAACCTTGTGGACCATACCTCTGCCTTTCTACCCTTTTTCTTCTTTCTCTTTCCTTTTCTCCACCTTATGATTAAAGCTCATTATCAGAATTTATTTGACCTATATACACTCTACCTGTAAACAATATGTATAGTAGGTATAAATCATTTAAATACCTACAAAAGTAACTAAGGAAATGATATATATCTTTAATTTAGGTTTACATGAACCCAATGTTTAATATTTGAAATTTCATGATATTTACCTATATAAACCCTACTGTAAAACAATGAGCTTACTTTATAGATCCTTGTAAACTTACTTTATGTATCTGTATAATATTGTATACTCAATAAACTTCTTTTGACAAGGAAATAAAGAGAGTTTACTGGGAGACACGTGAGTCACAAGAGTGGAAGTGAAAAAACAGAATGGAGGGACTCTCGCAGCACTGGGGTTCTGAATACACAGGACACTAAAGTACAAAGAGGCAAAGAGGGGCAGAAACTCAGGAATCTGGCTGGAATGCACAGGGAACATAGGTCCAGAAAGACTTCAAGCTGAAAGGAGTGTATGAGAGACACGCAGATACAAGAATGCTCAAAGCGGTCCAGAGTGTACAAGGGGCACACAAATCTTGGAAGGCTGGATGCAGGGGCATACCTAGAGCATTTGGCACCCGGGGTGGATCCTATATGTGGCACCCCCACGTCAAAATGTAAAAACACCCCATTGTGCTCCCTGCATACCTCTGCATCCCCCAATATCTCATTGACACTACTGTGTACCCCCTCTCCACAACTGCACCTCTGGACCCCTTTACATTACATAGTACCCTACACCTCTGGACCTCTTTACATTACACAGCACCCTGCATCTCTGGACCCCTTTACATTACACAACCCCTGCACTTCTGGACCCCTTTACATTATACAGCCCCCCACAGCTCTGGACCCCTTTACATTACACAGCACTCTGCACCTCTGGACCCCTTTACATTACACAGCCCCTGCACCTCTGGGCCCCTTTACATTACACAACACCCTGCACCTCTGGACCCCTTTACATTATACAGCCCCCCACAGCTCTGGACCCCTTGCATGCCACACAGACCCCCTACAGTACAGATCCCCCTTCAGTGCAGACCCCCATTCAGTGCAGACCTCCCACTTCAGTGCAGACCCCCATTCAGTGTAGACACCCCCTAGACCTCTGGACCCCTTTACATTACACAGCACCCTGCACCTCTAGACCCCTTTACATTACACAACACCCCGCACCTCTTTACATTACACAGCACTCTACACCTCTGGACCTCTTTACATTACACAGCACCCTGTGTCTCTGGACCCCTTTACATTACACAGCCCCCTGCACTTCTGGACCACTTTACATTATACAGCCCCCCACAGCTCTGGGCCCCTGTACATTACACAGCACTCTGCACCTCTGGACCCCTTTATATTACACAGCCCCTGCACCTCTGGGCCCCTTTACATTACACAGCACCCTGCACCCCTGGACCCCTTTACATTATACAGCTCCCCACAGCTCTGGACCCCTTGCATGTTACACAGACCCCCTACAGTACAGATCCCCCTTCAGTGCAGACCCCCCATTCAGTGCAGACCTCTCCCCTTCAGTGCAGACCCCCATTCAGTGTAGACACCCCCTGCACCTCTGGACCCCTTTACATTACACAGCACCCTGCACCTCTAAACCCCTTTACGTTACACAACACCCGCACCTATTTACATTACACAGCACCCTGCAGCTCTGGACCCCTTTACATTACACAGCTCCCTGCACCTCTGGACCCCTTTACATTACACAGCACCCTGCACCTCTGGACCCCTTTACATTACACAGCACCCTGCACCTCTGGACCCCTTTACATTACATAGCACCCTACACCTCTGGACCTCTTTACATTACACAGCACCCTGCAGCTCTGGACCCCTTTACATTAAACAGCTCCCTGCACCTCTGGACCCCTTTACATTACACAGCACCCTGCATCACTGAACCCCTTAACATTACACAAGACCCTGCACCTCTGGACCCCTTTACATTACATAGCACCCTACACCTCTGGACCTCTTTACATTACAAAGCACCCTGCATCTCTGGACCCCTTTACATTACACAGCCCCTGCACTTCTGGGCCCCTTTACATTATACAGCCCCCCACAGCTCTGGGCCCCTGTACATTACACAGCACTCTGCACCTCTGGACCCTTTTATATTACACAGCCCCTGCACCTCTGGGCCCCTTTACATTACACAGCACCCTGCACCTCTGGACCCCTTTACATTATACAGCTCCCCACAGCTCTGGACCCCTTGCATGTTACACAGACCCCCTACAGTACAGATCCCCCTTCAGTGCAGACCCCCATTCAGTGCAGACCTCTCCCCTTCAGTGCAGACCCCCATTCAGTGTAGACACCCCCTGCACCTCTGGACCCCTTTACATTACACAGCACCCTGCACTCTAAACCCCTTTACGTTACACAACACCCCACACCTCTTTACATTACACAGCACCCTGCAGCTCTGGACCCCTTTACATTACACAGCTCCCTGCACCTATGGACCCCTTTACATTACACAGCACCCTGCACCTCTGGACCCCTTTACATTACACAGCACCCTGCACCTCTGGACCCCTTTACATTACAAAGCACCCTACACCTCTGGACCTCTTTACATTACACAGCACCCTGCAGCTCTGGACCCCTTTACATTAAACAGCTCCCTGCACCTCTGGACCCCTTTACATTACACAGCATCCTGCATCACGGAATCCCTTAACATTACACAAGACCCTGCACCTCTGGACCCCTTTACATTACATAGCACCCTACACCTCTGGACCTCTTTACATTACACAGCACTCTGCATCTCTGGACCCCTTTACATTACACAGCCCCTGCACTTCTGGGCCTCTTTACATTATACAGCCCCCCACAGCTCTGGACCCCTTTACATTACACAGCACTCTGCACCTCTGGACCCCTTTACATTACACAGCCCCTGCACCTCCGGGCCCCTTTACATTACACAGCACCCTGCACCTCTGGATCCCTTTACATTATACAGCCCCCACAGCTCTGGACCCCTTGCATGTTACACAGACCCCCAACAGTACAGATCCCCATTCAGTGCAGACCCCCATTCAGTGCAGACCTCCACCCTTCAGTGCATACCCCCATTCAGTGTAGACACCCCCTGTACCTCTGGACCCCTTTACATTACAGAGCACCCTGCACCTCTAGACCCCTTTACATTACACAACACCCCGCACCTCTTTACATTACACAGCACCCTGCAGCTCTGGACCCTTTACATTACACAGCACCCTGCATCTCTGGACCCCTTTACATTACACAGCCCCCTGCACTTCTGGACCACTTTACATTATACAGCCCCCCACAGCTCTGGGCCCCTGTACATTACACAGCACTCTGCACCTCTGGACCCCTTTATATTACACAGCCCCTGCACCTCTGGGCCCCTTTACATTACACAGCACCCTGCACCTCTGGACCCCTTTACATTATACAGCTCCCCACAGCTCTGGACCCCTTACATGTTACACAGACCCCCTACAGTACAGATCCCCCTTCAGTGCAGACCCCCATTCAGTGCAGACCTCTCCCCTTCAGTGCAGATCCCCATTCAGTGTAGACACCCCTTCACCTCTGCACCCCTTTACATTACACAGAACCCTGCACCTCTAAACCCCTTTACGTTACACAACACCCCGCACCTCTTTACATTACACAGCACCCTGCAGCTCTGGACCCCTTTACATTACACAGCTCCCTGCACCTCTGGACCCCTTTACATTACACAGCACCCTGTACCTCTGGACCCCTTTACATTACACAGCACCCTGCACCTCTGGACCCCTTTACATTACACAGCACCCTGCACCTCTGGACCCCTTTACATTACACAGCCCCCTGCACCTCTGGACCCCTTTACCTTACACAGCACCCAGTATCTCTGGACACCTTTACATTACACTGCACCCTGCACCTCTGGACCTCTTTACATTATACAGCCCCCACAGCTCTGGACCACCTGCATGTTACACAGACCCCCCTACAGTATAGACCCCATTCATTGCAGACCCCCCATTCAGTGCAGACAACCCCTTCAATGCAGACCCTCCATTCAGTGCAAACCCCCTTCAATGCAGACCCCCTATTCAGTGCAGACCCCCATTCAGTGCAGACCCCCATTCAGTGCAGGCCCCCTGTCTTCAGTGCAGACCCCCCATTCAGTGCTGATGCCCCCCCTTCAATACAGTCAGATGGACCCATAATGTACCTGAGATCAGTGTGTGACATGCACAGCAGGTCCTCCTCCTGTGTAGACATAAAAAGAGAGGAGGGGAGGTGGTTTCACACTGCTCAGAGCCACTCAGACAGCCCACGGCCATGAGAGAAGGGGATCATTGGAGCAGTGGTGTTGCCCTGGGCCCTGCCGAGGGGTGTCACCCCTCTGGTGGGTGTCACCCGGGTGGGACCCACACCCCCTTCGCAATGCCACTGTGACTTGTCTCTCCCTGCTCTAACCTGCCCTGTCACCGCACTGCTGCCTAAGCCCACCCTGCTGTCACCACTTCAGGGGAGGGGTGGGTTTAGGCACTTGGTATGTCCCCCACTTGGTAAGCCACTGGCTGGTTGCGAACTCAAGTGCACAAGAGAGACACATGGATACTAGAATGATGGGAACCACTGAGGTACACATTAGGACACTTAAACAATAGCCTGTGGGAAAATTGGGTTGCACAGTTCTATGATGGCTCAGGAAGTCAGGAACTAGGGACACACATGTACATTTGGGCTCTCAGGAGCTGGTCATTCTTTCAGGTACACAGAAACTCAACCAGAAACAGGTAATACCCTCAGGAACAGAAGAAGTGGAACATGGGGCTAAGAATATCAGCTATTTCTCATGGCAAAAGTGAAAGGAGCTAGGAATGATCTCCAGTAGCCAGTTGCTGTCTTTTTCTTTCTATTACAGTAACCCCCCCTGGAAGCTAACACAAGCTCACTCAAGGCACAGAGTCTAAGCACCAGCTGGCCTTAAACTGAGATCCAAATAGTGGGAGTGGGTCAGAAGCCCTAAAGACCCTTGGGCTCTATACAGGCTGGTACTAGATCAGCAACAAAACAGCAAATCAGTAGCATAATTTAGCTCTTTTACATATAAGAAGGATAGCTGGCATGAACACTGCAACCACTTCCAGGACTGGAACTGAAATACCCTTTTGCTCAGATGGCGCAACCATTGTCATTTCAGGGAACTCTTGAAAGCTCTAGCAGGGATTTTGAGAGTAATGCCCCGTACACACGATTGGACATTGATCGGACATTCCCACAACAAAATACATGGATTTTTTCCAGTGGATGTTGGCTCAAACTTCTCTTGCATCGCACAAAGTTGTCAGGATTTCCGAACATCAAGAACGCGGTGATGTACAACACGTACGATGGGACTAGAAAAGGGAAGTTCAATACCAAGTGCGCCACCCTTTGGGCTCCTTCTGCTAATCTTGTGTTAGTAGAAGTTTGGGGAGAGACGATTTGCGCTTTTCAGACTTGTGCTTTTCAGTCTGTTACTGCTCTTCAGTTTGTGCTTGTGGGTTTGTATCTGGTTTTCATTGCATGTATTCAGTTCGTATCTGTTTTTTCAATGCGTTCTTGTCCGCTCGTATGTGATTTTCAGCTTGCTCTTCTCAGGCCTTGCTGTTTTTCAGTGCGTTTTATTCATTTGTTCTGACCAGTCAACCATTTTGAAGCCATGTTGTGGTTACATACTCATCGTAGAGTTTCTGCTATGCAGGGGCTTGGTGGTGGGGTTCTTACTTACTTTGACCCAAGCCCAGTCCATGAACAGGGCGGGGAGGAGGAGCTCATGGACCAAGAATTGGTTACTCCAGTGTGACCAATTCACTCATATGCCTTTGTTGCGGGAGATCCGTGAGAATAATCCTGATGATTTCAGGAATTATCTCCCAATGTCGGACCCCATTTTTCACCATTTGTTGGCTTTGCTGTCCCCTTATATAACAAAGCAGGACACTCCTGAGCAGGGGCTAGTCGCCACGTTGTGGTACTTGGCAATGGGGAGAAGCCTGCAGGACATCAAATTCATCTCCCCCCAGGCTCTGGGGATAATTATTCCAGAGACCTGTTCTGCCATCATTCAGGTCCTGCTGAAGGACTATATTAGGGTAAGTTTTCTCCTTTAACATCACATTCTATGTATTTAATGTTTTCTAATGTATTGTATTTCTTTCATCTTTCCCTAATTACCATGATTGTAATATGCTGTGAATGTCCCCTTTGTCCTCATGCATGCTTGCATTTTTTAAACTTCCTTTTTTGTCCTTAATGCATATTTACCTTCACTAACCTTCACTAACCTCCTCAGCATGCTATCCTGGGCCCATACACACCTAGCCTAGTCACTTAACAATGTATTTTGGCATCTCCATTGTAGTGCTTTACCCTAAACACCCCCTAAAATGTGTCCACATGTTATTTGTGTGCTTAAATTCATACAGAGTGCCAGAAGCTTTTTTGGGGGGTCCCAAAATAATTTGTAACCCTCCCTTCCCCCCAACCGCTAAGTCAACCGATACCAATCCTCTATCTGCTGACTTTGCCAAACCCATACACACTATACCTACCTCTTTTGTGTTCATATTTATAGATGAATTCACCAAAGCATGTAGTGAAAGGGCCTTCCTGAATACTTTCAAATGGTACTTTTAAAGTTTTGTTCCCCTATTATCTTTATAGGTAATTGCAAAATGTAAAAATGTGCTTCCATTTGTACAGTGTGTATTTTTATTTTTGTATTATGACACTTCTTACCTGTCCGGTGGGCTGCCAATAGTGTAAGTAAGGAGGGGCTGGACAAAGTAACACACATTATTTATGCATTCAGCTGTCAATGAAGTAGAGAGGGTTACCTGTCCAAAACATCTCCCGCCCTGAAATTTTTACAATGGGCCATCAGAGGGGGTGAGGAATCTGATAAGTGGACCTTATACTTTTGTCTTTAAATACTCCTTCAAATAAATGTTATACTGATTTTGGCCAAGAATGTTTGTGTCTAATCTGCTTGCAATGTTTGTGTGCAAAATTACTATTTTTTTTTTCTTGTTTGACTCCACAGTTTCCTTCAACGCCACAGGAATGGCAGACTGTGGCATCCCACTTTGCTGATTATTGGGACTTTCCCAACCGTGGAGGGGCAATTGTTGGAAAACACGTTCACATAGTTCCACCCCCCAACTCAGGGTCATACTATTATAACTATGAGGGGTTTAACTACTTGCCAATCGGGCCACTGCTGAAAGATGGCAACAGCGCGGTCGGCTTATTCTGGGTTGATGTCCGTGGGATGTCATTCCAGAATGTTGCTCCCGCGCGCCCCCTGGGACGTGCACCCGGGAACATCCGTGACCGCCGGGTCCTATTTACCATGGATCATGGTAAATAGCCGCTGATCGCGGTCGTTTACCACGTGATCGTTCCGTCAAATGAAGGAGCGATCACATGTAAACAAACCGGCGTCACGTTATGACACCGGTTCCTCCCTCCCCTCTGTGTACCGATCAGTACAGTGCGAGGGGAGAGGGGGAGAGATGGCAGCAGCACTGTGGGCTGGATGTTTAGTGCCCACAGCGCTGCTCAATGTCAATACACTGCAATACTCTGCAACACTGTGCAATACACTGCAATACTCTGCAACATGGTGCAATACTCTGCAACACTGTGCAATACTCTGTCAATACTCTGCAACATGGTGCAAATACTCTGCAACATTGTGCAATACTCTGCAACACTGTGCAACACTGTGCAATACTCTGCAACACTGTGCAATACTCTGCAACACTGTGCAATACTCTGCAATACTCTGCAACATGGTGCAATACTTTGCAACGCGGTGCAATACTCTGCAACATTGTGCAATACTCTGCCAATACTCTGCAGCACTACAAAAAACTCTGCCAATACTCACCAATACTCTGCCAATACTCTGCCAATACTCGCCAATACTCGCCAATACTCGCCAATACTCTACCAATACTCGCCAATACACGGCAATCAATTTTAACAGAAATAAAGAATTTTTTTTTTTTTTTAATCGAATTTTCAGTCTTTTTTTAATTATAGCACAAAAAATAAAAGACCCAGTGGTGATTAAATACCACCAAAAGAAAGCTCTATTTGTGTGAAAAAAAGGACAAAAATTTCATATGGGTACAGTGTTGCATGACTGAGTAATTGTCATTCAAAGTGTGAGAGCACAGAAAGCTGAAAATTGGTCTGGTTAGGAAGGGGGTTTAAGTGTCCAGTGGTCAAGTGGTTAATAGTATTGTGATGTTGGCGGTGGTGTCGGCGACATATGAGTTCCTCTATGTGGACGTAGGGAAGAATGGCCGGATGTCGAATGGTGGAGTCATCGCCCAGGCGGAGTTCTTCAAGCATCTCCAGAGTGGTGGCTTGGGATTGCCACCTCTGGAAGAGAACATGGGAGGACTGCCATTTGTCTTTGTTGCTGATGAAGCATTTGGGCTGGGTGAACATCTGATGAGGCCAATTCCCATGAGGACCCTCACCACAGTTTTTAATCACTGGCTGGCCAGAGCCAGCAGAGTGGTGGAGAACACTTTTGGGATAAGGGCCAGCCGGTTCCACCTATTTCTGACACCAATCCACATGGCGGAATATAAACTGAGCCATATTGTGCTTGCCTGCTGCATTCTGCACAATTTTCTTCGAAAAAATGCAACAAACTATTTGGCCTCAGTTGGGACTGAGGCCAGCTTTCCTGATACTTCAACCCTGACGGCACTTGAAGCTGGCTGTCCTGGCTTGCCCCCCCAAAGCGCCCGCAAGGTGAGACAACAATATCTGGAATACTTTGCGGGTGGGGGGCCATTGATATGCCAGCAAATGTCTGAGACATTTTTTCAATAAATATTTTTTAGAATCTGAAATAATATTTCATTTCATTTGATTTACTTCTAGCTAGAGAATGCTGCGGGTGCTTAATGGGTCATATTAATGTTTAAAGTATTTATTTACATATTTTTTAGTACATTTTTAACATATATACTTATAGTTACATGGTAACTCTTGATATCCCTTTGGATAGCATGATTAAGTTCTGGCATTGTTGCCTTTTACTTCACTTGTTGTGCGGAGTCAGTTACCAGGTTTTTATTTAATTCTTTATTGTTTTTTAATGTTTTGGGAAGATGTCCCCATTGAGCTCAGGAGAGGATTTCCCAGCGGGGACTTCCGTTCCCGATGCTCTTGACACTCCCACTGTTGAATGATAGCGGGTATATTAAGGCTCTACGGGTGACAGGTGCACTCCACCCTCGCTGGCAAAGTCTTTCTGACGTAACGCCGAGTACGGGGGCGGAATTGTTTGACCGCCATCACCCGCAGCCTTCTCTTTCTGACAGCTGTTCAGACGTGAACAGCCTGTCTCACTACACAACACTGCCACTTAGATTTTTATATGCATTGGCGCTCAATTAGCGTCTTCTCCTTCATCACCTTTTATTAGTTGAATAAATTTGGACACTTGTTTCATTTATGGATCGCTCTTAGATGTTTTTATTTTATTTATTTTTTCTGGGGAAAGTTGCTTCTCTGCTCTGCCTTTTCAAAACGGATCCCTTTCTCCCATGGATATCGCTGTGGACTGAGAGAGAGCATACAGCACATGATAGCCATCTCTGCAGTATACCAGCATTACACCTTATACCTAAGGGGATTTCCATTTTTCAAAGAATTTACTTGACCTGCACATGACAGCTAGCCCAGCAGTTTGCCACGGGTCCATTCATGCCATTTTAGACCCCCTATAACCAAGGGGTCAATTGGATCTGGTAAGCACAATCTTATTTCACATTACATCGCCTGGATAAGTGCCTTATACGAGTGTCCCCAGAAGAGGGTAATTTCCTTATCAATAATGAACTTTTTGATTACCAATTTATGATTGGACTATTTATTATCCCTTTCATTCATGAATTTTATTTTTGCGCTGCACTTATTTTGTTTATTGATTATTTGATTTACTGCTTGTTTCTTTTAGCTGTCTCATAGGTTCTCCAATGGGCTTTTTTTTGGCCATTTTCTTCAAATTTTCAGTGCAAATGTAATTTCTTTGATACATGAGGTGACAATCTCTTCTTCAGCTAACTATTATGTTGTGGGTCTGCTACACACACACCTTGTTTTTGTTGTTAATGTATGTAATGCATTAATGCTACAAATATTCATAAGTGTAAGCACCATGAAGTAATTTTTGGGAGTCACGAAAATGGCGTGATTGTTGGAAATTATAAAGCACTGTGGGTGCTAGTTACTAAAGGATAATCCACTTTGCACTACAAGTGCACTTGAAACTGCACTGAAAGTGCACTTGTAGTGCAAAGTGGATTTGCCTTTAGTAAATAACCCCCACTGTCACTGTAAACATCAACTTACTCCAAAAAATGCTTTTGAGCATTGAAATAAGAAGCCACAGATTGTTGAGTCTAAAAGCACATTCACGTTTGTTTATAAAAGGATATTTGAACAAACCAACATTTTTGTTGTATAACATTATTTTTTGTCACATTAATTAGAAATAGCCTTTTTTGGTTAAACAGGCATGTTTCAAAGCATAACATACACATCTTAGGAACTTACAAAGTTCAACTTTGATAAAGTGAAGGCAATATCAGACATTAGTATGTCAAAACCTTGTTGATCTTGCCTTCATTAAATGGGGTGATGTCACCCCTGTAAAAGCCAAATTTTGAAGATACACACAAATTCAGAGTCAAAGTGAGGATTTCCCTCCTGATCCCATGCCTCATGTCAACATGTGCTAGCTCCCATTATGGGGGATCAATGGACGTGTTTTGGGGGTGCAACCCCTTCCTCTCAGCTACTTTAGTTGGGAGGAAGGGGTTGCACCCACAAAACGCGTACATTGATCTCCCATGATGACATCTTCAAAATTTGGGCTTTAAAAAACTTTAAAACTTTTTTTACAAGCAAAAATACACAATAAAAAGTGTAATTTTTTTGTGTGGTTTAGATTCTCCCTAAAACATCAATGATGCTCTTCATTTTTTTGTTGAACTTCATTGATGTTTTGCTTAAGATTTTCTAAATCCCGATTGCACCCCATTATCTCCCCGATGAGGATCTTGGCACTTTCACTTGTCAAATGACATTCTTCTTCCACAACATCCACATCACCTAAAAAAAAAACACACCATGTATTATAAATATGCAGGTATCCATCTATTACCTGAAGCTGTGGTCTCAGACACTCACCTGTTATGGTGACAATTTCACCCACTTCCAAAATGTCTCCCTCCTCCTCCTCTGCTTGAGTTTTGGTGACTTCCCCTTCTTTCGGAGGTGGAGGGTCCCTGGTGTCCTTTGATGTCCCAAGTCTTTTCTTCCCATGTGAATAAAAAATAGGTATACTTAGCACACAGATATTGGATGGCAGAAATAGTAATATGAAACATTGCTTGGAATTGACATACAATCGTCTGTTTTGGCAAAGTTCCAAGCTGAAGACATTTTTATTTCCTTTCCAATGCTGGAACACTTCCCTTTTTGGACACGTTTCACACATGGAGACACCCCAAGTATCCACTGGACTTGTGTGGGACACCCTAAAAAGTTTGTTCTGGTGTCCCATACTAGTGCTCCTGCATCCAGATGTGTAAACAGCTGCTGAGTGACCTCTCCTTTACACTGAATCAATCATTCTAGTTAAAAACTCATCTAGACAACAAACTTCTTTTAATACAAATAGGCCTGAACAAATGTAGTTAACCTGCATGTGCCCAAAACATTGTATTTTAGTGGGTGATCGAGCAATGTTTCCTACGACTGATTTATGTGCCCATGACCATGAAAGTTGCCATTTTAAACTGTACAACAGTAAAGAAAAGCACATGGAGCAGCATGCAAGTAATAATGTAATAATAATAATAGGAACACAGGACAACTACTTACCTTTTAGAAGCACTCTCTTGATTCTTTTGTACTGATCGTGCTCCCTCAATTTGAGGTCTGACCATCATCATCATCATCGCGTGCATTGTACGTACAATCTGTGAGTGGAGGTCAAAGTAACGGAAGGGACGATCGTTCTAACGAAGGTACAATTTTAACTTGGTATATCACTAGCCCTATACTACTTATAGATTGAGGCCTATATTGGGTTAAGATTAGGAGAGTTTAGCCTGACATTAGGGTTTGTCTTATGTTGTGTCTTGCAGAGAAAATGGATGGGTTCAAAGACCACAGCGTTCTCCCAATCTTCATAGACAAGTACAGGAAGCTGCCCTGTCTGTGGCAGGTGAAACATCCACAATATAATAAAAAAATGAAGAGGCAGGCAGCGATGGAGAAACTGCTGGAGTTGGTGAAGCCACACATCCCCACGCCAAACATCCCCTATTTAAAAACAAAAACTGGTGGCCTGAGGAGCACATATCTTAGGGAGCACAAGAAGGTCCAGGATTCCCAGATATCAGGGATATCAGAGATCAGGAGCTGCAGCAGATGACATTTATGTACCCAGGCTGTGGTTAGGGATGAGCTTTGAGTTCGTGTCGAACTCATGTTTGACTCGAACATCGGCTGTTCGCCAGTTCGCCAGTTCGCTGAACAGCGAACAATTTGGGGTGTTTGGAGTGGCAAATTCGAAAAGCCGCAGGAACACCCTTTAAAAGTCTATGGGAGAAATCAAAAGTGCTAATTTTAAAGGCTTATATGCAAGTTATTGTCATAAAAAGTGTTTGGGGACCTGGGTTCTGCCCCAGGGGTCATTGTTCAATGCAAAAAAAAAGTTTTAAAAATGGCCGTTTTTTTGGGAGTAGTGATTTTAGTAATGCTTAAAGTGAAACAATAAAAGTGTAATATTCCTTTAAATTTCACACCTAGTGGGTGTCTATAGTATGCCTGTAAAGTTACACATGTTTCCTGTGTTTAGAACTGTCTGACAGTAAAATTACATTTCTAAAGGAAAAAAAGTCATTTAAAACTACTCGCCGCTATAATAAATTGTCGGTCCTGCAATACACATAAAAGTTCATTGATAAAAACGGCATGGGATTCCCCTACAGGGGAACCCCAAACCAAATTTAAAAAAAATGCATGGGGGTCCCCCTAAATTCCATACCAGGCCCTTCAGGACTGGTATGGATTTTAAGGGGAACCCTGCACCAAAATTTTAAAAAAATGTTGTGGGGTCCCCCCAAAAATCCATACCAGACCCTTATCCGAGCATGCAACCTGGCAGGCTGCAGGAAAAAAGTGGAGGATGAGACAGGGTGCCCCCCTCCTGAACCATACCAGGCCACATGCCCTCAACATTGGGAGGATGCTTTGGGGTAAACCCCCCAAAGTACCTTGTCCCCATGTTGATGGGGAGAAGGGCCTCATCCCCACAACCCTTGCCTGGTGGTTGTGAGGGTCTGAAGGTGGGGGGCTTATCAGAATCTGGAAGCCCCCTTTAACAAGGGGACCCCCAGATCCCGGCCCCCCTGTGTAAATTGGTAATGGGGTACAAATGTACCCCTACCATTTCACAAAAAAGTGTCAAAAATGTTAAAAAAAGACAATAGACGGTTTTTGACAATTTCTTTATTAATGTCTTCTTCTTTCCCTGCTTCTTCATCCATCTTCTTCTGGTCTTCCTTCGGTGTTCTTCTTTCCCCTCCATCTTGTTCTTCCTCCACTTCTTCCTCTATTTTCCTCCACTTCTACCTCCAGTCTTCTCATCCGGCATCTTCCTCCGGCATCTTCCTCCGGACGATCCGCCTCAATGGGAGTCTCCCATTGTGTGACACTTCTGTTCAGGTTACAGCTCTTATATAATGGAGGGCGGGGCCACCCAGTGACCCCGCCTCTTCTGATGCACTGGGACTTCCCTATGGCTTTCCCTATGTTGTCAGAGGGGGCGAGGGTCACCCAATTACATAAACGGGTGACGTCAGGAGGACAAAGCAGAGAAGAAGAAGACCGGAGGAAGATGCCAGACGAGAAGACTGGAGGAAGAAGCAGAGGAAGATAGAGGAAGAAGCGGAGGAAGAACAAGATGGAGGAAGAAGAAGAACACCGAAGGAAGACCAGAAGAAGATGGAAGAAGAAGCGGGGAAAGAAGACATTATTAAAGGAATTGTCAAAAACCATCTATTGTCTTTTTTTAACATTTTTGACACTTTTTTGTGAAATGGTAGGGGTACATTTGTACCCCATTACCAATTCACACAGGGGAGCCGGGATCTTGGGGTCCCCTTGTTAAAGGGGGCTTCCAGATTCCAATAAGCCCCCCGCCGGCAGACCTCCACAACCACTGGGCAAGGGTTGTGGAGATGAGGCCCTTCTCCCCATCAACATGCAGATAAGGTGCTTTGGGGGACTATCCCAAAGCACCCTCCCAATGGTGAGGGCATGTGACCTGGTACGGTTCAGGAGGGGGGCGCTCTCTCATTCCACCCTCTTTTCCTGTGGCTTGCCAGGTTGCGTGCTTGGATAAGGATCTGGTATGGATTTTTAGGGGGACCCCACGCCATTTTTTTTTTATTTTGGTGCAGGATTCCCCTTAAAAACCATACCAGACCTGAAGGGTCTGTTATTGATTTTGAGGGGGACCCCCATGCCATTTTTTTTTATTTTGGCATGGGATTCCCCTTAATATCTGTACCAGACCTGAAGGGCCTGGTATGGAATTTGGCGGGACCCCCACACATTTATTTTGTAAATTTTGGTTCGGGGTTCCCCTGTGGGGGAATCCCATGCTGTTTTTATCAATGAACTTTTATGTGTATTGCCGGACCAACAATTCATTATAGCCGCGAGTAGTTTTAAATTACTTTTTTTTCCTTTAGAAATGTCATTTTGCTGTCAGACTGTTCTAAACACCGGAAACATGCGCTACTTTACAGGCATACTATAGACACCCCCAGGTACGAAATTTAAAGGAATATTACACTTTTATTGTTTCACTTTAAGCATTATTAAAATCAGGTGAACAGCCAATGTTCGAGTTGAACTCATGTTCAACCTGAACATAAAGCCCATCCCTAACGAATGATAGATTTACCAGACCGAGCGCTTCCGTCTCGTAATTTATTCTGAGCATGCATGGCACCTTGTACGTCAGAATTGTGTACACACAATTGGAAATTGTGCAAACGGATTTTGTTCTCGGAAAATTTGAGATCCAGATCTCAAATTTAGTGCAATTGAAATTCCGATGGTAACTGTCCGATGGAGCCTACACATGGTCGAAATTTCCGACAACAAGCTCCGATTGCACATTTTACGTCAGAAAGTCCTACCATGTGTACGGGGCATAAGAGTTTTGGAAGTCCTAACAAGAATGCTGCTTGCATAATTGTAAAAAGTCCTGGCAAGGATTCTTAAAGTCCTGGCAGGGATACTGCGAGTACAATTGATATGCCTTGTACACACGGTCAGACTTTTCGACAGAATATGTGCGATCGGAGCTTGTTGTCGGAAATTTTGACCATGTGTGGGCTCCATCGGACTTTTTCCATCGGAATTTCTGACACACAAAGTTTGAGAGCAGGCTATAACATTTTCTGACAACAAAATCCATTTTAAATTGTTTAATGCAGAGCACTCTCTTCTTCTTTATAATGCTAGAAGAATGAAGTTGTTTTGTTGCTCATATTCACACAGAGTTCTCACAAACTGATTTCTTTATTATTTCTCGGGATTTCATGAATATAATATATATATTTGTCACATCTACCGAAAAAAAATATTTTTTTTTTTGGTACTATTTGTTGTATTTTTTAAAAAAACAATCTGTTTATTTATTTATTTATTTTTTTTTGGTGATCTCCAGAATAGTTTTGGGTGTGTTTTGTGTGTCAAGTTACCACAACACCATTATTATCTTGTCTTTTTTAATCTCAAGGAGGTTGGTTGGTGTGTGTTAGGGATGAGCTTCGAATTCGAGTCGAACTCATGTTCGACTCGAACATCGGCTGTTCGCCGAACAGCGAACAATTTGGGGTGTTCGCGGCAAATTCGATTGCCACGGAACACCATTTAAAAGTCTATGGGAGAATCAAAAGTGCTAATTTTAAAGGCTTATATTCATGGTATTGTCATAAAAAGTGTTTGGGGACCTGGGTCCTGCCCCAGGGGACATGGCTCAATGCAAAAAAAGTTTTAAAAAGGGCCGTTTTTTCGGGAGCAGTGATTTTAATAATGCTTAAAGTGGAACAATAAAAGTGTAATATTCCTTTAAATTTTGTACCTGGGGGTGTCTATAGTATGCCTGTAAAGGGGCGCATGTTTCCCGTGTTTAGAACAGTCTGACAGCAAAATGACATTTCAAAGGAAAAAAAGTCATTTAAAACTACTCGCGGCTATTAATGAATTGCCGGTCCGACAATACACATAACAGTTCATTGATAAAAACGGCATGGGAATTCCCCACAGGGGAACCCCGAACCAAAAAAAAAATGACGTGCGGGGGTCTCCCTAAAATCCATACCAGGCCCTTTAGGTCTGGTATGGATTTTAAGGGGAACCCCGCACCAAAATTAAAAAAAACATGTCGTGGGGTCCCCCCAAAAATCCATACCAGACTGTTATCCGAGCACGCAACCTGGCAGGCCACAGGAAAAGAGGGGGGACAAGAGAGCCCCCCCTCCTGAACCGTACCAGGCCACATGCCCTCAACATTGGGAGGGTGCTTTGGGGTAGCCCCCCAAAACACCTTGTCCCCATGTTGATAGGGACAAGGGCCCCATCCCCACAACCCCCTCATGGGGGTCTGCGGGCAGGGGCTTATCGGAATCTGGAAGCCCCCTTTAACAAGGGGACCCCCAGATCCCGGCCCTCCCCCTGTGTGAAATGGTAAGGGATACCCCTACCATTTCACAAAAAAACTGTCATATATGTTAAAAATGACAAGAGACAGTTTTTGACAATTCCTTTATTTAAATGCCTCTTCTTTCTTCTATCGTCTATCTTCTTTCTTCTATCTTCTATCTTCCTTCGGTTTCTTCCTCCATCTTCTTCTTCTTCTGGTTCTTCTGGTTCTTCTGGTTCTTCCTCCGGTGTTCTCGTCCGGCATCTTCCCCCACGGCGTCTTCTTATCTTCTTCTCCTCGGGCCGCTCCGCATCCATGATGGTATGGAGGGAGGCTCCCGCTGTGTGATCTTCTGATGTTACGTAACCCCGCCCCCTTCTGACATCACGGGGAATGCCACAGAGAAGTTCCCGTCAAGTCCCCGTGCGTCAGAGGGGGGCGGGGTCACCGCGTGGCTCCGCCCCCCATTATTTAAGAGCCGTCAGAAGAGGAGAAGCGTCACACAACGGGAGCCTCCCTCCATGCCATCGTGGATGCGGAGAGGCCCGAGGAGAAGAAGATAAGAAGACGCCGCAGAGGAAGATACCGGATGAGAACACCGGAGGAAGAACCAGAAGAACCAGAAGAACCCAAAGAAGAAGAAGATGGAGGAAGAAACTGAAGGAAGATAGAAGATAGAAGATAGAAGAAAGAAGAAGCATTTAAATAAAGGAATTGTCAAAAACTGTCTCTTGTCATTTTTAACATTTTTGACAGTTTTTTTGTGAAATGGTAGGGGTACTTTTGTACCCCCTTACCATTTCACACAGGGGGGAGGGCCGGGATCTGGGGGTCCCCTTGTTAAAGGGGGCTTCCAGATTCTGATAAGCCCCCACCTGCAGACCCCCACAACCACCGGGCAAGGGTTGTGGGGATGAGGCCCTTGTCCCCATCAACATGGGGACAAGGTGTTTTGGGGGGCTACCCCAAAGCACCCTCCCAATGTTGAGGGCATGTGGCCTGGTACGGTTCAGGGGGGGCGCTCTCTCGTTCCCCCCTCTTTTCCTACAGCTTGCCAGGTTGCGTTCTCGGATAAGGTTCTGGTATGGATTTTTGGGGGGACCCCACGCTGTTTGTTTTTTTTTATTTTGGCGCGGGTTCCCCTTAAAACCCATACCAGACCTGAAGGGTCTGGTATAGATTTTGAGGGGGACCCCATGCCATTTTTTTTTCAATTTTGGCCGGGGTTCCCCTTAATATCCATACCAGACCTCAAGGGCCTGGTATGGAATTTAGGGGGACCCCCACGTCATTTTTTTTTTAAACTTTGGTTCGGGGTTCTCTTGTGGGGAATTCCCATGCCGTTTTTATCAATGAACTATTATGTGTATTGTCGGACTGGAAATTATTAATAGCCGCGAGTAGTTTTAAATGACTTTTTTTCCTTTCAAATGTCATTTTGCTGTCAGACTGTTCTAAACATGGGAAACATGCGCCCCTTTACAGGCATACTATAGACACCCACCAGGTACGAAATTTAAAGGGATATTACACTTTTATTGTTTCACTTTAAGCATTATTAAAATCACTGCTCCCGAAAAAACGGACGTTTTTAAAACTTTTTTTGCATTGATCCATGTCCCCTGGGGCAGGACCCAGATCCCCAAACACTTTTTATGACAATAACTTGCATATAAGCCTTTAAAATTAGCCCTTTTGATTATTCATGTTCGTGCCCCATAGACTTTAATGGTGTTCGAACAAATTTTTTGCCTGTTCGCAAGTTCTGGTGCGAACCGAACAGGGGGGTGTTCGGCTCTTCCCTAGTGTTGCTGTCCCTTGTTAATTTCACATTTGGAAATGTACCTGCCTCCTCACAAACAAACTGTCCTTTTTGAAGGAAAACACACATAGGCAAGTATTACTTAAAAAAAAAAAAAAAAAACTTTATTAAGGGGTCCTAACCAAATAAAGAGGCAGGCAATGCTGGAGAAACAGCAGAAATTGGTGAAGCCTTTGGCCCCCAGGGCACACATCTTTCAAGCAACTATTTACATCCCCAGGGCAACTATTTTCAGGCAAAATTGGTGGCCTGAGGAGTCCTTATCTAAGGGAGTACAATCTGGTCTAGAAGTCCAAGAGATCATGAACAGCAGCAGATGACATATATGTCCCCAGGCTGTGGTCATATAAGAGCCTGCATCTTTTGTCAGACCAGACTAAACCCAGGCCATCACTTTCTTGTCTTCCTTCCACTCTTCCTTCCAGGCTGTGGCTGTGGTGTTGGAGGTGTGGCAGGAGGAGGAGAAGGATGATGCAACTCATACAGGTGGGTATTGGGTGTGATTTCACCCCTCAACCCCTTATTTAATGTTTTATAAATGATTTCCTCACACATGAGGCGTTGCCCCTCCCGCATGTCCTGCAGTTTTGTGGCAACTATGGAGGCAAAGGCCTCTTCACAAGTGGGGGTGGCTCTGAGGGACGCAGAAGCCTCCTGAATCAGCCTGAGCGCTGACTCCTCCACGTTACTCCCCTTCCTGAGTCTTTTGTTTGGAAGGCGGAGGGGAGGAACCTGTGATTGTGTGAGGCTCCTACTGGGCCCGGGAACCTCCTGGCTGCCACTTACCCCTGCCTCCTCCTGGCTGCCACATTCCACAGCCTCCTCCTGTGTGCCACATTCCACAGCCTCCTCCTGGCTGAGGTTTTCCTGTGTATGAAACAGGGACACAGTTTTAGTTTTTTTCTTCATCAATCACACACAATTTTCATCTCATGACTGTTGCAAATTGAATGTTAATAAATAGAAAAGACTATCATTGTGAGCCCAGCATTTTTCATTCTTGTCCCAATTATTTTTGCCCACTACTGTCTATTAATATGTAAACGCCTTTATTAAATCAGCAATTAGTGATCAATAATAACATCTAGTAAACATCATTTATGTTTTGCCAAGAAATTTGTACAATAATGCTATACCTGGCTCAAGCCTCAGCTGGTGTGGAAGATAGGTTAGAAGGAAGAGTGGAAGGAAAGGTTGAGAGGGATTCCCTGACTTCAGTCTGGTCTGACAGAAAACAAAGTTTCTCATAGTAAAACTGCCTGGGTACATAAATGTCATCTGCTGGGAGTGCATGCACGGTTTCCTGGTATGGCGGACGTGATCTGAGAGAGCTCCAGGAACCGTCCGCTCTCCGAGACCTCCACACTGCAACGAAAGCTACCATCAGACCCGGGGGTAAGCTCGATCGATCACGCTAATCCATGGGCACCCCATGGGCAAAGTTGGACAGCACAACTATAAGCCGCTATTCGGACCACGAGCGGGCCCGGGCATGGACCGCTATATCACTAGGCCACAATCCTCAGCCTCAAGTTCCCCTGCTGATCCCTTTGCCGCAATGGATCCACTTCTGGGGATGGAAGAGGCAGGCAACCCCCCTGTCATCACAGGACATATACCGGCCCTGTCCCTTTCTCTGCTCAAGGGGTTTTAACCCCAGATATACTGGATGAGAAATTAGATGCCAAGCTACAGCTTCTCCTCCAACAAATCACCAGAAACATTGTGACAGAGGTGAGCAAAATCTCTACAGAACTAAGGGAGGAAATTAATCATATTGGGGAGCATGCAGATGCCCTGGAACAAAAATTTGATGAAATGGTGAACTATGTTCAGGCCTTGGAGGAAGAAAATTACAAGCTTAGACATTCTGTTACCCAGTTACAACTGCAACAGGAGGACCTGGAAAACAGAGAGAGACGCCATCCCTGAGACAGTAGGAGACTCCTCTCTGCGCCCATACCTCCTGGGTCTCTTTAATACTTTAGCCCCCACGTTGGTGGATGTGGATTGGCATCCGGACAGGGCACACTGCTTCCTGGGCCCGAAACCTCCTGCTGGAGCTAGGCCCAGAGTTGTCATCGTCAGGTATCATTTTTTTGATAGTAAGGAAGCCCTGAACATGGCCACACAAAATAAATCAAATATCACCTATAAAGGGGCCAAGCTACAAATTTTTAGTGACTTGTCCCCCATCACCCTGGCAAAATGGAGGAAGCTACGCCCAATAACAACACATCTGCAGCAGCATAGGGTCCCATACTATTGGGGCTTTCCCTTCTGCCTCATAGTGTCTATGGATGGCGTCCAGCATAGCCTACGAGATCTTCAGGAAGAAGATGCCTTCATGAAAAATCTTAGCCTCCCTCCACTGTCTGATGATGATCTACAAGCTGCACCTCCACCAGCTAGTCCTCTTCCATCTACACCGAATCGCATCTGGACCCTAGTCAGAGGACAACCGAAGAAACACTTTTCTTCTCCTCAATGTCCAAGATCTGCCAAGTAACCTCCTTGATGCCCCTGGAAGGAAATTTATGATCCTCATTTCTCCTTTCCTTTTCTTTTGGTCCATACAAAATTCAGTGCTGAATTCTGGACTTTAGGTTTTAAGTTTTACCCTGGTCTGTTTTCAGGGGCACTGTTTATCCCACTTCCATGGGGTATTACTATTATTGTTATTAATAATAATACTTTTTCTGACATTTTATTTTCTTTCTTTTGCTGATTTTTTATGCAACCTCTACTTAGTCCTTTTATTCATTTTCTTTTTAAGGAGAGTGGAAGGTCTCCCTCCCCCTCTCTGCTTGAGTTCCCTGCTGAGAGGTCCGCATGTGTTCCTATTTGGTCTGTGACATGGTTCAGGGCCTCCTGAGACACATCAGTGTCTTGGGCTTTCAAATGTTATTTTTTTTTCTTTTTTTGGTCTAATGTTTTTGTCCACTTGCTCATGTTTTTGGGTTCTTGAGTCTAAACTCATATGTCGGTATTGCTGGATGAGGTCACCTTTTTTCCCCTCCTCCATTTTTTCTAAGGTTTTTTTTTCTTTTTTTCTTTTTCTATGAGGTTTATTGTATCAATTTTCAGATCCGTCGGGTTTGTCCTTCTCAATATGTCTTTATAACTAATGTACATGTCTCTTTCAACGTCAGTTATGCTCTAGGCTACTATAAGTTCAATATATATCTATTGCATTTACCTGTTTACTTGATATCATGACAAAGCTTCTGTCATATAATGGCAAGGGCCTGAATTCCATTCAGAAGTGATGGATTGCTTTGAAGGAGTTTAGATCCTCAGGCGCAGATATAATCATGATCCAGGAGACGCATTTTCGTGCAGGTGGCACATTAAAATTTGCCTCAAAGTTTTTTCCTACCTCCTTCCTGGCATCTGACTCTTTAGGCAAGGCTGGAGTGGCCATTCTAATTAAGAAGTCCTGCCCCATTAGGGTCAAAAATACCCATGCTGACCCTCATGGGTGCTTTATTATTCTGGATTGTGATTATATGTCCCCTCCTTCACTCTAGTTAATATACAGTGGGGACGGAAAGTATTCAGACCCCCTTAAATTTTTCACTCTTTGTTATATTGCAGCCATTTGCTCAAATCATCAAGTTCATTTTTAACTTAATAATTAACTTAAATGATTTTAGCAAATGGCTGCAATATAACAAAGAGTGAAAAATTTAAGGGGGTCTGAATACCTTCCGTCCCCACTGTATATGCTTCTAATAATGGTCAGGTAGATTTTCTCAACAAGGTATTTGACTTGCCTCAGTATCTCTCCCAACCCTTTATGATTGTAGGAGGTGACTTCAATTTAGTCATGTCACCTTCTCGAGGTAGGCAAACTGTTTTCAATGACTCTCCCTCGCGTAAGGCTGCCTCCCAAGCTAATGCTTTTCGTAGATGTATCAGATCTCACCAATTGTTTGACTCCTGGAGGATTAAGCACCCTACTGCTAAGCAATTTACTTTCTATTCTATGGCTCACAAAATGTATTCACGCCTAGATCACTTTCTTATTTCAGATCCACTTATCCCTTACATTATCAACTCAGACATATTCCCCATTACATGGTCGGACCACGCCCCTATCACACTAGATGTCATGCTATCTCAAATCCCTTCTAGGTCTTGCCACTGGCGTCTAAATGACCAACTCCTACACTCTGAGCCTTCCCACATTAAGTTGGCTACCAGCCTTAAAGAATTTTTCTTGCTCAATGTGGGCTCTGTTTCAGATTTTTCCACACTGTGGGGGGCACATAAGGCGGTCTTCTGTGGTGTTTGCATCGGAGAGGGCTCTCGTCTGAAAAGAGACAGAAACAAACTATTACAGTCATTGATGTCTACCTTGATGATAGCTGAACGCCAGCTGCTGTGCAGACCCACAGTGTCAAGGTTACATCCCTCAGAGAACAGATTAAATCCTTAACTCTTGGTAAGGCAGCTAAATCCTTACTCTGGGTAAAACAAAAGTTTTATGAGTTTTCAAATAAACCTCACAGGATGCTAGTAAACAAGTTGCACCCTCGCCCCTTCAACTCTTTCCCTGATTTCCTCTTAAAGGACGATGGAACCAGAAATCACTGCCCTCTTGAAATGTCTAAGATCAGTTCCTTTTCCCGCAAACTATACAATTGCCTACAACCCAAAAACCACCTTAATTTTACTAAAGAAAAATTTGATGCTTTTTTTGAAGGTCTTAGTCTTCCCAAACTGTCTACCTCCGATCTGGTTGATCTGAATGCTCCTATAACTACTGAGGAAATTCACAACATAATTAAGGACCTCCCACTTCATAAATCCCCTAGCCCAGATGGCCTCTCCTATATCTTCTACAAGACTTTCTTTGACATTTTATCCCCTCATTTACTGACTTTATACAGTACCTTCCTCGAAGGTCAATCCCCACACTCTCATTTTTCACATTCCTATATCTCTGTTATACCTAAACCGGGTAAGGATTCTTCCCTCCCTGACAACTACAGACCTATTGCTCTCTTAAACTCAGACTATAAGATCTTTACTAAGATACTAGCTTCTAGACTCTCTAAATACATTCCAAAACTGATTACCAAAGATCAGGTGGGTTTTGCCCTGACTAGACATGCAGGGGACAACACCCGATGCACCATAGACTTAATTGACCTTCTAAACAGATCCTCACGTCAAGCTCTAGTTTTAAGTCTCGATGCACAAAAAGCCTTTGATAGGCTGAGCTGGCCTTATATGTTTGCAACTCTATTTAAGTTTGGTTTCAAAGGCCCCTTTCTAAGAGCGCTACAGGCATTATATTCCCAAGTAACAGCACAAGTACAGATGTCTTCCTTTCTGTCGCCTTACTTCCCTATGAGTAATGGTACTCGGCAGGGGTGCCCTTTATCCCCATTACTCTTCATACTATGTCTTGAACCCCTGGCCGAGTCTATCTGTTTACATCTGGATATTCGTGGGGTGGTGATGCGACAGAGGGAATACAAATTATCATTATTTGCAGATGATATTCTGTTAACCATTACCCAACTGTTGTTGTCCCTCCCCTCATTACATGATCTTCTCTCCTCTTTTGGTGCCATATCTGGCTACAAAGTTAACACCACAAAAACTGAGGCCCTTCCTTTGAACATCCCTCCCCCTCTCTTATCTCAAATGACACAATCTTACCCTTATAAATGGTGTTCTACCTCCCTCAAATATTTGGGGGTCCATCTTACCCCTACTTACACAACCCTCTACTCTGTAAACTTTCCCCCTCTAATTTTAGACATCAACAGATCCTTGCAAAGTTGGACCAAGTACCCTCTCTCCCTTCTAGGTAGAGTGAATGTATTAAAGATGTCCATTCTACTCAGGCTGTTATATTATTTTGAAACGTTCCTCGTGGCCATCCCCCTTTCCCAACTTAAAGCCATCCAAAGGAGCTTCCTTAAATTCATATGTAACAACAGGGCTCACCGCATTGCGAGTTCGGTGGTCTTCGCCCTTAAATCTAGAGGGGTTTAGGTGCCCCGGACATTATAAAATACTATTATGCAACCCACCTTAGAATTATTACTTCTTGGTCCAGCTTACATGCCCCCAGTCATTGGTCAAATATAGAAAGAGGGACATTGTATCCGGTCCACCAATGTTCCCTGATCTGGTCTCCCTCACAACACACTGACCCTATTTTTAGATGTCAATGTACAGCCCCTATGAACGTCTCCCTATCCATATGGTATAAATGCAGGGATACTTTTACCCTCACATCAAAATGTACCCCTCTGATGAATGTACTATTTAATCCATCCATCCCTATTAGTTTATCCCTGGGACATATCTTTCCATGGATGAATGCTTCCTTGTTCCAACCTCGCAATCTAGTGCATCCAATTTCCTGTTGATTGCACTCTTTTGACATTATTCATGAGAAGTCAGATATACCCTCCCATATGTTCTATTTCTACCTACAAATCAGACATTTTTTCCACTCCCTGTCTCCAACATTGACCTTAGACAAACCCACCCCTTTTGAATACTTGTGTGCTCAAGGTCCCTACCAATTACATCTAGTATCCTCTATCCATCGCATCCTCCACGAGTCAACTCCCCTCACTGATGTCTCTCACCTATATATGAGAGAATGGGCTCAATTGCTTTGTAGATCCATTAGCCCCCAACTATAGGATAAGATATGGTCTTCTATTTTTAAATCCTCAAAATGTGTCTTGTAGAGGGAGACTTCTATAAAAATACTTATGTTTTAGTATAAAACGCCTGAAGTCATCCACAAATATGATCCCTCGACCTCAGATAAATGTTGCATTGTGGTCAGGAAGTGGGTACCCTGTTTTATATTTTTTGGCAGTGTTCTATGATCCAACCCCTTTGGCAGGAAGCAATGTTGTTGATTCAAAAGGTGGTTGATGTATCTCTTCCGCTAGACCCCTTACATTATTTGTTGGGCCTTCCTTTCTCAGGTATTACAAAGAATGGTAATAGATTGATCTTGTATATCCTTCTAGCTACCAAGAGATTGATCCCTTTATGCTGGTTATCTAACACCACTCCCCGGAGCTCCAGGTTATTCCAACTTATAGCTGATATCCGCAGGATGGAATACTTGACGGCTTCTGTTCACGACAGTGTCCCTCATTTTAATAAAATCTGGGATCTGTGGGACCAGTCGGAATTTGGAATTCCCCTGCCGGCTATAGTATCATGAAAAGCCCAACCTCCTTTTCCTCTACGAAATGTTTATTATATAATACCTCCTCACATTACCCATTCTCTCCAGTATTATTTTTGGCTGATGATGTTATTTACATATGACCTCTATTCTTTTCATTTTTATGCATATGAGTTGTTCTCACTCCTACATTTGCTTGCAGAGTACATTTGTATTCTATATGTGTGGACATTTCTTATCCATTGTTTTGGATTATCTTACAAATTTGATATTGTCTGTTCATGTTGATATCTTGTTTTTCCCTGAAAAAATTTCAATAAAAATACAATTATAAAAAAAAATGCTGCAGCTCCTGATCTCTGGGAATCCTGGACCTTCTTGCGCTCCTCAGGCCACCAATTTTTGCTTTTAAATAGGGGACGGTTGCCGTGGGGACCACCGGCTTCACCAATTCCAGCAGTTTCTCCAGAGCTGCCTGCCTCTTTTGTTTATGATTATAATGCAGGTATTTGACCTGCCACAGACAGGGTAGCTCCCTGTACTTGTCTATGAACAGGGGGAGGAAGTTGTGATCATTGAAGCCATCCATTTTCTCTACAAGACACAACACAAGACAAACCCTAATGTCAGGCTAAACTCCCCTAATCTTGTCCCAACATAGACCTCAATCTTTAAGCAGTATAAACTTGTAGCTTTGTTACCACAATCGGCGCTTCCAATACTCCTTCCTCCGCTCACAGATCATACGTACGACGCACGCGTGTTACGCTTTATATACACTGCGCATGCGTGAAACTCCGCCAGCCCCTGACGTTCTTTCTAGTCTATTCCCCGCCCCTTCTCTTTCGGCGCAGTGGGGGAGAGCACATGGTGGAGAGACAACAGGTGCATGATAATAGCAGCAAGGAGGAGGAGGAGGAAAGCCTGGAGCCAGAAACATCACGATCCCGGAGGAGATTTAAGGCCTCAAATATGGCCTTTGTAGAGATGGTAGAGATGGTGGACATATAGAAAAGGGGGCGACTATGATGGGAAGTAAGGACCTTTCCCAAACCCAAATGTGAGAAAGGCCAAGGTCATGGCAAAAGTTGTGTAGAGTCTGCAGAAGAATTTTGGGGTACGGCAAGCCAAGGATCAACTGAGGAAACGGTGGTCGGACCTCAAATTAAGGGAGCATGATCAGTATAGAAGGATCAGGAGAGTGCTGCAAAAAAGTAAGTAGTTGTGCTGTGTTCCTATTCTTTTTTTTATGACGTTCTTGCTGCTCCATGTGCTTTTCTTTAATGTTGTACATTTTAAAATGGCAACTTTCATGCTCATGGGCACATTAATCGTTCGTAGGAAACATTGTTCGTTCGGCCACTAAAATATGATGTTTTGGCCAGATGCAGTTCAATACGGTTTTTCTGGCCTACTTCTATTAATAAAAGTTTGTTGTCTAGATGGGTTTGTAACTAGAATGAAATGTCAACTAGATTATGTGTAAGGAGAGGACACTCAGCAGCTGTTTACACATCTGGACGCTGGAGCACTAATGTGGGACAAAAGAACACCCTTTTTATTAGGGGGCCCACACAGGTGCTCCAGTGTATACTATAGGGGTGTCTCCATCTGTGAAGCTTGCACAAAACAGGTAAGTATTCAAGCTTTACAAAGGACAAAAAAAATTCTTCAGCTTGGAACTCTGACAAATCAGACAATTGTACCCCACTTCCAAGCAATGTTTCATATTCCTATATCTGCCATCAAATATCTGTGTGCTAAGTATACCTATTTTTGTTCACATAGGGGAGAAAAGACTCGGAGGACACCACTCATCAGAGGAGACCACAGACCCCCCACCTCAGGAAAAAGGGGAAATCCCCCAAATCCAAACAGAGGAGGAGGAGGGAGAAGTTGTAGAAATTGTCACCACAACAGGTGAGTGTCTGCGACCACAGCTTCAGGTAAGAGATGGATGCCTGCATATTTATAATACATGGTGTGTTTTTTTGTTTTTTTTGTAGGTGATCAGGATGTTGTGGAAGAGGAATGTCATTTCACCAGTGAAAGTGCCCAGATCCTCATCGGGGAGATAATGGGGTGTAATAGAGATTTAAAAAACCTAAAGCAAAACATCAATGATGTTCAAAACAAAATGAAGAACATCATTGATGTTTTAGGGAGAATCCAAAACACCCAGAAATCCCTAAATTTGTTCTCTTTTTTTGTGACCAAAATTTTTTACATATGTTAAAAGCCAAATTTAGAAGATGCACACAGTGTTTCAACATGTACTATCTGCCATCACGGGAGATCAATGTACGCGTTTTGTGGGTGCAACCCCTTCCTCAATAATAAAGTAGCTGAGAGGAAGGGGTTGCACCCACAAAACACATCCATTAATCCCCCATGATGGCAGCTAGCACATGTTGACATTAGGTAATTTGTGTGCATCTTCTAAATTTGGCTTTTATAGGGGTGACATCACCCCATCTGCTGAACGCAATATCAAACACAGTTTGTACATACTCATGTCTGATGTTGCCTTCACTTTATAAAAGTTGAACTTTGTAAGTTCCAGGGTTGTGTATTGTTTTATGGGTTTAAACATGTCTGTTTTACCTTAAAAGGCAATTTCTACTTAATGTGACCTAAAAAAAGTTATACAACAAACATGTTGGTTTGTTAAAAAAACCCTTTTAGAAAGGCACATGTGATTGTGCTTTGATTAAAAAGATTGATAATCAACAATGTGTGGCTTCTTCTTTCAGTGCTCAAAAGCATTTTTTGTAGTAAAGTTGTTGTTTTCAGTGACAATGTGGGTTATTTACTAAAGGCAAATCCACTTTGCATTACAAGTGCAGTTTCAGTGCAGTCTCAAGTGCACTTGTAGTGCAAAGTGTATTTTCATGCCATTTTCATGAATCCCCAAACTTCGATCATGGTGTTGAAAATTATTAATATTTTTGTCAGTAATGCATTACATACATTAACAAAAAAAAAACCAAGGTGTGTGTAGCAGACCCACAACATAATAATATTAGTTAGCCGAAGAAGAGATTGTCACCTCATGTGTCAATGAAATTTCATTTGCACTGTTGAAGAAAAAGGGCAAAAAATTAGCACATTAATAAAAGATAACCGAGGAGACAGCTAAAAGAAAGCCATGCAGTAAATCAAAGCACATATTTGTTCAGTTTCAAATATATTTTTATTTTAAAAATGTCTCAGACATTGTCTGGCATATCGATGGCCCCTCTACCCGCAAAGTATTCCATGTATTTTATACGGATCTCGTGGGCACTCTGGGGGGGCAAGCCAGGATGGCCAGTTTCAAGCGCCATCAGGGTTGGTTCATTAATATGAATTCTGGCCTCAGGCCCAACTGAGGCAGCATAGTTTAAAGAATTTCTCCTTAAAAAGTTGTGGAGAACACAGCAACAAGGGATGATATGATTGCGTTTATATTCCGCCATGTGTATGGGTGTTATTCCAAACGTATTCTCCACCACTCTTCTGGCTCTGGCCAGCTGGTCCGGGGTGAGGGTCCTCATAGGGAATGGCCGCATTAGATGGTCCCCCAGTGCAAAACCTTCATCTGCAACAAAGACGAATGGGAGTCCTTCCGCATTGTCTTCTGGAGGTGGCAAGCCCAAGCTGCCATTCTGAAGATGCCTGTAGAACTCGGTCTGGGCGATGACTTCACCATCCCGCCATTCTTCCCCATGTCCACATACAGGAACTCGTAAGTAGCTGACACCACCACCAACATCACAATACTATTGAACCCCTTCTACTTATAATAGTATGACCCCGAGTTGGGGGGTGGGACATCAATTGCCCCTACGCAGTTGGGAAAGTCCCACCACTAGGCAAAGTAGGAGGCCACAGTCTGCCATTCCTGTGGGTTGGAAGGAAACTGTGGAGTCAAACCAGAAAATAAAAATTAGTCATTTTGCACATAAACATTGAAAGCAGATTATTTATAGAGAAGAGGGACATTGAGGCCAGGAGGCAGGCCTCGGGACTTTTACCGGTGCTAGGATGAAATAAGGTGAAAAAGGTAAAATAAAAGATTTTTATTTAACAATCTTTTTAAAAAACAGACATAAAGAGGAACACTAATGTATGTTTACAGAAAAAAATACAGTAATTGATTTAATACAGGAGTTGATACCACTTCTCTCTACATGTTTCGCTTTCTTAAGCTTCTTCAGGAGATATAGTGTGGCAATAGATCAACTATAAAGTAGAAAAAACAGCAATAAGAATTTTATGTCTGCTAGTACATCATGTCAAGACAGAAGACAAATTTGAAAATTAAATTTTAGAAAAGTTTGACAAATGTAGACCCAACAGAGGGAGATGTATCGTAAAAAAATTCAAGATATATATATAGTTAGTGTACACTTTTATTCAGCATATATCATATCATAAATAATACAATAATCTTACCCATGGAAAGGGGGAAAAAAATATATTAAAAGGCAAATTTGTGCAAAATGGAATATTCTGCCCTCCAGTCCACACCTCACGGATTAGCATGCAGAGAGAAATAAAAAAAATTTTCAGCAGTGGAAGAAATTCTCTGGAAGGAGAAAGAAAAATCAAGTATGGGGATGTCATAAGGTCTGATGCATACTTAGAAGTATAAGTAAGCTGGCATTAGTAATGTAAAAAGGATAAAGATTTGAATAAAATACCTTCAATATGGTAAGTAGAATCAATTCTTAACTATCAAAAGATCACATCCAAAAGATGATGGGAAGCCTAATTGCTGAAAGTATGGATAGGTGGTTCTTAATATGCAGCAGGATAGCAGCCGAGGAGGGGGGCAGCATGCAAGGTTCGAGTACCCACAAATAGGGCAGTCAAACCTGAAAGATCGCCTGCAGCCTAGCGCAGAGAACCTAAGATATAATAAGAAAACATAGACTAGGTTCAAATACATGATTCAAAGCATCTTAGGACACATTAAACAAAGCCAAACATAGGGAGATCAAAGAGCAATGATGAAGACTTACTTATCAATAATGGAGCTAATTGTAAACAATGGCAGGAAGGTATCCAGGGACGTTTGTCTGCCCAGCGTGTCTAGAGGGAATGACAGAGGGTAGCGGGAGAAACCGCTTTTTAAATCTCTCCAGCGTGACGGCGTCTGACTCACCGTCACGCTGCGGACCGAAAAGGGACAACTGTGCATGCGCACGCATACCGGGCTCAGTGCGGGAGGCAACGCAAGCGGCGTCGGGAGTATTGGCTGAGCCGCGGCCATCTTTAAAAGTCCGATGCCCACAGTAGGTGCTACGGAAGCCCTGAGGCTGTGGGAGAATATATAAGTAAGCTGTTTACATGCATAGAACAGCCAGGTATATTGTTCTCATGCACTGAATAGCCAGGAGGAGCGAGGTAGCGCTGGTTGTCAAAAGGGGCAAACAAACAGTCAGCACATTGATTAAGAGCTGAACTGATGAGTGCCCTGGGTGTCCGTACATGCTGAAAAAAAAGGGGAGGTAGTGGATCAGGGGGAGGGGGGGAAAAAAAAAAAAAGAGAAAAACAACCAATAATGCAGAAATAAGGTAGAAAAAAAGGTATAATAAAGAAATTGAATACATAAGAATCGCATATACAATGTAACATCAAATTTGACATCCATAAATTATTATTTCTAACAGATGGAGTTAGAAAACATTTTTTAGATATAAAGAGTGTACACAAAAAAAAAAAAAAACAACCTGCTGCATAATGCAAGCAAGATTTACAGGAAAGGTTTGTAACTGAGAACATCATTTAGGCCGGGATGTTTCAAAGCATTTAAACTGAAAATCCATTTAGTCTCGCGTTGCAATAAAGTCCTGTCGTAATCTCCACCTCTTTCATTTGGGGGAGCATACTCCAGGGCGAAGAAGTGCATCTTGCTATCATCAAACTGATGACATAATCCCATATGTCGACTGATGGGGGTTTCCATCTTTTTTTTATTTACTAGGGAAACATGTTCTCTGATTCTGTGGAAAAAGGGACGTTTGGTTTTCCCCACATAAAAGGCATTGCACTCGCATATCATAATGTAGACTATACCGATGGATTGGCATGTGGCTAAAAAGTTGGGGTTGTAAAGTAGTCCATTTGGAAGAACGATGTTACGAGATGCATAGATGTACCTACAAAAGTCACACTTGTGACAAGGTTTAGTTCCCTTATTTTTGGTGGCAGTTGCGGAAAAGGGGGCATAATGGCTGTGAACAATATGATCCCTAATTGACCGGGATCATCTGTAGGTGATCTCAGGGTAGTCCTTAAGGTTTTCGGATACCCTGGGATCACCCTTAAGCAAATACCAATGCTTCTGTAGTAAATCGCGCATTTGCTGATGTTGGCCAGAGAAGGTTGTAATTAAACTTAGGGATTCTTGGCCAACATTAGTATAACATTTATTTTAGGGAGTATTTAAAAACAAAAGTATAAGGTCCACCTATCAGATTCCTCACCCCCTCTGATGACCCATTGTTAAAATTTTAGGGGGGGGGGGGTGTTTTGGACAGGTAACCCTCTCCACTTCATTGAGAGATGAATTCATCCATAATGTGTGTTAGCCCCTCCTTACTTACGCTATTGGCAGCCCACTGGACAGGAAAGAAGTGTCATAATACAAAAATATAAATACACACTGTCCAAATTGGAGCACAATTTTAACATTCTGCAATTGCCTATCAAGATAATAATATGATACAAAAACTTTAAACAGTACCATTTGAAAGTATTAAGGCAGGCCCTTGCACTAAATGCTTTGGGGAATTCATACAGAAACCTGACCACAAAAGAGGTAGGTATAGTGTGTATGGGTTTGGAAGATAGAGGATTGTTATGGGTTGACTTAGCAGTTTGGGGGAAGGATGGTTCCAAATGAGTTTGGGACCCAAAAAAAGCCTCTGGCACTCTGCCAGAATTTAAGGACACAAATAACATTTGTACACATTTTAGGGGGTGTTTAGGGTAAAGCACTACTATGGAGCTGACAAAATACATTGTTAAGTGACGAGGTAGATATAGCCCCAGGAGAGCATGCCTGGAAGGTAAGTGAAGGTAAGTGAAGGACAAAAAAAGTCAAAAAATTCCAGCATGCATGAGAACAAAGGGGACATTCACAGCATATTGCAATCATGGTAATTAGGGAATGATGAAAGAAATACAATATATTATCAAACATTAAATACAGTAAAATGTGATGTTAAAGGATAAAAATCTTACCTTAATATAGTCCTTCTGCAGGACCTGCATGATGGCAGGACAGGCTTCTGGGATAATGATCTCCAGAGCCTGGGGGGAGATGCCTGTCGGGAACTTGAGGTCCTGCAGGCTTCTCCCAGTCGCCAAGTACCGCAACGTGGTGACTAGCCTCTGCTCCGGAGTGATGGTTTGCCGCATGCAGGTATCCTGCCTGCTGATATAAGGGGTCAGCAAAGCAAACAAACGGTGAAAAATGGGGTCCATCATCCTGAGAAAGTTCCTGAAATTGTCAGGATTATTCTCACGGATCTCACGGAGCAAAGGCATGTGACAGAATTGGTCACGCTGGAGCAACCAATTTTTGGTCCATGAACTCCTTCCCACCCTGTTCATGGACTGGGCTTGTGTCAAAGTAAGAACCCCAACACCAAGCCCCCGCACAGCATGAACTCTACGATGAGTATGTACACGCAACATGGCTTCAAAATGGTCGGCTGGTCAGAACGAAGTAACAGAACGCACTGAAGAACAACAAGGCCTGTGAAGAGCAACCTGAAAATCAGCAACGAGCGGACAAGAACACAATGATAAATCAATGCAAACTCACTACACGCACTGAAGACCAGATACAAACCCACAAGCACAAACTGAACAGCAGAAAAACGTTCTGAAAACCATGAGTCTGAAAAGCGCAAATCTTCTCTCACCAAACTCACCAAACTTTTACTAACACGAGATTAGCAAAAGGAGCCCAAAGGGTGACGCGCTTGGTATTGAACTGCCCTTTTATAGTCCCATCGTACATGTTGTACGTCACTGCGTTCTTGACGTTCGGAAATTCTGACAACTTTGTGCGACCGTGTGTATGCAAGACAAGTTTGAGCCAACATCCGTCGGTAAAAATCCGATGGATTTTGTTGTCGGAATGTCCGATCAATGTCTGATCGTGTGTACAGGGCAGAAGTCTTGGTAAAGATTCTGGAAGTCCTGGCAAAAGGTCCTGATTACTGTGGGGTTCTAGTAATCCTGGAAATGCAGAGATGGAAGGTGCAGAAGCATGTCTTGGAAATACAGAGAAGCCGAACGGCTGGCTTCTGTCAGTTCGGCTGCCAACCACGCGGGCCGAATGTTGAGCGGGTTCTACTGGACCGGCCAATGGAAGCTGACATTAGGCCCATGTGTACTAGTGTTGGAAGGCAAAATGTTTTTTGTCCTAATGTAAGACATTTCTGAACTATGAAATCTGATTACACCACCCAAGGACCACCCAAGGTAAACCTCCTTTTATGTGTGTTGACATCTAGTGTCTGCCACCCTGCAGCCCCATACTCTTGTCTATGCTAGCCATTTTTGACTGGATCTTACCCACATCCTTCTCCTTTTCAGGATGGATACCCTGAGCCCCTTTGTTTGGACACTGGGCCAGGCGCCTATCCTTAGGTGCCCCAAACAGCACCTGGACAGCCTCCCCTCCTATACCTCTTGTTGCGAGGCAGTCCAATATACGCCACCCCCACCAGGACCTCCTCCACACTGGGCCCCACCGTGCCTTGGTGCCAGGCCCTGTTATTGTGGGCACCTGTAGCCAACCCTCCCCACCACTGAGTCAACCCCCCGCTGGGCAGGATCTTGTTCATCCAGCACCAGACAACCACCTCCAGGTATCCTCTGCCTTTATGTATGTATACATATAGATGTGCATGTGGGACCAGCGCCACCTGTGGCCTTAGGCTCCCAAAGGCCTTTACCCAGCCTTGTCCTTACCCTGTTCACACTCCCCTCTCCCCCACTGATTGGAGCTCCACCTCAGGACCTTCAGTACACCGACTGGTGTCCCTGGTGCCCTCTGCTGAGGAATACCCCCTGTGGTTCTACCAGGGCCTATATGGCCCACCAAGTCTGGACCAGGAGCGAGTACGTGTTCAGTGGCTATCTGTCCCTTCCAGCCCTTCCTTTAAATGTTTTTAAGTGGATGCAGTAATCTATTGTGCCCCCAAGCAATACTATATGGTCAGTACTTACCGTCTATATGTCTTCACCACAATGGTCTTATCTTGCATATATTCACGTAAACAATGATTATTTACGTCTCACCTCTGGCTCATAACTGTCTCTTTAATTATAGACATACCTCTGTCGTGTTGATTCCAATCAGACACCCATGAAGAAGAGTATAACTCGAAACGCATCGGGTACTCCCCGTATGTGTGTTCCATATGTACCGGAGTCCAATTGATTGTGAATTTCATATATTGTATTGCATTTTGTTGTATTACACATCCTGTATTCTTTTGTATATCCACTTTCTTGCATTGTAAACTTGTTAGATCTACACCCTTTTTGACAAATAAAACTCATAATCATTATAAAACTTACACTATTTATTACCCCAGAGTAGGTTTTTCCCTTCAAAGTCCCATAAGAGGAAAAAATTACCATTTGCAAAGAGATATGCTATCTAGGATATCCTTATTGTTTTTAAAATGTATTTTTTCAGTAAATAAAAATTACTATTTTTTATATATTTCACACTAGTCTATACTCTCATACTCTTTACTTCTATGCAAGTGCCGGGAAAGTCCATACAGGGGAACACGCTGTTTTTATATTTGCAAAGAGATCTGATTACACCAAGCTTTAACACTTGGGGGCAGCCTGGAATGCTGTTACAGCAGGTTTATCCATCAGGGCTTTGTAACTGAAGCATGCCCCCTGGCAGGGGAGTATGGGAGTAGAGCTTGGCTTAAAACTACTGGGTATAATAAAGATTGAAGTGCCTGAATATCATGCCTGATTATCATGACTGCAAACAAAAGCTTCAAAAAGCAACTGTTGCTAAGATGATTGATGGTCTAAGTTACAGAAGATCAAAGACCAGCTGTCACTGAAGATTTGACCCGAGTCAAATAACAGGGATTCATGGACAAATGCTGCCTCTAGTGGTCACTACAACATGCTACCTAGAGGACGGACAGAAGAATAATATATTAAAGCGGAGTTCCACCCAATTTTGAGAGGTTATCTTAAACGAAAGCCACCCCTCATTTTTGGATATTAAAATTTAAAAACACTCATCCGAGATAGACATATTCTCAATCACCATGGCCTCCCCTAAAACCAAAACAAAGAACGTCACCCTAAAGCTAATTTCTCTAAATTTCAAAGGCCTAAACATACCAGAGAAGTGCTCATAAGTTCTAGCCAGTATGTGGAGCATGAAGGCAGATGTGGTATTCCTGCAGGAGACTCGCTTCTGCTCAAACATTGTCCCAAAGCCATCAAACCATTACTTCCCACTGAGCTACCATGCAACATTCCCAAGCTCCAAATCCAAAGGGGTTAGGATTCTCTTATCCAAAAATACTCCCTTTCAGGTAACAGATACCCTCATTGATGACCAGGGAAGATATATTTTCATAAAAGGAAACCTGCAGAACAGACCTATCACTTTAGCCAACAGCTATAGTCCCAACACATCCCAAGTTCCATTCTTCCGCACCATCATGCAAAGTCTATCCACCTTTCAAACTGGGATGTTAATCCTAGGAGGGTACTTTAATGTCCCTCTTGACCCTCTCCTTGACACATCCACGGAAATGTCAAGCCTACCATACAGGGCATTACGCCAAATAAAACTAAGCATCCAAAACCTCTTGCTACATGACACATGGCATACATTTCGACCACAAGAAAAAGACTTCATATTCTTCTCGGCACCACACAATAGATATTCCCGACTTGATTATTTCTTCCTAACACAACAAGACCTTTCCTACCTGACAAACACAATGATAGAACCCATGACCTTATTAGACCATCACCCGATTTCGATCAGGCTGACCCTCCCAGACAAGACCACACACACCCAGATCTGGCAACTGGACCCCACTATCTTGACTGACAAAATCCACATAACAGAACTTTCCAAATGCCTGGGAAACTACTTTAACTGCTTGCCGCCCGCCAGCTGTCATATGCCCGGTAACAGAGCAGGACCGTGGTGTCAGGGGAGAGGAGACCGATGGTGTGTTCTCAGTACAAAGAAACACCTATCGGTATCCTCCCCTTGTGAGTCCCCACCCTCTACAGTTAGAATCACTCCCTAGGAAACATAATTAACCCCTCGATCACCCCCTAGTGTTAACCCCTTCCCTGCCAGTCACACTTATACAGTAATCAATGCATTTTTATAGCATATTTATAGCACGGATCGCTGTATAAATGTGAATGGTCCCAAAAATGTGTCAAAAGTGTCTGATATGTCTGCCGCAATATCGCAGTCATGATGAAAATAGCAATCACCGCCTTTAATAGTAAAAAAAAATAATAATAAAAATGCTATAAATCTATCCCCTATTTTGTAGACACTATAACTTTTGCGTAAACCAATCAATATACGCTTATTATGATTTTTTTTTCCAAAAATATGTAGAAGAATACATATCAGCCTAAACTGAGGAAAAAATTTGTTTAAATAAAAAATTGGATATTTATTATAGCAAAAAGTAAAACATATTGTGTTTTTTTCAAACTTGTCACACTTCTTTTGTTTATAGCACAACTAAAAACTGCAGAGGTGATCAAATACCACCAAAAGAAAACTCTGTTTATGGGGAAAAAAAATAATAACAATTTCATTTGGGTACAGTGTTGCATGACCGCGCAATTGTCATTCAAAATGTGACAGCGCTGAAAGCTGAAAAATGGTTTGGGCAGGAAGGGGTGAAAGTGAACTGTATTGAGGTGGTTAAAGAAAATAATACACCTGACACATCAAACATAACCCAATGGGAAGAACACAAATGTGTCATACGGGGAAAGCTCATTTCAATGCCAGCCAAAATTTAAAAAGAAAGGCAATTGCGTCTTACAGAACTGTTCACCAAACTCAAGACACTAGAAACCTTACACAAACGTGCACTAGCCCAACAATCGTACCAAGAACTTATTGAAATCCACACACTAATACAAGACGAGCTAGGTCACACTATTAGGAAAAAAATTACGCTATCATATAAGCTTTTCTACGAATTTGGAAATAAAATTTGGAAATAAAATTTTTGGAAAATTTGGAAATAAAAGCGGACACCTATTAGCCCAAGCACTACACTCGAAAAAAGCTAAAACAATGGTAGATAAGTTACACTCCCCCACAGGAGAAACACATATGAAAAATAGCGACATAGCCCAAGAGTTTGAAAGATTTTATTCAACTCTATATAACATTGAAAAACCAAACCCCCCCACCCCTTCACTGTAGTAATATGACTTAACAGAAGTGACTCCATCTTTATATAAGTTCATATAAGATTAACTCGGGTTAATCTGCTAGTTAGTTTAAGTTCTGTATTCTCAAACTGTGAGAGACTTAACAGTTTTTTCAAGGCACACATATAAGAAAATATAGCTTACAGCAGCATGTTCTGCACTACTACAGCATTTGTTCTGTACCTTTCTATATAAAGCTTCTGTGGTGTAGAGTAGGGATGAGCTTCGAGTTTGAGTCGAACCCATGTTCGACTGTTCGACGAATTTCGAACGTTATGGACCGTTCGCACCAAATTTGAGTGGCGCATTACGGCCCATAATTCACTGCGGCATTGCAGTGTATTGCTGGCTGATGATTATCCAAGCATGCACCATGAACCGCATGCTTGGCCAATCACACCGTCTGTACAGAGAGACGTAATTGGCCAAAGCCAGGGTGGCTTTGGACAATTATGGCTCAGGGGGCTTAGTACACGCCCCACACTATATAAAGCAGACTGCATGGTGGCCTTGTGTAGTGTGTTGCGGCAGCAGGGGAGAGATAGACAGAGAGACAGTGTCATTTGATTTCAGTTAGAGTGTATTGTGTGTATATATATATATATATATATATATATATATATATATATATATATATACACACTGTATTCAGCTTAGCTAGATCCGTTCCTGTTATTCTCTTCCTACTGACAGGCAGGCAGTTGTTTTTACAGTATTTGCAGCTACCTGAAGAAAATTGGTGGTGTTCTTCTGATCCTATTAGTCCTATTAGCCGCAGTATTTACAGTTAGTGTAGTGCGTCCTCTGCACAGTGTGCACCTAAAGCTACCTGAAGAAAATTGGTGGTGTTCTTCTGATCCTATTAGTACCGCAGGCAGCTGCAGTATTTACAATTAGTGTAGTGCGTCCTCTGCACAGTGTGTACCCAAAGTTACCTGAAGAGAATTGGTGGTGTTCTTCTGATCCTATTAATACCACAGGCAGGCAGCTACAGTATTTACAGTTAGTGTACTGCGTCCTCTGCACAGTGTGCACCTAAAGCTACCTGAAGACAGTTGCTGTTGTTTTGATCCTATTAATACCACAGGCAAGCAGCTACAGTATTTACAGTTAGTGTACTACATCCTTTGCACAGTGTGCACCTAAAGCTACCTGAAGACAATTGCTGTTCTGATCCTATTAATACCACAAGCAGGCAGCTACAGTATTTACAGTTAGTGTACTGTGTCCTCTGCACAGTGTGCACCTAAAGCTACCTGAAGACAATTGCTGGTGTTCTCATACTAATAATACTACAGGCAGGCAGTTGATTCTGCTAGCTGCAGTATCAGTATATATATATACATCCCTGCTTTGTGCAGCTACATCTCACTGCAGGCCATTAGTATGTCTGTAAGGCCAACAAGGAGAGGCAGACAGTCACAAGCCAATAAAAGAGGGCAAGCAGGCTCTGTGTCTAGAGGCAACAGTGCTGGTCGTGGAGATGGTGCATCCTCATCAGCATGTGGCCGTGGGACACACTTGTCCTTTTTTTCGTCAGCTGGCCATGTTGAGCCGCAACATGCGGAAGACTTGGTAGACTGGATGACCAAGCCATCCTCATCCTCCTCATCCTCTCTTACCCAGGCTCAAGGTACTTTGTCTGGCAAAGCAGCTGCCAATGTGGCCTCGGCTCAATGACATCAGTCACTCCTTCCCTAGCCCCACCATGTCCTCCTGAGGTGTCCCCTGAACTGTTTGACCACAGTGTTGGGTACATGCACCAGGAGGATGCCCAGCGTTTTGAAGGCTCCGATGATGGTACCCAGCTAGAGGAAAGCAGTAACAGAGAGAGGGGGTGCCCAAGAAGGACAGCAATCTGGCAGTCATGTTCCCCCAGCTGCAGCATACTGCTAGGTTTGCTCCAGTGATGAGGAGGGAGGGGATGATGAGGTCACTGACTCCACGTGGGTGCCTGATAGGAGAGAGGAGGAGGAGGAGGCACATCTCCAATGAGGCAGGATGCCCTCCAGGGGCCAGCTTAAGGGCAGCAAACTGACTGCATCAAACCGCAGAGCTCCGCATGTGCAGGGCGCTGCTGTCTCAACGCATTATTCCAAAAGTTCTTTGGTGTGGGCCTTTTTTGAGACGAGTGCATCAGATCCCACCGCTGCTATTTGCAACATATGTCTCAAGCATATCTCGCGTGGCCAAAACATCACCAGCTTGGGCACCACACGCCTGACCAGACATATGTGGACCTGCCATGCAGTTGGCTGGCAAGCGTACCTAAAAGGCCCACACCAAAGAAGCGGACCTCTCCTTGCTCCTCATCAGCTGGGATCTCCAACCCCACTATACCTTCAGTTCTCTCTGAGACCTGCACTGAGAGGAATGAAGGTGTAGAATTAGCTGTGTCAGAGCCAAGTACTTGCGGGCATTCTGCCATCGGTACACCAAAGTCATATTGTACCAGGCAAATTTCCCTGTCCCAGCTGCTGCACCCCCGAAAGAAGTTCACTCCCAGCCATCCACATGCCCAGTGATTGAATGCTAGCTTGGCTAAATTGCTAGTACTTCAACTGCTGCCTTTTCAGTTGGTAGACTCTGCCCCCTTCTGTGAGTTTGTGGAATGTGCGGTTCCTCAGTGGCAGGTTCCCAAATGCCACTTTTTCTCACGGAAGGAGATTCCGGCTCTCTACCGGCATGTGGAAGGCAATGTCTTGGCCTCACTGGAAAGGGCGGTCAGCGGTAAGGTGCATATTACCGCTGACTCATGGTCCAGCAGGCATGGACAGGGACATTACCTATCTTTCACCGTGCACTGGGTGACTCTTCTGGCAGCTGGGAAGGATGCAGGACAGGGTGCAGTAGTTTGGAGGTCGTTCCGCCACCACGCCTCCAAAATTCTACTAGTGGTGATTCTGTCACACCTCTCTCCTCCACTCCATCCTCTTCTTCTTCCTCCATGGCCTCTTCCTGTGCTGATTTGTCCTCAGAACCAGCGGTGCTCCACAGGCATTCAAGGGGCTACGCAAGCATGCAGGCAAAAAGATGCCATGCGGTGCTTGAGCTGATGTGCTTGGTGGATAGGAGCCACACTGGGGCAGAGATTCTGTCAGCTCTGCAGGGGCAGGTTCAGAGGTGGTTGACGCCACGCCAGCTTAAGGCAGGTATGGTGGTTTGCGACAATAGCACCGACCTCCTCTCCACCCACTAACAGGGACAATTGACCCATGTGCCCTGTTTGGCTCACGTCCTTAACTTGGTGGTGCAGCAGTTCTTGGGCAGGTACTTACAGGATGTCCTGAGACAGGCCAGGAAAGTCTGTGTGCATTTCCGCCGGTCATATAATGCCAGTGCTCGACTGGCTGACCTCCAAAAGGAATCTAACCTGCCCAAGAACCGCCTAATATGTGAAATGCCCACCAGATGGAACTCAACATTGGCCAGGCTGCAGCAGCTGCACACACAGCAGAGGGCCATCAATGAGTACCTATGTGACTATGGCACCAGGACAGGGTCAGGGGAGCTTGTTTTGTTTTCCCCACGCCAGTGGGCTATGATCAGGGATGCATACACTGTGCTGTCACCATTTGAGGAGGCCACGAGGATGGTGAGCAGTGACATTGCATGCATCAGTGACACTGTCCCTCTTGTCCACCTGTTGGAGCACACGCTGCATGGAATAATGGACAGGACACTTGAGGCAGAACAGAGGGAAGAAGAGGAGGACTTCCTTAGCTCTCAAGGCCCCCTTTATCCTGACAGTGTTCCTGAGTGCCTCCCAATCACACAGGAAGAGGACGAGGAGGAGGAGCAGGAGGAGGAGGTGGATTATGTCAGCATGGAGGTGGAGGCTGGCACTCAGCATCAGCAGCATTCTTCAAGGGATCATTTACAGTCCAAAGAAACCCATGGACTTGTACTTGGCTGAGAGGAGGTGGCTGCAGATCATGTCGTCCTTAGTGACCCAGAGGACTCTGGACCGAATGCCTCAGTAAACCTACACTGCATGGCCTCCCTGATCCTGCAAAGCCTGCGGAAGGAGCTTCGTATTTGTGGTATCAAAGGGCAGGATGATTACTGGCTGGCAACCCTCCTTGATCCACGTTACAAGGGTAAGGTTGTGGACCCTATCTTGCCATCGCAGAGGGAGCAGAGGATGAAACATCTTCGGGAGGCCTTGCAGAAAGGTTTGTGCAATGCGTTTCCAGAGCCTTGGAGGTTACAATTTCCTGGTCCTCCTGGACAACGTGTTGCTGAGGCTTCAGTCAGTCACAGAAGGAGTGGTGGAGAAGGTGGCCGTCTGACCGATGCGTTCAGACAAATTTTTAGTCCGCAGTCCCAAGGTTTGATCTGTTCCAGCAACCATCGCCAGCATCTGATTCACATGATGCAGGATTACCTAGGGGCAAGATCAGACTTGGACACCTTTCCCACCGAAAATCCTCTGGGTTACTGGGTCTTGGGGATGGATTACTGGCCAGAGCTTGCACAGTATGCAATTGAGCTACTGGCCTGTCCTGCATCCAGCGTTCTTTCGGTACACACATTCAGTGCTGCTGGAGGCTTTGTAACCACTCACAGGGTGGGCTTGTCCACCGAATCGGTCGATCGGCTGACCTTCATAAAAATGAATCAGTCTTGGATCACCAGCTACCAAGCACTTAATGCTGATGTAACAATTGATTTTTTTTTAAATGTGAGATCCCTGCAAGACTGCCTATGCTGATGCTGAGTGAGTATTCTGTTAAGCTGAGTCACAATCCTCTTCCGCTTCAATTTTCATGCTGATAGCTTGTAAGAACATTTTTCTTTCTGGGCACCGCCACCAGTGGCCAAGGCCCAATTTTTCTGCCCCTGTTTAACAGGGGCATATAAATACAATTTTTGATGCAATACTTTTCAGCAGGGCTCATTCCTGCACTCCAGCTATAGTATCTGTGAGGGGTTGCACTGTTGTGGCACCAGCACCAGTGCCAAAGACCCAATTTTTCAGCCCCTGTTTAACAGGGGCGTATAATTACAATTTTTGATGCAATACTTTGCAGCAGGGCTCATTCCTGCGCTCCAACAATAGCATCTGTGATGGGTTGCAGTGTTGTGGCACCAGTGCCTAAGGCCCAATTTTTCAGCCCCTGTTCAACAGGGACATGTAATTACAATTCTTGATCTAATATTTCACAGCAGGGCCCATTCCTGCACCCACCAAGAGTAACTGTGAGGGCTTACAGTTTTGTGGCAACACCACCACCATCACCACCAAGGGCCCAATTTTTCAGCCCCTGTTCAACAGGTACATGTAATTACAATTCTTGATCTAATATTTCAAAGCAGGACCATTCCAGCACCCACCAAGAGTAACTGTGAGGACTTACAGTGTTGTGGCACCAGCACCACCACCAAAGGCCCAATTTTTCTACCACTGTTCAACAATGGCATGTAATTACAATTTGTGAACTAATATTTCACAGAAGGTCCCGTTCCTGCGCCCACCAAGAGTAACTGTGAGGGCTTACAGTGTTGTGGCAACACCAACACCTAAGGCCCCAATTTCTGCAGAGTATATAGGGCAGGCCCCTACTTTCAAACATCCAACTTACAAACGACTCCTACTTCCAAATGGAAGGATACAACAGGAAGTGAGATGAAATCTACCCCTAGGAAGGAAATTCTTTCCTGTAAGAGTTAATATGGGAAAAACATGTCTCCTCTTCACTGATGCTTTATCACCAATCCTTGTTTCACTAAAAACCCCAAATTTTCAAAAAACATTTGTCATTGGGACAGAAAGTGAGGTGAAATCTTCTGAAGAGGTGCACAGACAGCAAAACAAATGTTACAGGGGTGAAAACCCTTCCCTATGTTTTCCAAAAAGCTTGAAAATAAATTTTTTGGCTGGAGCTACACTTTAAAAATGTACCAGTTCAAAATTAAAAACAGATTCTACTTAACAACAAACCTTCAGTCCCTGTCTTGTTTACACCACCTGTATACTGCTGTTCACAGTATATAGAGCCTGGGGGCCCCACGCCTTTCCTTTTTTTAATTTGGGCGTGGGGTTCCCCTAAATATCCATACAAGACCCAAAGGGCCTGGTAATGGACTTGGGGGGGTACCCATGCCGTTTGTCTCACTGATTTTCATCCATATTGCCGGGACCCGACATTACATTAAAGCCACAAGCAGTTTTAAATGACTTTTATTCCTTTAAAAATGTCATTTTGTGCAGTGACTGTTCTAAGCATGGGAAACATGTGCCACTTTACAGGCATACTATAGACACCCCCCAGGTATGATATTTAAAAGAATATTTCACTTTTTCTTTCACTTTAGCATCATTAAAATCACTTCTCCCAAAAAAAACAGCAGTTTTTAAAACTTTTTTTGGCATTGATACATGTCCCCTGGGGCAGGACCCGGGTCCCCAAACCCTTTTTAGGACAATAACTTGCATATTAGCCTTTAAAATTATCACTTTTGATTTTGAATGTTCAAGTCCCATAGAGTTTAATGGGGTTCTAAAGTTTGCGCGGACTTTCGGTCTGTTCGCAGGGTCTGGTGCAAACCAAACCGGGGGGTGTTTGGCTTTGGCTCATCCCTAGTGTAGAGCGATCTGGGACATTTTCCTGTGTAAAGGGGAACACCAAAGGAATGACTATGAGTCATGGAAGCAGATGGCATGGTTATTATAGTTGCTATGTCAGCCATGTTTAAGGGGTTGGGCATTTGAGTATTAATGATATGTAATGATATGTAATGATATGAAATGTACACCCCTGTATTAAATCACTCCCATGTTCCATGCAATGATTGGTTAATGATAACGTATATAAATTGTATACCCGCCCGGATTAAATCAGATAGCTTTGAACATTTAGACTCTGCACATCATCTCTTTTTGTGTTCACCAAGAAGCTATCTCCTCAGTACTGAGAGGGTCTTGTGAGTGTGGTAATTGCTGTGATTATAACTAGCTGGTCTTGTCAGGTATACGGAAATACCATTTGATTCTCTTCAAAAAATGGTTTGGATAGGAAAGGGGTGAAAGTGAACTGTAGAGGTAGTTAAAGAAAATAATACACCTGACACATCAAACATAACCCAATGGGAAGCACACAAATGTGTCATATGGGGAAAGTTCATTTCATTGGCAGCCAAAATTAAAAAAGAAAGGCAATTGCGGCTTACAGAACTGTTCACCAAACTCAAGATACTAGAAACCTTACACAAACGTACTCTAGCCCAATAATCGTACCAAGAACTTATTGAAACCCACACACTAATACAAGATGAGCTAGGTCGCACTATTAGGAAAAAATTTACGCTATCACAAAAGCTTTTCTACGAATTTGGAAATAAAAGCGGACACCTACTAGCCCAAGCACTACACTCAAAAAAAGCTAAAACAATGATACATAAGTTACACTCCACCACAGTAGAAACACATATGAAAAATAGTGACATAGTCCAAGAGTTTGAAAGATTTTATTCAACTCTATATAACATTGAAAAATCAAACCCACCCACCCCTTCACTAGTGACCAGACATGCCAAAATCAATTCTGCCCCAAGGTAATTCCCTCAATTCCCTCAGATTTCGCCAAAAAACCTTGAAGGCCCGATCACTCAGTAGGAATGGAAAGAAGCAATAAAACAAATGAAATCTGGCAAAAACCCTGATCCAGATGGCCTATCGGCCATCTACTACAAAACATTTGCAGAAACTCTAAGCTCCCCTTATCTGAAAGCCTTTAACTCCCTATCACACTCCAACCCACTTACTCCTGGGATGCTTGAAGCCCCCATTACAGTAATCCCCAAAGACGACAAAGACGACAAAGCCACAAACTATAGACCAATATCACTCTTCAATGTAGACATCAAAAATTTATCCAAAATTCTGGCCAACAGACTTCTCCCACTACTCCCTTCTATTGTCTCCCATGATCAAGTTGGTTTTGTCCCTGGAAGAGAAGCCAGAGACAACAGCATAAAAGCCTAAATCAACCTACACCACCACATAACATCTTCAAACCAAAAAGGCTTCTTCCTTTCCCTGGACGTGGAAAAGGCTTTCGACAGGGTGGCATGGGATTATATGAAAGCAGTCCTACAGACCATGGGCATAGGTCCACACGTGCTCAGTCTCATTCTATCTCTATATGCCAGTCCCTCAGCAAGGATCAGAGTGAATAACACCCTGTCGAATGCCTTCCCCATCCACAATGGGACAAGACAAGGTTGACCCCTTTCCCCCATCCTCTTTTTCCTTACCCTCAAGCCCTTCCTATGCTGCATAAGACAAAACCCTGATATTGAAGGCATTAAAGCCAATAATTAAGAATACAAACTTGCTGCCTTTGCAGATGATATTCTACTATTTCTCACAAACCATGATACTGATTAGGGATGAGCCGAACACCCCCCTGTTCGGTTCGCACCAGAACATGCGAACAGGAAAAAAGTTCGCTCGAACACCGTTAAAGTCTATGGGACACGAACATGAATAATCAAAAGGGCTAATTTTAAAGGCTTATATGCAAGTTATTGTCATAAAAAGTGTTTGGGGACCCGGGTCCTGCCCCAGGGGACATGGATCAATGCAAAAAAAAAGTTTTAAAAATGGCCGTTTTTTCAGGAGCAGTGATTTTAATAATGCTTAAAGTCAAACAATAAAAGTGTAATATCCCTTTAAATTTCGTACCTGGGGGGTGTCTATAGTATGCCTGTAAAGGGGCGCATGTTTCCCGTGTTTAGAACAGTCTGACAGCAAAATGACATTTTGAAGGAAAAATTCCATTTAAAACTACCCCCGGCTATTGCATTGCCGACAATACACATAGAAGTTCATTGATAAAAACGGCATGGGAATTCAACACAGGGAAACCCTGAACCAAAATTTAAAAAATAATTACGTGGGAGTCCCCTTAAATTCCATACCAGGCCCTTCAGGTCTGGTATGGATATTAAGGGGAACCCTGGCCAAAATTTAAAAAAAAAATGATGTGGGGTTCCCCTTAAATTCCATACCAGACCCTTCAGGTCTGGTATGGATTTTAAGGGGAACCCCGCGCCAAAAAAAAATAAAAACGGCGTGGGGTCCCCCCAAAAATCCATACCAGACCCTTATCCGAGCACGCAACCTGGCAGGCCACAGGAAAAGAGGGGGGATGAGAGTGCGCCCCCCCTCCTGAACCGTACCAGGCCACATGCCCTTAACATTGGGAGGGTGCTTTGGGGTATCCCCCCAAAACACCTTGTCCCCATGTTGATGAGGACAAGGGCCTCATCCCCACAACCCTGGCCGGTGGTTGTGGGGGTCTGCGGGCGGGGGGCTTATCGGAATCTGGAAGCCCCCTTTAACAAGGGAACCCCCAGATCCCGGCCCCCCTGTGTGAAATGGTAAGGGGGTACTTACCCCTACCATTTCACTAAAAAACTGTCAAAAATGTTAAAAATGACAAGAGACAGTTTTTGACAACTCCTTTATTTAAATGCTTCTTCTTTCTTCTATCTTCCTTCATCTTCTTCTTCTTCTGGTTCTTCTGGCTCTTCTGGTTCTTCCTCCGGCGTTCTCGTCCAGCATCTCCTCCGCGGCGTCTTCTATCTTCTTCTCCTCGGGCCGCTCCGCACCCCTAGCATGGGGGGAGGCTCCCGCTCTTCTCTTCATCTTCTTCATCCTCTTCTCTTCTTCCTTCTTCTGTTCTTCATTTTCTTCTCCGGGCCGCTCCGCACCCATGCTGGCATGGAGGGAGGCTCCCGCTGTGTGACGGAGTCTCCTCGTCTGACAGTTCTTAAATAACGGGGGGCGGGGCCACCCGGTGACCCCGCCCCCCTCTGACGCACGGTGACTTGACGGGATTTCCCTGTGACGTTACGGGGAATGCCACAGGCCGGTGGTTGTGGGGGTCTGCGGGCGGGGGGCTTATCGGAATCTGGAAGCCCCCTTTAACAAGGGGACCCCCAGATCCCGGCCCCCCCGTGTGAAATGGTAAGGGGGTACTTACCCCTACCATTTCACTAAAAAACTGTCAAAAATGTTAAAAATGACAAGAGACAGTTTTTGACAATTCCTTTATTTAAATGCTTCTTCTTTCTTCTATCTTCCTTCATCTTCTTCTGGTTCTTCTGGCTCTTCTGGTTCTTCCTCCGGAGTTCTCGTCCAGCATCTCCTCCGCGGCGTCTTCTATCTTCTTCTCCTCGGGCAGCTCCGAACCCATGGCATGGGGGGAGGCTCCCACTCTTCTCTTCATCTTCTTCTTCATCCTCTTCTCTTCTTCCTTCTTCTCTTCTTCTCTTCTTCATTTTCTTCTCCGGGCCGCTCCGCATCCATGCTGGCATGGAGGGAGGCTCCCGCTGTGTGACGGCATCTCCTCGTCTGACGGTTCTTAAATAACGGGGGTGGGGCCACCCGGTGACCCCGTCCCCTCTGATGCACGGGACATGATGGGACTTCCCTGTGGCATTCCCCGTAACGTAGACAGTACCGATCCACACACCGCTGGCCTTTTTCAAAACTTACAGAAGCCTATGCTCCAAGTTTCTTTGGGGAGACCATAAGCCTAGGATCAATTACACTCAGCTAACTCTACCCAAACACTTAGGTGGGATTGGTCTTCCAGACCTCTTGAACTATTAAAAGGCTATACACTTGACAAGAATAATTGACTGGCACGTACACACGTCCACCAAAGACTGGGTCAGACTGGAAGCATCCTTTACAAACCTACCTCTTAAATCGCTACCATGGATATTGGAACGCCATATTCCTTTAGAGATCAGCTCACACCCACTAATCAGGCCTACTATATAATGCTTCCGCAGAGTTTGTAAACATACTCCCTTGTCGACTATACCAGGTCCGATGACCCCGATAAGACTGAGCCCAGACTTTCCTCCAGGTATGAACAATGACTTCCTAACACAATACTGGACAGACGAACACCACTTCTATGACCAAGGAAAACCCCGTACCGTCTCCCCGTACCATCTCACGCCTTTCCAACCTAATGGACAAACCCTCTATACCACCGTTGACATATCTGCTGATCTCACACTTCCTGAGAACCCTGGACTGAAACTCTTCTTGTTCCAGACAACTAACATTGTTCAAAAGTCTTTGTACACAAACAGCCCCCCCAAACCACCTGGTATCCACCACCCATTCCCTTCTTTTTATGGAATACCACTCCAACAACTTCACAGCATGTGGAGTACGGGAAAGGGATTTGTCTTTATTCCTAACACCAGAAGAGTGGGAAAAAAATCTACCTTAACATCCACAAAGGCTCCATTAATGTATCTACACAAGAGAATAGGTACACAATTCAATCCTGTTGGTACCGTACACCAGCCTTATTGCATAAATTCAAACCAACAATATCAGATAAATGCTGGAGATGCCACAAACAACTCAGCACACTGACACACATATGGTGGGCCTGCCCCCGTATCCACATTTTCTGGAAAAACGTACACTGCATTACCTCTCATATCACATTCTATGACCTGGAACTAACACCTGCTCAATTTCTTCTACACCACTCACCCCTACCACATAATTCTTATCACAAATTACTAACGATGCACATGATCAATGCAGAAAACAATGCATACCAATACAGTGGAAATCTCAAAACATTCCATCAATCAAAGAATGGTTCAGTAGAATTAAGAGGATTGCGAAAATGGAAGAATTGATTCACACTGCATGGGAGACCCCCAGAAAATACAGAACCAAATGGGCATGCTGGACACATTTCCAGACCACGAATGAATTTTCCCAACTAAACAATCCAACTACTTAAATTTTAGAGTCAAAAGCTCCCTGGAGCTCAAAGCTCAGAACAGAAACTCACCGCCTTCATAATCTAAAACTGAAACTCTGGAATCCTATTTTTCCCTTTTCTCTCCTCTACCTCTCCTTCACTTTCCCCCATGCCACCTAGGTCCCCCATTTTCTACTGATTACCCTCTACCTCTCCTTCACTTCCCCCATGCCACCTAGGTCCCCCATTTTCTGCTGATTACCCCCCCTTCCAGTCACAAAGAGAGTGACGCCTTCATGCTGAGCACTGGATGCAAAGACGACCCTAATTTCGAGGGTGATACATGCCAAAGGATGGGAGGTACCAGCATTCTTCTCCCTCCTTTAGTGGAGGTGCAGGCTCAGCATAGTCCCTGTCGAAGATGTTCTGCATGAAGTTAACAAATTGTTTTTCCATATTGGGTTTCCTGTTCAAAGTGTCCATGCGTTGATCTTGCTCATCCAACCTGGAAAAAATATTACCAACAAATGGATTGACTGTATCTTCTGAATTCATGGCCTTGGCCCACTTTTAGAAACCGTGAACCAGACTGAGACAGAAGTACAGTAAAATCACACTTGTTTATTAATAAAAAGGTAAATAGAGTTAGCGTAGTCAAAGCATAGCCAGAGTCCAGTAACTTGATTGGGTATTCAGCCAAGCCAGAGTTCTTTAACCAGATCAGGTAATCAGCCAAGCCACAGTTCAGTAACCAGATCGGGTAATCAGCCAGGCCAGAAGTCAGGGATCCAAGTAGAGGAACAACAAGCAGGATAAGGAGCCAGAAGGGATGTCAGCAAAGCCAGTCTTTAAACAGGAATGCAGGAGATGGTTTCTTGTGATGTGACTAAGGCGAAGGCAGGAATGAAGTGAGCTGGAGATCTTTAAGTAGGCGGGACTGACAAGCAGATCCACAACATCTGGTTAACTGTGGAGAGAGATGAGAACTGGCAATTAGCCAACACCTGAGCGGCCAGCTCAGATAAGGAAGGGCCACTGGGTTAATCCCTCAAAGGATAAGGAAAGGCCCAATAAACAGAGGTGCGAACTTCAGTGAGGGAACACGAAGTCGGAGGTTGCGAGATGACAGCCAGACCCTAAACCCAACCTGGTAGGAAGGCGCAGGCAGGCATCTGCGGTCAGCATGGAGTCTGTACCTATCATTAGCATGATGCAAAGCCTCCTGGACTTGTGCCTAAGTGGAACGAAGACCACAGAGATGTTCCTCTAGCGCAGGAATACTCTGTTGAACAAACGAGTCAGGCAACATGGAAGGTTGGAAACCATAAATCACCATAAACAGAGACAATCGGGAAGCAGAATTCAAGGCACTGTTGTGAGCAAACTCTGCCCAATAGGTCTGACCAGTTGTTGTGATGGTCAGAAATATAGCAACATAGGAATTGCTCCAAGGACTGATTGGCTCGTTCTGCAGCCCCATTAGACTGCGGGTGATACGCAGAGGAGAAAGCAAGCTGAATTCTCAGCTGTGCACAAAAGGCTCGCCAGAACTGGGACACAAACTGACTACCCCTGTCTGAGACAATCACCTTGGGTAGCCCATGTAAGCGAAAGATCTCCTGAGCAAAAATGGAAGCCAGTTCCTTAGAAGTGGGCAACTTCTTAAGTGGAATACAATGACACATCTTTGAGAACCGGTCAACCACCATAAGGATAACTGTGTTGCCTTGGGAGTTGGGCAACTCCACAATGAAATCCATAGACAGGTGGGTCCAGGACCTCTCTCCATTGGGTATGGGTTGTAGGAGGCCCACTGGAAGGTGTCATGGAGTTGTACTCTGAGCACACATGGAACAGGCAGCTACGAAGGCAGTTACATTAGCACATAGACTAGGCCACCAGAATTGTTGGGAAATGGCCCAAATAAATTGATTCTTACCAGGGTAGCCAGCTGCCATGGGAGAATGGTAAGTCTGGAGCACAGCAGTACAGAGACACTCTGGGACAAAGCAGCGGTCACAAAGTTTCTCAGGAGGAGCTCGACCTGAGCATCAAGAATTTTGTCACCCAAAGGAGAAGTAAGACTGGTGCGAACCGTAGCCAGAATACGATCAGGGGGAATCATAGGAACCGGAATCCAACTTGGAAGTGGAGGAAAATTTTCGTGACAAGACGTCGGCCCTTAATTCTTACAAGTACCGGGTAAGAATGAGACAATGTAATTGAAACTTGACAAGAAAAGAGCCCATCACGCCCTTCTGGGAGAGAGGCATTTAGCCTCAGACAAGAATGTGAGATCCTTATGGTCAGTAAGAATGAGAACCGGCACAGTGGTACCTTCGAGGAGATGTCTCCATTCGTTCAGGGCTAAAATGATTACCAACAGCTCTCTGTCACCAATCTCGTAATTGCACTCAGCAGGTGACAATTTCTTGGAAAAGTAGCCACAAGGATGCATAGCACTCTCAGAGGTAGGACGTTGAGACAGAAGGGCACCAACACCAGTCTCAGAAGCATCAACCTCAAGGATAAAAGGTAACGTAGGATAAGGATGTGCCAACACAGGAGCAGAAACAAAGGCAGCCTTGAGACTTTCAAAGGCCTTAATGAAAGTCTCCAACTCTGTGGGTTACCGTTCTTTCTGGTCATATCAGTCAGGGGCTTGACCAGAGACGAGAAGTTACGAATAAACATCCGATAATAGTTGGCAAAACCCAGGAAATGCTGCAGAGGACGTAACCCCACAGGTCAAGGCCACTGTAGAACTACCGAAAGTTTCTCTGGGTCCATCGAAAAACCAGCAGTGGAAATGACATAGCCCAGGAATTTAACCTGAAGAAAAGAGAAAGGTCTGGTGTCCCCAGTAACACACTTCTATCCCTGTAACATATAATAAAATGAAGGATTCGCCCTGGGACTTTAAATGAAGTGGGTACCGTTTCCGCCAGTAAACATAACAGTAGTAAATACAGTATATGGTTTATTCAAGTTAAATTGTTTACATGCATAGATAACACCAACAGTTGCCAATCAAAAAAGATATATAAACAAGAAATATTGATACATGGATGTAATAGCAGTCATAGCACTCTCTAGGGGTGGATGTGTGTAACAATGTACCTAGGATAAAAAAAGTATATATTTGGAAAATGGTGCAGTATTAGTTATAAAGGCACAGGGTAGGAGGGGTTATGGGTCCCCATACTCACCACTGAGCTTGACCATGGCTAGAGGTGTGCGACTCCAAGATAGCAGCAGCAGGTGTCTCACCAGGGAGCTGAGGGGGCGAAGTCAGATGGGACCCCACCAGGGGCCAAACAGAGAGCAGGCATGGCATGGGTGTAGTGATGTAACCCTAGAGACCTTGTTAGTCTATAAAGAGTTTAGGCTGTAAACATAAGTATGTTTGTCAGGCATCTAAAGTAGAATCATTGAGTATTAGCATAAAGATATGTATGCATGAATGAAAGGCCTGGACCCAAAGATCGTAGGGAACATGCAGATGGTTAGAAACATAGGATAACAGAGGGATACTAACAGGTGAAAAGATAGAAAAGAAAAAAAGAAGAGAAAGAGATGGACTGTGATTGTGTAATAGTAGGGTAGTGATGTATCCCTAGAAACCTTGTTAGTCCATAAAGAGTATAGGCTATACACATGAGTAAGTTTGTCAGGCACTTGAAGTAGTAAAGTAAAATGAGTATTGGCATACAGATATGTATATATAAGTAAAAGGACTGGGCCAAGGATGGCAGGGACATGGAGATGGTGGAATACATAGGATAGCAGAGGGATACTAACAGGTGACAAGATGAAAAAGATAGAGAAGAAAGAGAGGTGGACTGTGATAGTGTAGTGGGATGTGTGATATCAAAAAATAAAAATGAATAAAAATAAGTGCTCAAAAAATAATTTAACCTGTTCCCGATGGAACTCACATTTCTCCAGTTTACAATAGAGATTGTTCTCTCTTAATTTCTGAAGCACATGACAGACATCTGTTTGGTGGCTCTCCAGGGACTTGGAAAATATGAGGATATCATCAAGAAAAACCACCACACATAACTGCAACAAATCTCAGAGGACATTGTTAATAAATTCCTGGAAAACTGCCGGGGCATTACAAAGGCCAAAAGACATTACGAGGTATTCATAATGGCCTGTTCTGGTATTAAATGCAGTTTTCCACTTGTCGCCCTCCTTAATCGTCACGAGATTGTAAGCCCCTCTCAGATCAAGCTTAGTGAAAACCATTGCTCCCTCGAGGCGGTCAAGGTAGCAGCAATGAACAGGCCTGCAGCCCCAGAGTCCATTAGAGCCTGTATCTCGATAGACATCTTGGCTCAAGAAAGGGTGACCGAAACCAGGGGCTTATCCTTCTGGATAACTGGGAACAACATAACACCACCTAAGGTCTGTCCATGACAGGACCTCGAGGTTTGGGTGTTCCTAGGACGGGTAGGACAAGACTTCAAAAAGTGACCTGCCTGGCCACAATAAAGGCACAATCTCTCCCTCCTCCTATAGGCTCTCTCATCCGCAGAGAGACGCGTGAAGCCCAAGTGCATGGGTTCATCTTCACTGACCAACTCGGTACTAGGAGGCATGGGAGGTGAGGGAGGCACAGATGGGACTACAAAGCTTGGAGGCAAATGTACAGGAGGCTTCCACAAGCGCTCCTTAAAAGAGAGTCTTTCTCTCAGTCTGGAGTCAATGAGGATGGCAAACGAGATCAAGCTCTCCAGCTCAGTGGGTATATCTTAGGCTGCTATCTTATCCTTGACAGAATCCAAGAGACCATGAGAAAAAGAAGCCACGAGGGCCTCATTGTTCCAAGCAACCTCTGCTGGCAGAGTACAGAGCTCAATGACATAGTCGGCAACAGTTCTTGTACTCTGTTTGATGGACATGAGGCACTTGGCAGCAGAAGCGGAGCGTGCAGGAATGTCAAATACCCCTTTAAAGGAGACCACAAACTCAGGGTAGCTCAAGACAACAGGTTTTTGTGACTCCCATAGAGGGTTAGCCCAGGCCAAGGCTCTCTCAGAAAGCAAAGATATCACAAACCCTACTTTGCTTCTATTCATGGGAAACGCTTGGGGCAGCATCTCAAAGTATATCTCAACTTGGTTGAGAAACCCTCTGCATTTTTATTTTTTTTTAATTCTTTATTTATATAAATTTTCCAATACAAAAAGAAAAAGAGGGTATAACTCTCATCCAACAGAGAGTCTATAACAACATCTTACCAATAACATTCCTTTACAAACCCTCTTGCACTCCCCCCCCCTCGCCCCCCGTCCCCTCCCCCCCCTGCAGGTTGGGGTACTGCTTCATGCCTAGGGTATCCATAATTCCCTTCCAGTCAGTCGCTCCTTGTTACCTCTTCTAGGTAACTCCATGACCTTTTGTACAGCCTGTCCATTTATCCACTCGGTCCTCCCCCTCTTCCATACATGTTCCCTCTCCAACTACACACTCCATGTTATATATTTCATTTATACAGAAGAGCCAGTCTCGGATATTTGGACTGTTTGGGTCTAACCAGTTCTTCGCGATCTGCCTCTTGGCTGAGTCCAGAGGTATAGGAACTATAGAATTTTGATATTGCTTTATGGGCTCTTCTGTACCATGAAACAGACAGACCCATGGATCTTCTACCACTTTTTTGCCCGTAATGCCCTTAGTCAATTTTATTATCTTTTCCCAGAAGGTTTTGATGGCAGCACACTCCCACCAAACATGCGCCATCGTCCCCACAGCTCCGCACCTCCTCCAGCATTTGTCCGATCTTGCCGGGTCAAACTTGTTCATTTTGTCTGGGGTGGCATACCACCTTACTAGACATTTAAAATTAATCTCGGTCCTCTTACTGTCTACTGTTGATTTGTGTAACATCTTCAAAATTTTACCTAATGTGGTTTTACTGCACCGTGACCCTAATTCCTTTTCCCATGCCTTAATGTACTGGGGCACCTCCCGCTCCTCCCTCTCGCTCAGAACCTTGTAAATTTGTGAGACCAGGCACCTCCGCTGCTCCCCCTCACAGAGCCACTCGAGTGGCCTATACTCATCGTCCCCTCTGAGTGGTTTCGGCAATTTTCCAATAAAGAGAGATAGCTGGAGGTACCTCCATGGATCAATAGCAAGGTTGTCAGTCTTATCTTTTAATTCAAAATACATGCATATTTTCCCTTCTCTAATTACATCTTTTATTTGTAAACTGTCCCTTTTAATCCAATTCCCTCCCACCTCCCTCCTCCCTGGTTCAAAAAAATTATTATCTTTAAGATATATCAAAGGTGAGTTGTACAACCACTTGTTGTGCATGTGTACCTGGTCCCATAACTTCAGTGCATTTTGTGTTAGTGCAGAAATCTCTGTGTTAAATACTCTACTTAGGTGGGTTCCAAATTTTGTGACTTAGGTCCTTACCACTCAGACTGTGTTCTAAATTTACCCATCTCCTATCTAATACCCCCTTTGACCATTCTATAACTCGTGTTAGTACCACCGCTTTATAATATTTATTAAAATCTGGCAACGCCAGTCCTTCTTTTTCTTTCCTCCTACACAGGAACGATCCGGCAATTCGGGATTTTTTGCCACCCCAGACAAACCTCGATATTAGGCCCCTTAAGGCCCTGAAATACAGCTGGGGGAGGGGGATCGGAAGCATCTGGAAGTTGTACAATATTTTAGGCATAATAGTCATTTTCACCGCATTAATGCGTCCGATCCAGGAAAGGGGGCGGGAGGCCATACCTCTTACCTCTCGTCTAATTTCATCTAACAGAGGGATATAGTTGTTCAAATACAATTCCTTCAGGTTGTCCGACAACTTGACACCCAAATAGCTTATAGCTTTCCTCCAAGGAAAAAGGAACGATCCCGTAAGATCCTTTTCCTCTTGCGTTCCCACACTCACATTGAGCACCTTGGACTTCCCGAGGTTGATTTTGAAATTTGAGATTTCTCCAAATCTTTTTAGAAACCTAAGGATATTCGAGATCGTTATCCTAGGGTTAGAGATGAAGAACATCACATCATCGACAAAGGCCGCTAATTTATGTTCCTCTACTCTTATCCTCACCCCACTACAGTCTGGATTATTACGTATGGTAGAAAGTAAAGGCTCAAATGTTAACACAAATAGTAGGGGGGACAATGGGCAACCTTGCCTTGTACCATTATCCATCTGGAAAGGCTCAGAGGTCACTCCATTGGACTTTACAAATGCTGTTGGCTTGGTATATAATATTTTCACCCAGGAGATATCTCGGGCCTATTCCCATTGTTTCTAGTGTTTTAATCATCCACCCCCAGTCTACCCTCTCAAACGCTTTTTCTGCGTCCAATGACAGGAATAGAACTGGGGGCCCCCCTCGTTTAATGGACTCTGCCAGGAGTACTGAGCGCACTCTGTTGTCTCTACTCTGCCTTCCCGGCACAAACCCTACCTGATCTGGATGGACCAGGGTGGTTATTCTATCTCTTAATCTTCCTGCCAGGACTTTGGCATTTAGCTTTACGTCGGAATTTAATAATGAGATGGGTCTGTAACTAGAGTACTGATCCCTATTTTTGCGTTCTTTATGAATCAGTGTTATGGCCGCTACCAAGGCCTCACCCCCCATTGTGCAGTCAGGGCCTAGTTCATTCCAATAGTGGGTCAGTTTGGGTACCAGAATCTGTTTAAATTTTTCGAGGTATAATGAGGTAAAGCCGTCGGGACCCAGACTTTTTCCCTTGGGGGTACTCTTTAAAGCAGCGAGAATTTCCGCCTCCTCTATGGGTCTGTCCAGGAGATCTCTCTCCTCTTCAGAGATCTTCACTACCTCTGCTTCCTTTAGGAATTCTACCATCTTCCCTTCCTTTATGCTTTCTCCTTCTCCCTTCTGTCTGATAGACTATAAAGGTAGATCTTTAAAATACTTTCTAAATTTTTCCACTATACCTATGCTTGTACAAACTGCTTCTCCTTTTTTATTTTGTATTTTAAGGATGTAGTTCCTCTCCCTTTTCTTCCTCAGAATCCTTGCCAGATGTTTACTAGATTTTTTTCCCCACATATATCTGTCTTTTGATAATTTATCTGGGGCCCTTTTTGAATCTTGCTCCATAATGTCCCTCAGCTCTTCCCTTTTTTCAACTAACTGTCGATAGCTGTCATGGCCTTGGACCTTTGATTTTTTTGTGATCTTGTTCTAATATCTGGATCTCCTCCTCTCTTCTTTTTCTTTTCACCCCTGCCCCTATGGAAATCAATACCCCTCTTATGTACGCTTTATGCGTCTCCCATAAGATTGCCGGTGAAATTCCTTCTATATCATTAACTCTAAAAAAAAATTCTATTTCTTCTTTAATCTTATCTATCACTTTGGGATCTCGGAGTAAGTTCTCATTCAACTTCCATGAATACAACTGTCTATGAGGTTCTCCAAACCTGATCCTTAATGTAACTGGCGCGTGATCTGATACGGAAGTGACCTCTATTCTGGACTCCTCGACCAGGTCTAACAAACTATGATCCAGCGTTATATAGTCCAATCTCGAGTATGTCCCGTGCACAGGGGAGAAAAAGGTATAATCTAAAGTTCTTAAATGTTGCATCCTCCACACATCTATTAGATGGCATTCCTGAAGCCGTCTTCTAATCTTACTCAGCTGCGCCTTACTTGTCCCCTGTGCACGGGATGTACTATCCTGATCAGGGTCCAGGCAGAAGTTAAAATCCCCCGCCAGTACCACCTCACCCTCCCTAAATTCTAACAGTTTAGAGAGTACCCCTTTTAAAAATGCTATTGGGTTTTTATTAGGGCAGTATACATTTACAAATGTAAGCTTTTTCTTCTCCAGGGTACCTTTAAGAAATAAAAATTGACCCTCTGGATCCGTCAATCTCCCCGTCTCTGTGAACTTCACGGAACCAGAAATCCCTATTGCCACGCCCTTAGATCTCCTTATTGGAGTATCGCTATAGAGCCAAGTGGGAAATCGAGGAGAATATAGTCTTACATTTGATTCCTGGGTCAAGTGTGTTTCCTGGAGGAAAACTACATCCACTCTGTAGTGTTGGAGCTCCTTGAGAATCTTATGTCTTTTTCCTGGGGAGTTCAGGCCCTTAACGTTATAGGACATCAATTTTAGATCAGGCATAGCTATAATTCCTCCCTCTTACTCTCCTAGTCTCTGGGTACTCCCCTTCTGCAGGTAGCCACCCCCCTCCCTTCCCCCCTCCCCCCCTCGACCCCCCCACCCCCCCCGGCCCTCCCTGCCATCAGCCCACGTATAAGAATCCAACTAGATCGCATATCGCGGGACTCTTTTCCAGGGGTGACGCTCCTCAGGTGGCCACCGGTGCCCTCCACCCTGTCACCCTAGATGACAGGGAAGTGGGCTCGTGAGACCAAGGTGCACAGTCCCATCGTATCAGACATCTCTTCTAAAACCCCCCAAACCCGGAGCCTTTTTTGTGTAGTTGTTAACGCCACTTCCCCTATCCCCTCCCCCCATCCCCCCCCACAGGACCTTAATTTAATAATTTGAGTCTCAGTCTTCAAGGCTTAAGTCTCCACGCTCCTCCCCCACTTGAGCGCAGATTTGGTGAAGTTGAGCGGAGGAGGAGGAAGGAGGAAGAGAAAGGAAAAAAAAAAAAGAGTCCTCCAGGGGAAAGTCCTCTCTCCTTCACTTGTTATTGCCCGGTCTTCTTATATCTTCTCTATATGCCTGGTACAGGTACTTCTGGTGGGGGGATCCCCAGGTTTTCACAAAAGTCCCGAATCTCCTCCGGAAACCTCATTTTGTGTGTTCTGCCCTCCTTTGTTACCAGAAGGGATGTTGGGAACCCCCAGCTATATTTTAAATTGTTCATTTTAAGTTGGTCCAACAGGGGTTTTAATTGCCTTCTTCTTGCCAATGTTCCCGCAGATAAATCAGAAAAAATTTTTAACTCTTTATTATCGAAGCTTAAAGGGGGGGACCCCCTGAGGTTGATCCATATCTTCTCCTTATCTTCATATGAGTGGAATTTAACTATTACATCCCTTGGAATATCTTGTCTTATATTTGGGGGTTTTCTGATCCTATGGACCCTTTCGATCTGCAGAGCCTCATCTTCTCTTCTTCCCAGGATTGGGTTAAAAATTTTCTGCAACTTATTCCTTAAAGCGGGGGTCCACCTATCTATCGTTTTTTTTTTTTTTTAGTTCATTCAAAACTTTTCTTCTCAGCATTACATACTCACATATTGTGTGTAATATGTCCGCCTGTGTCAGATTTTGTCGGAAAGAATAACTTATATTATTCTTTGCAGGCGGTTTCCATCTACATTGTGGGCATTTGAAGCCCACAAGCATTTATTTCCTGGATGTGGTGAATGCTGTGCTCCCAGCATTCACCACTCGTTCCCGCACATGCTCAGTGGCATCCTGGGAAGCCTGAGACTAGCTCCCAGGAGTCTGGGAGAGGCTAGAAACACGCCTACTCCCATGGGAGGAGAACCAGGAAGTGCAAAGAAGAATAGAAAAATGAAAGGTAATTACGGAGATTTAAATTTTTTTAAACGGCATGTCAGCATCTAGGCAAGGAAGAGAAAACATACAGATATTGTTCAAAATTTGGGTGGAACCCCGCTTTAAGTCCTCGTTGTGTTGTTCAGGGAGGTCTCTTATTCGCAGGTTCTGCCTGCGACTTTGATTTTCTTGTTCTTCTAGTTTGAAGATCAATAAGCGATTATCATTTTGCATTTTCTTCATTTGCTCTTTTAAATCATGTATCTCTTTCGCCTGGGCATCTGCGGCTCCTTCTATTTCTTCCACTCTGCGCAAAAGATGGCTCATGTCCGAACGAACGTTTAATATTTCTGACTTAATGACATTTTCCAACTTAGTGAACATTTCTGTCATCTCTGTTTTGTTTATAAAGAATGATGCGTCTCTCGGATCCTCTAAGTCGCACAAGGCTCCTGCGCCTGCTTGCTCCATATCTTCTCTAGGCTTCTCCCCCTGTCCCCCTTTTTGTTTCAACTGAGTTTTTTTATCTTTCGTTCTCACTTGTTTCTTGTCTGCTGCAGGGCTTTTGGCACTAACTTCCTTGAGGTACTTCTGTACTGTACTTGAATTGAGACTCTCTCTGGGGGTCTTAGGTTCCACTGTTTTCTGGCTGCATCCTCTCATACTTCACTGACTTGCTTTTTAAAGGTGGTAATTACCTAAATAGCAGTCTTGTACCCCCTTCCACCCTGTCTTCAGCCCCTACTGCTCCGCATGCAACTCGTTGCTGAAAGTACTCAGGTATAATTAGTTTCCGTCTGTTTTCTGGCTGCATCCTCTCATACTTCACTGACTTGCTTTTTAAAGGTGGTAATTACCTAAATAGCAGTCTCGTACCCCCTTCCACCCTGTCTTCAGCCCCTACTGCTCCGCATGCAACTCGTTGCTGAAAGTACTCAGGTATAATTAGTTTCCGTCTGTCCGGGGGTTAAACGCCATACACCAGCTCTCAACAGTTCCAAACCCCTTTCTGCGGGTTCCCCACCTCCTTCCCGTTGTCACTTTTTTGTCACCACACAATGAGTCCCGGAGTCAGAAGCTAAATGGGTACACTCTTACAATGCCCTTTCCTCTTCTTTTCTTCCCCTTGTCTCTTCCCCCTTCCTGCCTCATCCTTTAATTATCCTCCAACCTCTCCAGACCTTATCCTTTGACATATAGCAGTTCATATAATTATATAGTCATACCTGGGGAGGTGGTCTTCTTCTGTGGTATGCACTCACCATTTCTGCTATGATGTTTCCACCTGTTGTGTTGACTGCTCGATCCCAGGTGAGGGGAGGGATAGGGGGGTTGCTGCTGTTAACTTGTCTGTGCTGTCTGCGACTCTTGTTTCACCGATACAAGAGCTCTGTTGGGGAGCGCTGATACTTGGTGGGTCTTGTACAGTTCTCTATTCACTCTTAAGCGTTCAACAGCTGCTCTCCCCACTCTGTGCTCCGCAGGAGGGTCCGTCTCTCCCTCCGTTGCCAGGGTGACAGAGCAGCTTTCGGCGTTCCCGGATCTTTCAGGGCGCGAGGCGGCAGCAAACTCTCACCTCGCCGCTCGCTTCGTTCGCGCCGGTCCACTCCGTCCTGTGCGCCTCCACTCTGGTGCCACCTTTAGGCCCCTCCCCCCATCAGATGTCTCACGTCTGCATCCCACTGCCAGAAACCCTCTGCATTGAACTGGATCGCCCCCAAATCGTTGGAGAAGCGGGGCGGAACCAGACATACCTTTTATAGAGTTAATACCCAAGGCAGGTGCCTGCACAGAGACTGGCGCAGCAGCAGGGACGGCCTGTAACTCAGGTTGTACCAGAGCAGCCACAGTGGGGGATTCCAGGTGAGCCATGCGACTCAGGAGCATTTGTAATGCCATGGCAAACTGATCCATGTGGTGATCTTGCTCATCCAATCTGGAGAAAATATTACCAACTAGTGGATTGACTGTATCTTCTGAATTCATGGCCTTCGCCTACTGTCAGAAACCATGAACCAGACTGAGACAGAAGTACAGTAAAATCACACTTGTTTATTAATAAAAATAAAAAGGTAAATAGAGTAATCGTAGTCAAAGCATAGCCAGAGTCCAGTAACCAGATCAGGTAGTCAGCCAAGCCAGAGTTCAGTAATCAGATCGGGTAATTAGCCAAGCCAGAGTTCAGTAACCAGATTGGGTAAACAGCCAGGCCAGAGGTCAGGGATTCAAGTAGAGGAACAGCAAGCAGGATAAGGAGTCAGAAGGGATGTCAGCAAAGCCAGTCTTTAAACAGGAACGCAGGAGATGGTTTCTTGTGATGTGACCAAGGCGAAGGCAGGAATGAAGTGAGCTGGAGATCTTTAAGTAGGCGGGACTAATGAGCAGATCCACAACAGCTGGTGAACTGTGGAGAGAGATGAAAGCTGGTAATTAGCCGACAGCTGAGCGGCCAGCTCAGAGAAGGTAAGGCTGAGCCAGCCCTGACAGTTGTAGATTGTTTGGAAGTCTTTCTCTTGGACAGCAAAATGGTAAAGGTACTACCCATCTGTTGTAATCACCCTGAAAGAACTCGTGGTCCATGACCTTGAGAAATTCTCTATCTTCCACTGAGTAGTGCATCATCTTCACTAGTTGAATCGAACACTGAAGAACCAAGGTTGTCATCACAAGATGGGAAGAAGTTTGTGTTAGCTTGGTTGTGTTGCCACTTGTAGTCGCTTACCTTCTTTTTCACCCAGTAGTGGTGTGGACATGGCTCAAAGTAGGTATTGCGACCATTTGGTAGTACATTTGTCTTGCATGAAGAAATATCGGTAGGCAGGCTCATCTTACTTATCCAAACGTTGCCGATAATGACCCAGCCAAGGTCAAGGAGTTGGGCAAATGGAGCATCTGGAGGTCCATCTATTTGCTTGTGTACTTTATGGACTCCTAGAATGTCTCTTCCCAGCTAAAGCAGGATCTTGTTGGTTGTATTTCGTTAGATATAGCCATTAAGTGGGTGTAGTGAAGAGCAGCTGATGGTGTAGGGATCTCTTCCTTGTTGGCCGGTATTTGGTTGCACTCTACAAGTGTTGGCAAGGATAATGCAGGCCATACACGATGCGAATTTCGAACGAAAATCCAAATCGAAAGTAAAATCGGCTGTTTTTCGTATCGTTAGTGTGGTATGTGCGACATGCGATTTTCATACAACAGCCCAAATTGACAGATCCAACATGTTGGGTTTTTTATTGAAAATCGTCCAAATTTCATATCGTTAATGGCAGAATTGGATGATTTTACCTAAGAAACAGAACTGCGCATGATCCCCTAAAAGTTCAAACCGGAAGGAAAACATACAGAAACCCACGAACAAATTTTCGACTACAACTCGAAATTATATTAATACAGGAAAAACTATAGGCCACAGTAAAGTCTGATGAGGTGCCAACAAGTCACCAAGAAAAGTGACATAAACACAAATGCCTGTGCTGGTCCTTTCACACCTTCTATGTCATGGCAGGAAAAAATATAAAGAAAGCAGGCTATAACCTATTGCAGCAAATTGGACCTGATGTTCTTAGCTGATTCAGATGATCCCAGAGAGTCCCACTGTACTCTTCAAGCAAGTGGGGCATCAGACTCCAGTGCATTATCTGAAACAGAGGATATGTCCCAAACACAGACACAGGTAAAATTATGTTGTATCATATGTTATATTCTTTTTTTAAACAACTGCCAATAGAGTAGTGAATAATTTGTACACTACTATACCTTCTTGCATGAATATTTTTAAACTGAAAGTCTAACCAAAACCACAATATTAAAATCAGCATGTCATCTATATCCAGTAAAGCATTCTTGTTGCACTCATTGTGAAACAAAGGTTAATCCACTGCATTGTTTACAATGACCATTTAATCTTGTTTTCTCTGTTCCCTTCTTCCACTTTCCTCAATCCATCTCCTGATAGAACAGAGGCTAGGGGACAAGGTGCACATGCTCTGTTTGATGTGTATTGCTATAGATTTTTTTTTTGTTTGGGGGAGGGGGGGGGATATTGAGTGCATGTGATCAGTACAGGGCTAATTAGCACTGTGCAGACCGAGGGTCAGTGGTCCTGTAGCTTCATAGGACAGTCAAAGTAGAATGAAAACTCCTCCTCCAAGCTTTAACCTGACATTAATAGAAGTAACAAGACTGCTACACACTGCTGATGGAAAAAAGTATTTAACAGTATATATTTACTATAAATGTTTTATTGCAATGTATTTTGAATGCAGAGTCATGGGTTACCAAATTAATATGTTTTACACATTACCAGCAATTATTAGACAATAAACCATATTATATATAGTTATATAAAATCCTGCCATGCAACTGCCCCCCTGCCTACAAAATAATCAGTATAATTTTGTCGATTCAGACGTGCATTGGCAGTTGGTAGTCTAGGCCTTGCAGGAGCTAAATTTTGCAAACCAGTACTGTCATTTCGCCAGTCACCTGGCACAATTGTCCCACTGGTAATGTCTTCCATATCAACTGCAGATGATGGCATGTATGACACTGTTGTGCGTCGTAAAAAATTGTGTAGCATACAGCAGCACTCCACAATAATGTCCACTTTTTCCACTGCTACATTCATAGCGGTGTGGAAGATTCGGAATCTGCTGGCCATAATGCCAAATGCATTTTCAACCACCCGTCTTGCCCTAGACAGGCGATAATTGAATATCTTCTGTTGAGCTGTTAAGTTACGTAAGGGATAAGGTTTCAAAAGATGTTCATGCAAACCAAACGCGTCATTCCCGATAAAGACAAAATTTAGTCCTTCCACAGTCTCACTTGAAGGTGGAAGATGCAAAACACCTCCTTTCAGTCTGTTCAGGAATTGACTCCGCTGTATTACTCCTCCATCTGAGTTTCTTCCATTTTTCCCTATGTCCAGGTATATGAATTCGTATTTTGCATTGACGATCGCCATTAATATTATGCTAAAGAACCCTTTGTAATTGTAAAAGTAGGATCCTGAATTGGCTGGTGGGGTGATCCTTACATGTTTCCCATCAATTGCACCCCCACAATTAGGGAAATTCCACATATCCTGGAATTCTTTAGCAAGGTCTTTCCATTCCTGGGAATTTGTGGGAAACTGTTGGTAAAAAAGACATAAGAATATTTAGCATTGATAGTAATTGATGATTAATTACTGTTTTAATTATTTTCTATAGGATACTCCAAGCCCAGTACCACAGCAGCCAGGGCCATCAGGTCTGAGGACTCAGAGAGGAAAGAAAAGGAGTAATTTAGATTATGATACTTCCACTTTACTGAAGGATGCATCATCTCTTATGCAACAGAAGGATGATGAATGTGATGCTTTGGGTTACCTTGTTTCACACAAGCTAGGCAGGATGTCCATGCAACAGCGAGACTTGTTTGAACCTCTGCTACATAAAATGATTGGTATTGGACTTAAGGGACATCTTACAGCAAACACTGATCTTATAGGGTATCAGGCATGTACATCTCACCCATAGGGATGAGCCGAACACCCCCCGGTTCGGTTCGCACCAGAACCTGCGAACGGACCGAAAATTCGCACGAACGTTAGAACCTCATTGACGTCTATGGGACTCAAACGTTCGAAATCAAAAGTGCTCATTTTAAAGGCTAATTTGCATGGTATTGTCCTAAAAAGGGTTTGGGGACCCGGGTCCTACCCCAGGGGACTTGTATCGATGCAAAAAAAACTTTTAAAAACGGCAATTTTTTCGAGAGCAGTGATTTTAATGATGCTTAAAGTAAAAAAAAAAAAAAGTGAAATATTCCTTTAAATATCGTACCTGGGGTGTGTCTATAGTATGCCTGTAAAGTGGCGCATGTTTCCCGTGTTTAGAACAGTCCCTGCACAAAATGTCATTTTTAAAGGAAAAAATCTCATTTAAAACTGCTTGCGGGTTTAATGTAATGTTGGGTCCTGGCAATATGGATGAAAATCAGTGAGACAAACGGCATGGATATCCCCCAGACCATTACCAGGCCCTTTGGGTCTTGTATGGATATTAAGGGGAACCCCGCACCCAAATTAAATTAAGGAAAGGTGTGGGGCCACCAGGCCCTATATACTCTGAACAGCAGTATACAGGCGGTGCAAACAAGACAGGGACTGTAGGTTTGTTGGTAAGTAGAATCTGTTTGTAATTTTTAACGGGTACATTTTTAACGTGTTTAGCTCCAGCCAAAAAATCTTTTTTAAGCTTTTTGGAAAACATAGGGAAGGGTTATCACCCCTGTGACATTTGTTTTGCTGTCTTTCCTCCTCTTCAGAAGATTTCACCTCACTTTTTGTCCCAATGACAAATGTTTTTTGAAAATTTGGGGTTTTTTGTGGAACAAGGATTGGAAAGCATCAGTGGAAAGGAGAAATGTTTTTCCCATATTAACTCTTACAGGAGAGAATTTCCCTTCCTAGGGGTAGATTTCATCTCACTTCCTGTTGTCTCCTTCCGTTTGCAAGTAGGAGTCGTTTGTAAGTTAGATGTTTGAAAGTAGGGGCCTGCCCTATATACTAAGCAGAAATTTGGGCCTTAGGTGTTGTTGTGGCCACAAGACTGTAAGCCCTCACAGGGCCCTGCTGTAAAATATTAGATCAAGAATTGTAATTACATGCCCCTGTTGAACAAGGGCAGAAAAATTGGGCCTTTGGTGGTGGTGGTGCCACAACACTGTAAGTCCTCACTCGCTCTTGGTGGGTGCAGAAATGGGCCCTGCTGTGAAATATTAGATCGAGAATTGTAATTACATGCCCCTGTTGAACAGGGGCTGAAAAATTAGGCCTTAGGCACTGGTGCTGGTGCCACAACACTGCAACCCCTCACAGATACTCTAGTTGGAACGCAGAAATGAGCCCTGCTGCAAAGTATTGCATCAAAAATTGTAATTACAGGCCCCTGTTAAACAGGGGCTGAAAAATTGGGCCATAGGCACTGGTGCCACAACACTGCAAGCTCTCACAGATATTCTAGTTGGAACGCAGAAATGAGCCCTCCTGCAAAGTATTGCATCAAAAATTGTAATTACATTCCCCTTGTTAAACAGGGGCTGAAAAATTGGGCCTTAGGCACTGGTGCTGGTGCCACAACACTGCAACCTCTCACAGATACTCTAATTGGAACGCAGAAATGAGCCCTGCTGCAAAGTATTGCATCAAAAATTGTAATTACATGCCCCTGTTAAACAGGGGCTGAAAAATTGGGCGTTAGGCACTGGTGCTGGTGCCACAACACTGCAACCCCTCACAGATACTCTAGCTGTAACGCAGAAACGAGCCCTGCTGCAAAGTATTGCATCAAAAATTGTAATTACACGCCCCTGTTGAACAGGGGCTGAAAAATTAGGCCTTAGGCACTGGTGCTGGTGCCACAACACTGCAACCCCTCACAGATACTCTAGTTGGAACGCAGAAATGAGCCCTGCTGCAAAGTATTGCATCAAAAATTGTAATTACAGGCCCCTGTTAAACAGGGGCTGAAAAATTGGGCCATAGGCACTGGTGCCACAACACTGCAAGCTCTCACAGATACTCTAGTTGGAACGCAGAAATGAGCCCTCCTGCAAAGTATTGCATCAAAAATTGTAATTACATTCCCCTTGTTAAACAGGGGCTGAAAAATTGGGCCTTAGGCACTGGTGCTGGTGCCACAACACTGCAACCTCTCACAGATACTCTAATTGGAACGCAGAAATGAGCCCTGCTGCAAAGTATTGCATCAAAAATTGTAATTACATGCCCCTGTTAAACAGGGGCTGAAAAATTGGGCGTTAGGCACTGGTGCTGGTGCCACAACACTGCAACCCCTCACAGATACTCTAGCTGTAACGCAGAAACGAGCCCTGCTGCAAAGTATTGCATCAAAAATTGTAATTACAGGCCCCTGTTAAACAGGGGCTGAAAAATTGGGCCTTAGGCACTGGTGGTGGCGCCCAGAACCAAAAATGTTCTTACAAGCTATCAACGTGATGATTGAGGAGGAAGAGGATAATTACTCACGGATAGTCACTCAGCATCAGCATAGGCAGTCTTTGAAGGGATCTGAGATTTAAAAAAAAAATATTCGGTTACATCAGCATCAGGTGCTTGGTAGCTGGTGGTGATCCAAGACTGATTCATTTTTATGAAGGTCAGTCGATCGACCGAGTCGGTGGACAGACGCACCCTGTGATCAGTTACAAAGCCTCCAGCAGCACTGAATGTGCGTTCCAAAAGAATGCTGGATGCAGTACAGGCCATTAGCTCAATTGCATACTGTGCAAGCTCTGGCCAGTGATCCATCCTCAAGACCCAGTAACCCAGAGGATTTTCGGTGGGAAAGGTGTCCAAGTCAGATCTTGCCCCTAGGTATTCCTGCACCATGTAAAACAGACGGTGGCGATGGTTGCTGGAACCGATCACACCTTGGGGCTGCGGACCAAAAAATTGTCTGAACACATCGGTCAGACAGCCACCTTCTCCACCGCTCCTTCTTTGACTGACCGAAGCCTCAGCAACACGTTGTCCCGAAACAGGAGTTTGTAACCTCCCAGTCTCTGGGAACGTGTTGCACAGACCTTTCTGCAAAGCCTCCCGATGATGTTTCATCCTCTGCTCCCTCTGCGATGGCAAGACAAGGTCCGCAAACTTACCCTTGTAACGTGGATCAAGGAAGGTTGCCAGCCAGTATTGGTCCTTCTCCTTGATACCACGAATACGAGGATTCTTACGCATGCTTTGCAGGATCAGGGAGGCCATGCAGTGTAGGTTTGCTGAGGCATTCGGTCCGGAGTCCTCTGGGTCACTAAGGACGACATGGTCCGCAGCCACCTCCTCCCAGCCACGTACAAGTCCATGTGTTTCTTGGGACTGATCCCTTAAAGACTGCTGCTGATGCTGAATGCCAGGCTCCACCTCCATACTGACACAATCTTCCTCCTCCTCCTCCTCCTCCTCTTCCTGTGTGATCGGCGGGCACGCAGGAACACTGTCTGGATAAAGGGGGCCTTGAGAGCTAAGGAAGTCCTCCTCTTCTTCCCTCTGTTCTGCCTCAAGTGCCCTGTCCATTATTCCATGCAGCGTGTGCTCCAACAGGTGGACAAGGGGGACAGTGTCACTGATGCATGCACTGTCACTGCTCACCATCCTCATGGCCTCCTCAAATGGTGACAGGACAGTGCATGCATCCCTGATCATAGCCCACTGGTGTGGGGAAAAAAAAACAAGCTCCCCTGACCCTGTCCTGGTGCCATAGTCGCACAGGTACTCATTGATGGCCCTCTGCTGCATGTGCAGCCGCTGCAGCATGGCCAACGTTGAGTTCCACCTGGTGGGCATGTCACAGATTAGGCAGTTCTTGGGCAGGTTAAACTCCTTTTGGAGGTCCGTCAGCCGAGCACTGGCATTATATGACCGGCGGAAATGCACACAGACTTTCCTGGCCTGCCTCAGGACATCCTGTAAGCCCGGGTACCTGCCCAAGAACCACTGCACCACCAAGTTAAGGACGTGAGCCAAACAGGGCACATGGGTCATTTGTCCCTGTCTGAGGGCAGAGAGGAGGTTGGTGCCATTGTCAAAAACCACCATTCCTGCCTTAAGTTGGTGTGGCGTCAACCACCTCTGAACCTGCCCCTGCAGAGCTGACAGAACCTCTGCCCCAGTGTGGCTCCTGTCCCCCAAGCACACCAGCTCAAGCACCGCATAGCATCTTTTGGCCTGCGTACTTGCGTAGCCCCTTGAACGGCTACGGAGCACCGCTGGTTCAGAGGACAAAGCACAGGAAGAGGCCATGGAGGAAGAAGAAGAGGAGGGGGTGGAGGAGAGAGGTGTGTCACAATCATTAGCATTTTGGAGGCGTGGTGGCGGAACAACCTCCAACACTACTGCACCTTGTCCTGCATCCTTCCCAGCTGCCAGCAGAGTCACCCAATGCGCCGTGAAACTTAGGTAACGTCCCTGTCCATGCCTGCTGGACCATGAGTCAGCGGTAATATGCACCTTACCACTGACCGCCCTGTCCAGCGAGGCATGGACATTGCCTTCCACATGCCGGTAGAGATCCGGAATCGCCTTCCGTGAGAAAAAGTGGCGTTTGGGTACCTTCCACTGAGGAACCGCACATTCCACAAACTCACAGAAGGGGGCAGAATCTACCAACTGAAAAGGCAGCAGTTGAAGTGCTAGCAATTTTGCCAAGCTAGCATTCAACCGCTGGGCATGTGGATGGCTGGGAGAAAACTTCTTTCGAAGGTGCAGCAGCTGGGGCAGGGAAATTTGCCTGGTACAATCTGACATCTGTGTACCAAAAGCAGATTGCCCACAAGTACTTGGCTGTGACACATCTAATTCTACACCTTCATTCCTCTCAGTGCAGGTCTCAGAGAGGACTGAAGGTATAGTGGGGTTGGAGATCTCAGCTGATGAGGAGCAAGGAGAGGTCCTCTTTGTTCTTTGGTGTGGGTCTTTTAGATACGCTTGCCAACGAACTGCATGGCAGGTCAACATATGTCTGGTCAAGCATGTGTTACCCAAGCGGGAGATGTTTTGGCCACGCGAGATACGCTTGAGACATATGTTGCAAATAGCAGCGGTGCGATCTGATGCACTCGTCTCAAAAAAGGTCAACACCAAAGAACTTTTTGAATAACGCGCAGAGACTGCAGCGCCCTGCACATGTGGAGCTTTGGGGTGCGATGCAGTCAAGGTGCTGCCCTTAGGCTGGCTGGAGGGCATCCTGCCTCGTTGGTGATGTGCCGCCTCCTCCTCCTCCTCTCTCCTATCAGGCACCCACGTTGAGTCAGTGACCTCATCATCCCCTCCCTTCTCATCACTGGAGCAAACCTGGCAGTATGCTGCAGCAGAGGGAGCATGACTGCCAGATTGCTGTCCTTCTTGGGCACCCCCTCTGTCCGTGCTCACGTTACTGCCTTCATCGAGCTCAGTATCATCATCAGAGCCTTCCAAACGCTGGGTATCCTCCTGGAGCATGTACCCAACACTGTGGTCAAACACTTCGAGGGACTCCTCAGGAGGACATGGTGGGGTTAGGGAAGGAGTCACTGATGACATTGAGCCAAGGGAAGAGGCCGCTGCTTTGCCAGACAAAGTACCCTGGGCATGGGTGAGAGAGGATGAGGAGAATGAGGACGGCTTGGTCATCCACTCGACCAAGTCTTCCGCATGTTGCGGCTCAACACGGCCAGCTGCTGAAAAAAAGGCCAAGCATGTCCCACGGCCACGTGCTGATGAGGATGCACCGTCTCCATGACCAGCACTAGACAGAGAGCCTGCTTGCCCTCTCTTATTGGCTTGTGACTGTCTGCCTCTCCTTCTTGGCCTTCCAGACATACTAAGGCCTATAGCTGCACTAAGCTGGGATATATATATATATATATATATATATATATATATATATATGTACTGATACTGCAGCTAGCAAAATCAACTGCCTGCCTGTAGTATGAGTGTAAGGAAAATGGCTGCACTTTGGTTCACTTGGTTCACTATATATATATATTTTTGATAATAGGCCTGAACTCCTTTTTGAAATGCTTTTTATGCAAGGCTTTGACAATGTTTAAGTGGAAATTTTACTGCGAGCTGTCTGCAAAAACAGAAGGTTTGCGGTGACAGATCTTGTACATATGTACAGGAACAAGACAGGACATCTCACCACAAGTCTGGGCCTAATGCCAGGAGGCACCTTATCGAAAGTACCTTTAAAGGTTATTTCTATATTAAACTTTGGGGTAACTTTTTTTATTAGGTACTTTTTAAGCACGTCATCTAGCAGAAAGGTCATTGTCTTTTTTCTATATGCCATATACCATGTAACTTGTGATACTTGTACTCTTGTGATTGGATAAGCTAAGGGACCGCCCCTTGGTTTGCCCCTTATGATGTATATTGAATTGTTATCATATATACCAGGGAAAGAGAAACATAAAGATATATTTGCGATATCCAACTGACTTGTGTGGTGTCGTTCATATCACTCATTTTTCCAATCGATTGAAGAGGCCTTCTTGATGTCCAAGTTCAGCTCGAGCAAGGAAAAGGTTTGGGGGCGCACTTGACCAGTTGACCAGTTGACCACTACCCTTAAAGATGGTGTCAGAAGTGTCAGAAGATTCAATGGGCCCAAGAGCAGGTAGAGTACCTGGGGTGCGTCATTGCAGAGGGAACACGGATGGTGTCTCCAAAACGGGTCGAAGCCCTCACTTGTCTCGGCCCACCAAAGGACAAAGCATCACTATTGTCCTTTCTAGGTTCAATAGTTTACTGCAGACAGTGGATTCCTGATTGTTCCTACTATGACTCTCTGCTAAGGCAGGCTACAACAGCACAGGCGCCAAAGCTTATCACATACACCCCAGAAATGACTGAAGCCTTTCAAATTCTTTTGAAATCACTAGCCTCGGCCCCGGCCCTCGGCTTGGCAAATTATGAAAAGCCCTATGCCCTATACTGTGTGGTCAGGGGTCATGCCTTTGCTGCAGTTCTAGCCCAAATGCATGGCACCCACTACCGCCCCGTAGCCTACATCTCAAAAAAATTACCAGTGACAGTCCAAGGGATGCCGGGCTGCTTGCAAGCGCTGGCAGCCTGTGCAATGACTGTAAAAGAAGCACAAAAGATCACTTTAGGGACTCCAACCACCCTATACACATCACACAGTGTCCTCCATTTGTTACAAAACATGAACACCCAACACATGACTACGCAACGTTCATCAGGGTATGAAATCATTCTTACAAACACGCACAACTTAACTGTCAAAAGCTGTGCTGAAGTAACACCGGCAATCAAACTCTTACACGCTTTGCTAAAACTCCCAGTCACTCCCCAAGACTGTCATGACTGTACACAAGAACTTCTCACTGTCACAGCACCTTGAAGAGATCTCACTGATCTGCCTAATCCAGACTACCCTAATGTCTTTATAGATGGTAGCTGCACACGTCCAGCAGACAATCAATACAAGACAGGCTATTCGGTGGTAATGCTACCGGATCTCATTCTAGAGGATGGTTACCTTACTGGCGCAACCTCCGCACAACAAGCTGAGCTGTATGCACTCACCAGGGCATGTTTAATACACAAAGGAAAAAAGGTGAACATTTACACAGACAGTAGGTACGCATTCGGAGTCGAGCACGATTATTGCATGATCTGGTTTAGGCGTGGATTCCGCACCGCAGATAACAAAAAAATAAATAACAGTGGTTATGTGTACGATCTAATTAATGCAGTGGTTCTCAACTCCAGTCCTCGGGACCCACTAACAAGCCAGGTTTGCAAGATAACTGAAATACATCACAGGTGATATCATTTGCTGCTCAGTGATTGCAGTATTCTAGTCTGCATCTCCCCAAGGTAATACTTAAAATCTGGCCTGTTAGTGGGTCCTGAGGACAGGAGTTGAGAACCACTGAATTAATGCAATACAACAGCCCGATAAATTAAACATTATCAAAGTTAGGGGCATGCCACTGACGGATCTCTAGAGTCACAGGGAAACGCTCTAGCAGACAGAGTAGCAAAAGCTGCAGCAGAAAGGCAGCCACAACCACATGACACAAAGCTCCTATTATTCCAGAATGACTTTAACACCCCCTCGTTCCAACACACATCTGCACTCTTGCAAAAACAGGCATCGGCTGATGACCTGGACTACTGGAGCGATTCAGGTTTGACCAGAGACCCTACAGGTCTCTGGACAAACAAGGAGGGAGTCATAGGGATACCTAGAGCAGCAGCGCCCCTATTGCTGTCTTATCTCCCCAGTAAGGCTAGGGGTCCTCTTCCAGATAAGAACCACCCCCCACAGTAGGACAGGCTTATCCCCATATGAAATACTAATGGGAAGGCCGGCCCAAAAGAAAGCAATTGAGGGAGAGGAGGTTAATCTTTATTCCTTACAGGAAGAGCACGTGAAACATCTGGTAAGTAGCCTTACTGAAAACTATGACAAGGTAGCTGTCACTTTTCCTCCTCTTTCCACAGAACCTACACACCCCTTCATACCCGGTGACAGAGTCTTGATAAAGCAGCTTGCAGCAAGGAAGGTACCAGGGCCCATCTACCAAGGACCACAATGGATCCACACATCAAGGATAAAGAAAGCACCAAGCCTGGAAGCAAGCCAAGGATCACGAAAGAAAAAGAAACCAAGCCTAGAAGCAAGCCAAGGACCACAAAAGAAAGAGACATTGAACTCAAACCCCTGCCCAAGCCCTCTACTATCTCCACCCGAAAGCCCCCCAACCCCCCCTCAATCCCTAGAGATCTTAAGCAATCCCTCTGCAGCACCCTCCCTAGAGGACTTGGGAGCCCCAGAAACCTTACGCAAACCCCCTGCAGCACCCTCCCTAAAGGACTCCGGAGCCCCAGAGACCTTAGACCTAATGACATTCGAGTAGTAGATGTTCAGGTATTTCCCCCAGGTTCTCAGGACCCACCTGAACAGCTCTGGAAATGTACCACTCGAATAATTTTAGTCTTTGCCATCCTGGTTACTCTTAAGATTATTCTGATAACTACCTTTGTATGTTGGATGACTAACAGTTGTAATTTTTAGCTCCCCTCTAATTATACTAACCGTACTCGGCGAGGTTTTATGGGAAATTCTATTTATCCCTGCTGCACTCAGATAGCCGGACAGATGTCCAAAGCCCAATCTCAAGCCGTTACGGGGTATCATATTCAAAGGAGGGATGGGAATTGTCACATAGCAGCCATTGTCTTTACAGCCAAATATAAGGGAGTAGAAAGGACTTGGTGTATGGATCCCAATCATAAACCAAGTCAGAGCCTGGTGTCCAAGTTTAAAAAGGCCAAACTCAGAGATATAGGAATCAGCCAAGTTATTCAAAATAAAAGATCAAATTATGCTCCCTTTGCACCATTAAATGATACTAGTATGAAAAAGGCCCCCAAATCAGAATTCCAATTTTTAGAATCCAGAAGGGAACTCCTAAGACCAGACTTTAGAAGTATTAATAATGGGGCACAGCTAGATCCTGAAACTTATTCAGTACCCGGGACCTCACAACCAATAGTAAACCCCTTCTCTTTACAGGATACACCAGGAGTCCACAATTTAATCTTAATGGAGCAGGTAAAGACTTGTATAACGGTAGATTTTGCAGAGACACAGTAGTAAATTTTACACTGGTAAATTTGGGGCTCATAGCCAATGAGACACTAGATATAGAGGGACTTCTCACACACAACATAACAGACCCTGATGAACGCATTGGGAACATGTCCTCCTACAGTATTTCAAATTGTATGAAAGGGAATAGCTCGATCACAGAATCTTGGCTTATCAGCACACATATGAATAGTTCATGGATGGAGGAGCGGGAGGATGAGGCACCCTCCATAGGGGACTGGATGTGCCTAGTGGGACTAAGGTTCAACCTACATTTAACTGGGGATGTACCCGCCCCTCATATGCCCCACGGATGGATGGTGTGCTGCGGCCTTTGGTGCCACACCACCATCCCATATCCCCTTGATAGAGAGACCTCAGGGTGGTGCACCCTGGTAGAAATGATTCCTTTCATGGGTGCTACTCCAGGGGACTCCCCTGTTGAGATGATACAAGCACATGGTCATTTAGAGTTTGGGAGGCACAAAAGAGAGGTCACAACCTGGTGGGACAAGGTATTCGCTTCCATGGGAGGGGCAGGCATGTACAATGCACTAACAAAGGTAGATGAGTTTGGGGAACTAGTAGATTCCTGGATGAATAAAACATCAGCTGATGTGGGCTTCATCAATGAGGAATTGAGGAAAATCCTGTTTGAACAAGAAATAATCAAGCAGCGTCAAGAAAGGATGATGATGGTACTGACAGGGCTATGTGATGTGACAGGGGATAAAAGCCTATGTTGCACATATATGAACAACTTAACCAAACCCAGTGAAGATTTAGAGGTACCAGATTATTATGATATAATCAAAGGACACCAGGAGGAAAGGGCAAAGTTGCAGACACAAATGAGGAGATTGGGAGACTCTTGGAACCCACTCTCAGGAATTGGCGGTTGGTTCGGATCATTTTGGGATAGTGTAATGGGTTTCTTTAAAAAGGCAGGCATGATATTGATCATGATAGTACTCCTGGGTATCGCCATTTATGCCACTATTAAATTCCTATTCTATATAACCAGTAAAGTCCCTGATATTACAGCAAAGATTAAATCGGACTCTGAGCTCAAGGAAACTATGGCCATGTTCTACATTGACCCCCTCTACATTGAGCCAGAGGAAGCCACGGCTATGTTCTACACAGAACATACCTGGTACTCCAAACATTAGGAAATTTATGATCAGGGAGAATGAAATCCTCCCTGATCAAAGGAGGGATTGTAAGGAAAATGGCTGCACTTTGGTTCACTTGGTTCACTATATATATATATATTTTTGATAATAGGCCTGAACTCCTTTTTGAAATGCTTTTTATGCAAGGCTTTGACAATGTTTAAGTGGAAATTTTACTGCGAGCTGTCTGCAAAAACAGAAGGTTTGCGGTGACAGATCTTGTACATATGTACAGGAACAAGACAGGACATCTCACCACAAGTCTGGGCCTAATGCCAGGAGGCACCTTATCGAAAGTACCTTTAAAGGTTATTTCTATATTAAACTTTGGGGTAACTTTTTTTATTAGGTACTTTTTAAGCACGTCATCTAGCAGAAAGGTCATTGTCTTTTTTCTATATGCCATATACCATGTAACTTGTGATACTTGTACTCTTGTGATTGGATAAGCTAAGGGACCGCCCCTTGGTTTGCCCCTTATGATGTATATTGAATTGTTATCATATATACCAGGGAAAGAGAAACATAAAGATATATTTGCGATATCCAACTGACTTGTGTGGTGTCGTTCATATCACTCATTTTTCCAATCGATTGAAGAGGCCTTCTTGATGTCCAAGTTCAGCTCGAGCAAGGAAAAGGTTTGGGGGCGCACTTGACCAGTTGACCAGTTGACCACTACCCTTAAAATGAGAACACCACCAACCTTCTACAGGTAGCTTTAGCTGAACACTGTGCAGCGCTCGCAAAAAACTAACTTGTAGCTTTTTTAGCTGCCTGCGGTAGTGATAGGAACAGGAAAACACCACCAACCTTCTACAGGTAGCTTTAGCTGAACACTGTGCAGAGCTCGCAAAAAAATAACTTGTAGGTTTAGCTGGACACTGTGAGGAGGACGCACCACACTAACTTGTAGTTTTAGCTGAACACTGTGAGCAGGATGCACAGCACTAACTTGTAGGTTTAGCTGAACACTGTGAGGTGGACGCACCGCACTAACTTGTAGTTTTAGCTGAACACTGTGAGCAGGATGCATAGCACTAACTTGTAGGTTTAGCTGTACACTGTGAGCAGGACGCACTGCACTAACTTGTAGGTTTAGCTGAACACTGTGAGTTGAACGCACCACACTAACTTGTAGTTTTAGCTGAACACTGTGAGCAGGACGCAATGCGCTAACTGTAAATAGTTTAGCTGCCTGACTGTGGTACTAATAGGATCAAAAGAACACAAGCAATTTTCTGCAGGTAGCTGTAAATACTGTAACAAGACAAGCCTGCCTGTCAGTAAGAAGATAACAGGAACGGATCTAGCTGAACACTGTGAGCAGGACGCACTGCACTAACTTGTAGCTTTAGATGAACACTGTGCAGAGGTCTCACTACGCTAACTTGTAGGTTTAGCTGAACACTGTGAGGAGGACGCACAGCACTAACTTGTAGTTTTAGCTGAACACTGTGAGCAGGACGCACCACACTAACTTCTAGGTTTAGCTGAACACTGTGAGGTGGAAGCACCACACTAACTTGTAGTTTTAGCTGAACACTGTGAGCAGGATGCACCGCACTAACTTGTAGGTTTAGCTGAACATTGTGAGGTGGACGCACCACACTAACTTGTAGGTTTAGCTGAACACTGTGAGCAGGATGCACCGCACTAACTTGTAGGTTTAGCTGAACACTGTGAGGTGGACGCACCACACTAACTTGTAGTTTTAGCTGAACACTGTGAGCAGGACGCAATGCACTAACTGTAAATAGTCTAGCTGCCTGACTGTGGTACTAATAGGATCAAAAGAACACCAGCAATTTTCTTCAGGTAGCTGTAAATACTGTAACAAGACAAGCCTGCCTGTCAGTAAGAAGATAACAGGAACGGATCTAGCTGAACACTGTGAGCAGGACGCACTGCACTAACTTGTAACTTTAGATGAACACTGTGCAGAGGTCTCACTATGCTAACTTGTAGGTTTAGCTGAACACTGTGAGGAGGACGCACAGCACTAACTTGTAGTTTTAGCTGAACACTGTGAGCAGGACGCACCGCACTAACTTCTAGGTTTAGCTGAACACTGTGAGGTGGACGCACCGCACTAACTTGTAGTTTTAGCTGAACACTGTGAGCAGGACGCACCACACTAACTTGCAGGTTTAGCTGAACACTGTGAGGTGGACGCACCACACTAAATTGTAGGTTTAGCTGAACACCGTGAGCAGGACGCACCCCACTAACTTGTAGGTTTAGCTGAACACTGTGAGGTGGACGTACCCCACTAACTTGTAGTTTTAGCTGAACACTGTGAGCAGGACGCACTTCACTAACTGTAAATAGTCTAGCTGCCTGACTGTGGTACTAATAGGATCAAAAGAACACCAGCAATTTTCTTCAGGTAGCTGTAAATACTGTAACAAGACAAGCCTGCCTGTCAGTAAGAAGATAACAGGAACGGATCTAGCTGAACAGTGTGAGCAGGACGCACTGCACTAACTTGTAGCTTTAGATCAACACTGTGCAGAGGTCTCACTACACTAACTTGTAGGTTTAGCTGAACACTGTGAGCAGGACGCACAGCACTAACTTGTAGTTTTAGCTGAACACTGTGAGCAGGACACATCGCACTAACTTCTAGGTTTAGCTGAACACTGTGAGGTGGACATACCCCACTAACTTGTAGTTTCAGCTGAACAATGTGAGCAGGACGCACTGCACTAACTGTAAATAGTCTAGCTGCCTGACTGTGGTACTAATAGGATCCAAAGAACACCAGCAATTTTCTTCAGGTAGCTGTAAATACTGTAACAAGACAAGCCTGCCTGTCAGTAAGAAGATAACAGGAACGGATCTAGCTGAACATTGTGAGCAGAACGCACCGCACTAACTTGCAGGTTTAGCTGAACACTGTGAGGTGGACGCACCGCACCGCACTAACTTGTAGTTTTAGCTGAACACTGTGAGCAGGAAGCACCGCACTAACTTGTAGGTTTAGCTGAACACTGTGAGGTGGACGCACCACACTAACTTGTAGGTTTAGCTGAACACTGTGAGCAGGACGCACCCCGCTAACTTGCAGGTTTAGCTGAACACTGTGAGGTGGACGTACCAAACTAACTTGTAGTTTTAGCTGAACACTGTGAGCAGGACACACTGCACTAACTGTAAATAGTCTAGCTGCCTGACTATGGTACTAATAGGATCAAAAGAACACCAGCAATTTTCTTCAGGTAGCTGTAAATACTGTAACAAGACAAGCCTGCCTGTCAGTAAGAAGATAACAGGAACGGATCTAGCTGAACACTGTGAGCAGGACGCACTGCACTAACTTGTAGCTTTAGATGAACACTGTGCAGAGGTCTCACTACACTAACTTGTAGGTTTAGCTGAACAC